>NC_142009.1:123616865-123940615 GCF_049901735.1 Notechis scutatus | reverse complement strand
AGTCTGAACACCTGGCTGATTTTGTGATGAACTAAATTTAAAGCTTCAATTACATGCGTACTTAGCTGGAGGAAACCCCAATTCACTCCCTAGGATTAAATTCTGAGTAAGTGTAATAGGATATGCATATTCATGAATGGAGGGTGGTGGTAGATCCCCGCTGATTTTCACAAGGGAATCTCTTCACACAACCCTTTCCAGGATGAACATTAGTGGTTCATTAAAAATGTTTTTTTTTTTAAAGAAAATATGCAACAAGATCAGAGACTTAGTGTGAAGTTGAAAAGAAAAAAAAAGGAGCAAATAAGAGGTTGATCTTAATTTCTGATGAACTGAGGTCTAGATGCAAATACCGAATAAGGATTCCTCATGGGTGCACACATATGCAAGCAAACAAGCTAACACACACGCGCACACACAAATGTTCACAGAAGTCTTAATTCATGAATTTAAAAACCAGAGTATATAACAGAGAAGAAGGCATCCTCTACTGATTGTTGATCTGTGTTTCACATCTGAGGCTGGCTGAAAGCAAGGTAATGTGAAAGCTTGCAACCACAGTCCGGGATCCAAGATGATAGAGAGATCCAAGATAGACATGGAGAGGGAGGGAAGGTGGAAGGGAAGGTGGGGGACAGAGAGAATTTTTTGCTTTTAGCCAGCCTCAGAAAAGAAAACACAGATCAACAAACAGTCAATAGAGAATAAAATAAAAGAATACAGAGCTTGGAGGTCTTCTAGTCCAATCTCCACTCAAACAGGAGACTCTATACCATTCTTGACAAATGATTGTTCAATCTCTTCTCAGGAACCTTTAGTGATGGAGCACACAGAACTGTTCCACTGGTTAATTGTTCTCACTGTCAGGAAATTTCTCCTTGGTTTTAGGTTGGATCTCTCTTTAATGATCTTTCATCCATTACTTCTGGTCTTGCTTTGGAGAATAGGTCTACCACTTCTTTTCCCAGGGGTGGGATGCTACTGGTTCTGTCTGGCTCTATAGAACTGGTAGCTCTAAAGAGCAGCAGACACAGAACAGGTTCTGTGTCTGCTGCTGTTTGGCCCACCGGCCTGCCCGGGCTCTTACCTGACCTTTATTTGCTGCTTTTTCAACCTCAGCTGCTTTGCGCGGCACAGCTGAGGTTGAAAAAGCAGTAAAAAGTGCTTTTTGAAACACTGCGCACCCACATGCAGTGCTTATCAGCTGTCTGGGTGGCTTAGCTAATAGTGTAGCACACATGCGAGCAGTGCATGCGTGTGCAAAATGTAAATATTGAACCGGTTAGTGATACTGGTTGAATCCCACCCCTAGTGACAGTTCCTCAAGTACTGGAAGACTGCTATTATGTCACCCCTAATCCTTCTCTCTTGTATTTTTAGAAGCCCACTTGACATGTGAAACATACTCTTCTGGTTGACTTTTGATATTTGATCCTCATGGGCTTTTGTTTTCTCTTCCTGTTACCTGGATGGCTTGGTCACACTGCATGAATCTGTTAGATTTCTCTGTGTTCACTATACTAAGCATTGCACTATACAAATTGCTTCAGGTTTTGTAAGTGTATCTTTTTAAAATTCCTTTTGCAGACTTGATGACTTACATTTGTCCTAGTGTAGTTAAAACCCTGGCAAAAATTCAGCCTTGGAATGAAAATGACAGGCAATCTGTTTACTTTACAGTTTTGGGGTAAAACCTAATTTGGCATTTATAAAATCTATATCTACATCATCTTTGTCAGGATGAAAAGAATTGCTTTCTCTTCCCATCACTAAGTTGAAGGAAAGCTTTTAAATTTACAAAATAAACTATCATGTCAGCCTGGTGATTTCATTTTATTAAATATTTTATCTGGAATACTTAGAATATAGCTATTTTGGCTATAAATGGAAAAGAATAAATGTCCTCAAAGTAAATTTTGACAGATTTTCTAGAATCATTAGGGTCTAATGTGTTGCTAACTTTGAAAATGCTTTTTAAGATCTTATTGGCCAGATAGTAATGGATCTCTGCCACATTTCTTTAAAGTTTAGGTGATATGAAATCAAAAAGGAAATAATTCCCAAGTCAAACTGTGAAAGAAATCACACAGATAGATACACGGGGACACAGCATTTTCTTTAAAACTCTCTCTCTCTCTCTCTCTCTTCTCCTTCCGTCCCTCCCTCCCTCTCTCTCCCTCCCTCCATCCTTCCTCCCCTCTCTCCCTCCCTCTCTTCCTCTCTCCTGAAAGTACTTCTCTCTCACACACACCATCCTCTTTACAGATCTCAAACTATTCTGAGCTACTTTCCCCACTCACATTCCTAAACTAAGCTGCCTCTTATCTGATTGATCACTTGGTTGTGTCTTGTTGCCTTATCTCCCAAAATTATTCTCACACAACATTACACCCATTGTGTGTCGCCATCAAAGTTCTTTACCAGGATAGCACCCTGGTATACCTCTGCAAACGCATCATAATATCTATAGCCAGGCACACTTTTATCCTTTGCTACAATAATTGTACATATCGGACACCAAGTTCCATTTCTGGTGGATTTCATCTCATACAAATCTTTGGTGAATTCATTTCTCATCTGTAATGTAGAGGTGACTGGGTTTCATCTATCCCTCACTACATTTCTGCTCACTTTTAAATCATTAGCATTTGAAAAAGGGGTGGGAATACATGGAGAAACACATTCATTGATTCAGGGACTCAAGAGTTGATTTCATTTCCATCTTTTATGATTCTCTCTGCATTTTAATTAATTCTGATTTGCTACTCTAACATTAATTTACAAGTTGTTAAATAATAGGAGTTCAACTGATGAAGTAAAAAATGGAGGCAATCAATTAAGAAATCATTTTCCAGTTATTTAAAAAAAGTTGATTTGTTTAAGTGCGCATATATTTATTAACAACAGATTAAAATTCTACTCCAGCTTGAAGAGACTAAGAACCCTTAGCAAGCTTCTTTATTGAGAAACTATTAGACTACACACAGCTATCTAGATAGGTTTCTGTCACAATTCCAAGCACAATTGGGGCAGCACTTACATTTTGGGGCATCCAAAGGCTATTGTGAGAAAGACAGATGATGATGAGTAGATGTTATGCTATAACTTCAGCCCAGAATTTTGGTTGGAGGTAGGGGGCCAATAGCCATTCAGGGGGATTTTTGGCAGGACCTGAATGACCTCCTCTGTGTTAATGTCAGGCACAAGCAACCAGATCCACATGTAAGGTTTTCCAGGAGACCACTTTATTGTATTCTATTCATCCTATTTGTATTCTACCTATAATATAAGAATCTCCTCAGACTGCTCCCTTCTCTTGGAACAAATAGAGAGAACATAGAACTTTGTGGAGACATAAGAGTCTTGGATCTATTGTGGTGCAATGACTTATGGCTAATTGCCTGCTTGACTCCTCCTCCTTGTCTGGCTGGCAGTTTCTCAACAGTTAACAAACAGTGGTTATTATTTGGATTAAGAAATAGGCTGAGCCAATTTGATATAGTGTTAAGGAATCCTGGTAGATACCAGGAGACTGTGACTTCTAGCCCTGCTTATTTTTATGATGTATTCTGAATGAATCTAGGGGATGCCTGTCATTGATTGTTGACAATGTAATTGAACATGATCATTTTTGTAAAATGGCTTTAGTGGTCACATGCAGCCCATTGAGTGCATATTGCTCATTCCTGCAGTTGTCATATCCACATATCTACATTTGCTGCATCAGAAGCTGTTTATATGCTTTTTATACCTTTCCATTTACTGTATGACTATGATTTTGATAGGTTTTACAGTTTTACAGTAATCATCAAAGTGCATTAAGACAGACATAAGCAATATATATCCTCTTGATATAGATGCCCTTCAAAACAAGCTAACCTTTTTTTTAAATATAAAATAAGAATTTGGACTACGAACACCTGAAATTTTTGGCCAAATTGTCACTGCCAATTTGAAGAAATGCTGTTGTAAACCAAGGCAGCAGCATCAACAAATTTTACCAAGTGTATGCTTGATATCTGCTAGAAAAGCAATTGTTGATTTCTCTCTGCCTGCTTGCTTGGTTCAAAGCCTTTGCAGTGGGATCTGATTATAACACATTGACAGAAAATACTTTTGCAATGCCAACTGGAGAAGTTGGACATGGAATTGCTTAAAAAATTCAGGGCAAATCACTATTAAGGAGAGTTATTGTTTTTAGTGTTGTTATCCAAGACAGTGATGTCATTTTACCATGCCCTTTGGGATACTTCAGTTTTGTATAGCCTTCCAAAACTTACCCCCTGAAGATTGGAGAAGTTAGATCTTTGCTGAAGCTGAAGATCATTTTCATGTGAAAATGAAATGAGTGAAACATGAAATTTGAATGTGGATGGAGACTGCTTTATCATTTCTAGCAACAAGTGCCTTGGGTAGCATCAACTAGTTTATGTGCCCTATAAAACTGCTTGTTATTTGTCATGGGTCAGTTGGTTGCATTTTTAAAGCCCATCAAAATAAAAAAAAATACCACCACATTCCCTAAACCAGCATTCAACAGTGCTAAGAAGCAATTCCTTGAATCTCCTGACAACGTGGCCTAATTGGAGAGTTGGACGTCACATCTGGGCATTATCAAATTGGAGAAAGCCAATACAGAGAAATTAAGACTGAAGCGCTTCATATTTGGTAGCATCCATAGTATTCATGTTTAGTATGTGGAATGACTTTGAACAGTCAAAATTCATGTCATGTTGAACAATATTGGTGAGCTACTCCTAGGATTCCCTTCTTTTCTTTCTGTACCTCCTGATGTGATTGAAAATAGAAGCATGTCTTCGCATGTCTTCACATGCAATCATTGGTAAGTCTTCCACAAAGAAGTTTGGCATTCAGTAAAAATTGTTCACACCACTTAATTACCATAAATGCATCTTTGGAATATGATCATGTAAATGTAAATCTTTGGAATGTGAATGGGTAAAAGTAAACCACTTAAATATGTGGCTCTGTTGTACACAAATTATTAGAACTCCATCTACCAAATCAACCTAGCCGTAACCCTGAATTTGGTTCTCTTTAAATATTTGGTAGCAAATGTGAAAGTGTCACTTTTCAGTAAATATTGTGGTAATATTAAACCAATGGTTTTGTGAAATTTAATTACAAAAGTCTTCTATTTCAAATAAGTCTCATTGATTTTCTGCCAGAAAAAGACTCTTCATGGGAAAAAGTCACTATTCTAGTGTTCATCTCAATTGGGTTAAATGACTGTGTGCTTTATAGACTTAAGATCAATTTCCCCACAAGATAAAAGAAAATGTTGTGGTTTTATTCCCCCATTTTATATTTTTAAAAGTATTGTATGACATATCCCTGATACTGTGTAAGCAGATCTATGCCAGAAGTGGTTTATGGAACAAAGGCTATATAGATGAAGAAAGTTGTGTCTCCCAGTTTACTGATTTCTGACTTCAGTCTGAAAGGGACTGTTTCCACATGGATAAGATGTTGTTGTGTTTTCTCCAGGATGATGGGAATGCTGATCAATAGGTTTTTCTCTCCACTTATGAGAAATCCTACATGACTAGAAACTAACTCCTTAAACTAATGTCTACTAAAATGACAGGAAATTTTTAATAGCCAATGGCCAGGCTCTCCCACTTCCTTCCTTCCTTCCTTCCTTCCTTCCTTCCTTCCTTCCTTCCTTCCTTTCTTTCTTTCTTTCTTTCTTTCTTTCTTTCTTTCTTTCTTTCTTTCTTTCTTTCTTTCTTTCTTTCTTTCTTTCTTTCTTTCTTTCTTTCTTTCTTTCTTTCTTTCTGTTTCCTATCTATCATCATGTAAGTGGGTTGGTGGCAATGCAGTGTCATTGGTCTTTTGAGACTTTGAACGATTTTTGAGGGGAGATTTTATTTATTTATTTTCCTATGCTAAGTTGGAGAGGCATAAGTTAACATTGCGGTATATACATGGTCTGAGCATGAGTTTGGACATGTGGTTGACTCATGTTGGCATCCCAATGGTGGGCTTGATCCCATTTTTTTTCTCACTAGCCTTTTGTTGATTGTGGACTATATGCCTGATCTCAGTGATTGCCTCTTATTTTAGGATGGGTATCATTATAATTTTGGGATGGGTATCACTATAATCTGACTCAGAATCAAATATCAGGATAACTGAACAAGCTTCAACAAAATATGTACTGAGTGTTGCTACTCGTTTTTTCTGCCATGCCCAGCAGCAGGACAACAGATCATACATGGTTCAGATGCCACCTGAAAAACTTGGCTGACAAAGTAGTCATTTTCATTCACTTGATAATTCACCACAGCTACTCTTGTCCCTCAAAAATGTATTACCACATGTGGTGGACATGTGCAAAAGCAAAAAAATATTTGACAAAAATACATACATGGTTAGAAAAAATATTAAAGCAGCATATAGATTATAAATCAGAAATATTTTTGTTAGCTATAGTACCAGATAAGTATTATAAAGGGAATATATATTTAATATTACATGTTTTGACAGCAGCAAGAATTGTATATGCACAGCACTGGAAAAATGAAGAAACACCTACAGAAGAAGATATAATTAAAAAAATACTAGATTGTGCAGAAATGGACAGATTGACATTAAATATAAAAGAAAAGAAAGATATGGAATATTTTCAATCATGGGACTTGTTTTATCAATGGTTGGATAATAGAGAAGAAATTAGGAACTGGAAAAGTATTATGTAAGCAGACAATACGCTGTTCACAAAGTACTTATGTATGTAAAGAGAAAATGTATAAATAAACTCTTTACATATGTGTGTGTGTATGTGATTTGCTTTGATCTGTGTACACTACACCTAGACAAATGTTGAAATCAGGTTTGATTTTTTTTTATTTTTAAAAACATCAAACATTTACAACACCTGATGTTGTAAATGATTATTTGAGCATCACCCACAATGTAAATGGTACTTCACCTGTAAAGAAAATATCACCCATCTGAAACACCTGTTTCCTGCTGCAAGAAACATCTGGCTTTATCTGACTCTGTTTTATTCCTGCAGTATTAAACTCTTCTTTCAAGTATGCTCCGAAGTGTTTGTTAATCCTCAGTAAATTAATAAGAAGGTTGCCACTTCACTTAATCTTGGAGCTGAATTAGCAAAATTAACATTTATAGCCATCATTAAAGTTGATTATAAGTAAGCATACATCTCACATTTCTACAGATCACATTTTCAAATCAAATTATCTTTGTCTTATTTAGTTTCAACTAATTGGCACTTTTATAAAGTCAATGTGTATATAAAAAGTGAGTTCTGCTTGATTTAACTACAGTAATTAGCGTGCAACATTAAGGCCTCTTTCCCACCATTGAAAGAAACCATTGTATGAATTTTAAAACCAACAGCTTCCTAATAAAAGAATAAAAGTCCAGCATATCAACATATTATTGTATTATTCATGTTCAAAATAGACAGCATTTCTCTTTGGATCTAAAATATCATAATTTCTATTAGGAAAGCATTGGTAACCAGAATCTTATAATTGCTGTGAAGGCTCAATTGTTAGATTTCATACCATTTTCATTGCTCCATATTCATTCTAAACCATGGGTGTCAAACTCAATTTCATTGAGGGCCACATCAGGATCGTGTTTGACCTCAGGAGCCGGGATGGTGTGGCCAGGGTGGGCATGGCCAGTTTGACATCATTTGTATTGGTGAGGCTGTGGTGGCCCAAGCCCTCTGCCAGCAAAAACATGCTCCTGAGATTCATTTTGGGCTGCGATGGCCTCCTGCAGCCCTCTGCTGGCAAACATGGAGCTCGGGTGGCCACATGTGCCCACCTGGGCCCTATTTTCAGCCACAATGGCCTACTGCAGCCCTCTGCCAGTCAAACAGAGCTCTATTTTTGCTGGCAGAGAGCTACCAGAGGCCATCGTGACCAAAAATGGGGCCTGGGAGGGCCACATGCTGCCCTCCCGAGCTCCTTTTTTTTTTTGGCAGAGGCACCACAGGCCAGTTCTTCACTGTTTCCAGGATGGCCCCATGGGCCAGATCTAAGCACCCCGTGGGCCAGATCCGACTCCCAAGCCTTGAGTTTGATACCCCTGTTCTAAACACTCATTTATTTTAAAAAATGATGTTATGACTACAGAAAAGAAATGAACAAAGTCACCAGCTGAAGAAGAGAGGCCTGTAGGAGGAATAAGGTGACTTTCTATCTTGGAGTCTGTTCGGGGGAGGAAATATCTGAGATCATATCCTTAGGTTTAAATCTGCCATTTCATAAGGAAAGGAAGTCTGGTAAGATTCTTGTAATATAGGTGATCAACAATAAAATATCTATGTGGGCTTATCCATGAATGGTTCTAGTTGCTTGCATCAGATGATTCCACACCTTAAATAAAAAATCCAGCTGTAAGCTTTGATTCAAAAGAAAATTTCAGTTAAACTTGAGATGGTTGGTTTCTTACCACATCAAAACTCTCCAATCAAATTTCCAAGTAATTTGGTTGTATGATCTGCTCACCTGGGAAGAACACAGTCCTATATCTTATCATTAAAAAAGAATTCTGAGATCTAAGTTTGTTTTTTTCAGCCCACAATATAGAAGTGATTTGCCTTCTCAGTTGCAGTTCTTAGACCAGAAGGACAGGCCCCCTCCTTACTTTCTAACTTTTAAATCATTGTTGTGGAGGCTTTCATTTTTAAGAAGTCTTTATCCTTCACTGAATGTCTTTTGCTGGCCTGCCCCCAATAAAGTAACAATGTTATTATTGATTTTTTTTTTTTTAAAAAGGTTTATATTGGGGTGTTTTTATTGAGAAAGTTTACACAACCAGTTAAACCACTCTGGGTGTTTAGTGTGAACTTCTGTATCACCTTCTTATTCCTGTTTGATGTGATTCTTTAACTATATGGTGGCTTTTTTTTTTTTTTTACAGCACCAGCCCCTTTTGCCTAGGAGTAAGAAGAATGGAAAGCTAGCAATTTAGCATTGTTGCAAATTGCAGCTGCTCTGGATTCAGATGAAACATTTATAATATGATTTATAATATAAATTTAATAAATAAATATAATTATAGAAAAGACACTGAGAATGGCTAATGAGCTAGATAAGATAAGTTTTTCCTCTTATATACATGTACATATATATCAAAGGATGCAATACTTCCTTTATTCAATATTTTGTTTGTATCTGACCTGAAGGCAGTAATATGATTTTGATTTTTTGGACAGGATGAAGCAATATACGTACCAACCATGTCAAAGATACCTGCTCATTGACGTACCATCAAATTGTTTCTCAGATGGAGAAGCAGTATCTGTACAGACACTGATTTAAAAGAGAGATTATCCCAACAGCACCAAGTCATATAAGCATTATATTAATATATTATTATAATTAAGCAGTTCCTGATTGAATGTATTGGGTACAAATAGAATAGTTACACTTAATCAACTAATTAATAGTCATAGTTTGTTTTCTGAAAACTTAGAAAAAGAATATAATTTGCAAAGGTCAGCAGGATGGCAAAACATTCACTTAAAACATTTGCTTTGTCTGCTCCTGATGGCCTCAGAATCCCAGTGATTTTGAATACATTAAAAAAAAGTGTTTAGATGCTAAACCAACTATTTAGCTTAATCAGAAACTTTACTGAAACTTTATGGAAGCAAATATGAATAATATATAAGAAATCTAGAATGAAAAATAGTAGTTTGCTTTTTTACAAAATGAAAGGTCTCAGATTATTATTATTTTTAAGTTAAACATGTTCATTACCTTAAATCAAAGTAAATTCATCAAAGATATTTGAGGGATGAATAGATTCCTTAATGGTTGTGAGAGGACAGGCTGCCTACGACATGGCCAGCACTTCATCTCGCTTTGTAAAGATTTCTGTGCCAAACCCCTAGCATAAAACCAGACTGAATTTTAATGAAAATGATATGCAAATGTGTACATAAAATTATATACACATCAAATACATACCTAATACATTGCTATAATCTACTGAAGTGAATATGAATAAAGTAACAGGAATATAGGGGCGGCACTGTGGTTAAGATGCTGGGCTTGTCGGCTGGAAAGCTGGCAATCCAGGTTCAAGACCCGAGCTCCATGCGATGGGATGAGCTCCCACCCTCGTCCTACCTCCTGCCAACCTAGCAGCTCGAAAGCATGCAAATTTGAGTAGATAAATAAGTGGGAAAGTAACAGCACTTTGTGCTGTCATACTGGACACATGACCATGGAAATATCTTCAAACAATGCTGGCTCAGTGATCTTGAAATGGAGATGACCACTGCTTTCTATAGTTGGCAATGACTAGCCAAGTAAAGTCTGCAGAGACTCCACTGAAAATTTAGGAAAGATGGTAGTATTGGAAAATCTTGCCCCGCTATACCAAAAGCATGTGGCAGAGGTGGGGGGAATTCATTTTCAGCATGCATCTTTTTCAATATAGACTAATCAATATATTGATTGAATTTGTTGAATAAATTGAAGGTCACACATAACTTTTTTATATAGTGGAACTTCGGGTCGTGAACACTTCTGTTCGTGACCAAATCGGATGACAACCAGAATTTTCAGCAAAGTTTTGTTTCTGTTGCGAACACATCTTCAGGTGGCAACCAGACACAGCTGCGATGATTTTCCCTGCCACGACAATTTCCCCTTCTATGGTAATTATTTTTCTGCGCATGCACAGACGGTCGTGCTTCCAGTCACGACCAAATCACGTAGTCCTGGAAAGGATTACGGTCGCGACCTGAGGTTCCACTGTATTCTTAAAACTGGGGGAAAAAATATTTTGCTCATATATACCTGCATATTCCAGAGCATTTCTTTTAACTATATGGACAAAAGGACTATCATTTGCAAACATTTATATAAATCCTATAAATATTTGAAATAATTGAAACTTAATTTGGATATGTTGATAGAAGGGACCAGGTTCTTTTAGATCTTAAGGGGCTCCCAATGTGTAAAATGAATTTTCAGTCCCCAGTGAAGTTACTAGAATTTTCAAGTAGATTATCTTTTTCCTGGATATTCAAAGACTTGAGAACATCAGACTTTCAATACCTTTATTGTGGCTTGGTAGATTTCTTTCCTTTATTGACCTTTATTTGCTTTTCAGGATAAATTAGGATTTATTTGCATGCCAGCTGGCTTAAGATCTACTCTGTTCTTTTGTACTTAGCATTAAATGCAATTGGACAGATCTTAATGGGCCTTTCTATTAATTAATCCACTAAACTAGGTATTTTTCTAGGGATAAATGTCTGGT
Organism: Notechis scutatus; assembly: GCF_049901735.1. NCBI lineage: Eukaryota > Metazoa > Chordata > Lepidosauria > Squamata > Elapidae > Notechis > Notechis scutatus. The sequence goes on along the minus strand of NC_142009.1, from coordinate 123,929,332 downwards.
GTTGCCACAAATCCTTGAAGGTGATCCAGTAATAAATATGCCACCACTGCAGTCCCTTGAGTGTATGTACTATTTGCACTCAGGTTACAATAAGACTAAATTAATGGCATTGGAAATAAGAACAAATTCTCCAGGAAAGGGGCATTGTTGTTCCCTAGTACCTTTTTTCTTTTCTTAGCTCCTTTTCTATGCATTTGAAAGTATCAAAGCTAGCCAAAATATTTCATTTTACCCTTAGGATGCATTTGAGGACTTACCTGATAATATAGGTACCATTGATTTTCTTCCATGTACTTGGTGGCGATCAAGTTCCCTTCAACAGATGAATCCTAAACATTCTCTTTTTATGCGCAACACCAACTTTAGATGAAAATGGTACAGAGAAAATAAGGGGAAATTTCTCTGAAGTACTAGATAATGTGCTTCTCTTTTCCTCAAATATCTTCTCTGCTCTGAATCTAAGAACTTGCTGGTTATAATAATGCTGTTCACAATATCTTATAGTTATGAAGTGCTTTCTTATGAAGGAGGAAGAGCAGGGAAGCCCAACCCCATCTCTTATAGATATCAATACTCTTATAGATGTAGCACTCTTGTGAACATCAATTCAATAAATGATCAATAGTTTGATTTATGGCCGGGCTTAGAATCTCCAGGTCTTTCTGTATCATGTAAATGTTATTGTAACATTATAGCTTTAATGAGAAACCTATAAGCTTGATGAGTTCTGATTTTACATGTGAAGAAAAGAACGTTGTTTAGTTTTGTTGTTGTTTTTGCTCTATTCCACTCACTGAATCTGTGCAGTATTCAAATCTAGCACTTAATGTGGTGTTCTGTGAAAATGGCTGTGAACAAGTTATAGGAAATTAAGAAGAAAAGTTGGCAGTCACTGAAATTACATATTTAATGCATGTTTTTCTTATCCTCTTTCTTTTTTTAGCAACAATGTTTTATTGGGATCCCCAAATGTTGGTGGTGTTTTACATAATTTAAATGATACACATAAATCAACTAATGATGACATTGAAAAAAAAAAACCCAACAACTCTAAACTATTTTGTAGATTATTATTTCACAAGTGGACTACATACCAGAAGTAACAAGTGAAGCATCATTTTATTTACAGCAATTCTGTTTCTCCCGCTCTCTGTGAACACTGCTCTAGAAATAATCTATCCTCTAGGTATTTCCAGCTTCTTCAAGCTTAAAGAACTCATTTTCTTCTAAGATGCCAGACTATCACTTTTGTCTGAGTTTTCCTTTCTTTTCCTACTTCTTTGCTTCATCGGAGATTGTCTGCCCTGGTTAAAAAAAACAAGTTTTGATTTTGAAAATTGACACAAAGTCCGCCAGCATCTTAACTTTTGATAACTGCACTGGATTATTTACTCCATTTTTCAGTTATTTAGGTTTGTAAAAGTTTAGTAAAGTTCTAAGGAAGAAGTGCATGGAGAAAGGACGATGAGACACAATAATAATTAAGAGACATCATAATTATTATCCAATGGCACTTAAGTGGGTTTGAATTAAATTTGAAGACATTAGACAGACCTACACGTTTCTGCTTGAGACAGAAACACATAATTTCTCAAGGGCAACAATGGATGCATGGCATTGTCTTCTTCCTGTCCCCAGTTCATGAGGAAAGCAACATTAACCTTCTATGTATCGGCTCAGTAGAGTGCCGGCTCAGAGGGTGCTCCCTAGTTCTTTGGTAAAGTGTCACACTCTTATCAGGTTATCCTTCCATTCTGATTGGCTTTTGTGCCAATCAGAAAATGTCTGCTGCAAAAATTAAATGGCGCCCTGTACAGCTTTTGGTCCTTGGATCTTGGGCTCTCTGGACCATCCTAAATGTATTGGTTCACTCTATTTTTCTAGTTCATCTTCTTATCTATTTAAGTCATGTAAGTTTCAACTGATAGTGATAACCCAGAGTTTTTTGAGGGAGGGAAATGGAGGATTCTCTTTGACTAGATCTACCAGGAAATTTGGGTGTGATGGCTGAGCAATTAAGATGCTGGTCTTGTTGACCAGAAAGTTGGCAGTTTGAAACCCAAGCACTGTGTGACAGAGCGACTCCCAGTCTTGTCTCAGTTCCTGCCAACTGAGCAGATGAAAAGGATGCAAATGCAAGTAGATAAATGGGTACCATTTTAGTGGGAAGGTTACAGTGTTCTGTGTACCTCGGCATGTAGTCATGCTGGTCACATGACCATGATAACATCTTCAGACAATGCTGGCTCCCTCGGCTAGGAAACACAAATGAGGACTGTCTCCCAGACATGACTGGCAGGAGAAGCTTTGCATTTTTTTTTTAACCAGGAGATTTAGAGAATGGGGTTATGACTTTTATACTAAGTATCTTAGAGGCAGGGCATGTTACAAATATTGCAAATATTGTACTATTATAAATAGAGGTTTCTAGTTCATTGAAAAGAATCATTCTCTATTTCTTGGGCTTAGAGGGTCATAACGCTCCATTGTAAGCCACACACACACTTTTATTTGACAGTTTTTTCCTTCCTGTGCTTTAAGTAGGCAGTAATCTTAAGTTTGTTTCTCTCTCTGTCTGGCTAATAGTGCTAATAGTATTTGGAGACATCTCTGCATATGATGGTTCAATCTTCCAGTGATCTTTGTCCATTTTACACCACCATGTCATGGTTGTCCCAAAAGTGCTTTTTCAAGAAGCGACTGTCTGGCTAATAGTGCTAATAGTATTTGGAGACATCTCTGCATTTGATAGTTCAATCTTCCAGTGATCTTTGTCCAACTTACACCACCATGTCATGGTTGTCCCAAAGGTGCTTTTTCAAGAAGCAACTGGACTTTCTTGGTTTTTCAGCGGGTTCTCTGCTATCTTTACAGTTTAAAAAAACTGAACATGGTAATGAATGGAAAGGGAAAACCTTTTTCATTTGATCCTTTCTGTTTCTGTTTGTAACCTTCCTGGAGGATGGCCTCAAAATCTGGATTATTACTTTATTAAATGAGTTTATTTTTAGTCACTCAGAATTTGGCTTTCCATGTTTTCCCCTTTCTTTTATGGATTTTAAAAATACAATAAAAGAGAAGATGCTTAATTACAGGCAGCACCACAGGAACGGTATGATCTCTAACATCTTCCTGCTGTTTTAATGAACTTCCTTAGGGCTGAGTGGAGGTAGCTGGTGAGATAGGAGGTCTTATGAATTCTCACCAAAGAATCAGAAGGCAACTTCAAAAAAAAAAAAAAAGGGGGGGGTGGGAGTGGAATCATGTTGTGAGAGTGGAAAACAGCTTTTAATGAAGTATAAGGAGCCATTTAATAAATCTGCTGTTGAAAAAGAAAATAGCATTTATTGTCTTTGATTTGACGATTGTGACATTTTGGGAAAACAACACAATCAGATTTGAGGATTGGAGTGGCTTCCTAAGTTCTATTCATCATAGTTCTGAAGCATAAACCCATTTCATATCACTTGGGGAGGTAGAAATTGTACCAGGATAGACTGGGTTACTAGTCTTCATGGCATCTTTAAAATTAGTTAAAGTTATTAGTTAGTTATTCGCTTGTCATGTGAAAGTAAAGGTAGTCCTTGACTTACAAGACTAGTAACACCTTAGATCACTGGAGATTTTAAAGAAGAGACTAGACAGTCACTTGTCTGAAATGCTATAGGTTCTCTTGCTTGAGCAGGGGGGGTGGACTAAAAGAGCTCCAAGATCCTTTCCAGATTCTATTCTATTCTATTCTATTCTATTCTATTCTATTCTATTCTATTCTATTCTATTCTATTCTATTCTATTCTATTCTATTCTATTCTATTCTATTTTACTCTACTCTACTCTACTCTATTCTATTCTACTCCACTCCACTCCACTCCACTCCACTCCACTCCACTCAATTCTAGATTCCCAATCTAAATGGCCATTTAGTGATCATTTTAAAGTTACAATGGCAATGGCATGGTGACTTAGGACCCTTTTTCACACTTATGACTGTTGGAGCAGTCCCATGATTATGTCTCACTTAGCAATAGAGGTTTGGGGCTTAGTTGTGGTTGTAAGCGGAGGACTACCTATACTTCTATTACAACAAACTTTTAAAGAAATAAAATAAAAAGTCTAGGGAATTGCATAATTTGCTTCCGAATTTGTGATATAGTCATAGCAGGGGATCAGGTTGGATCCTTGAGTCCAGAGTAGGGGGCATCAAACACAAGGCCTGTGGGCTGGATTAAGCCCACAATGTGGTTGAATCGGCCTGTGAAGCTGTTCTGGAAAATGTAAGGGGCCAGCCCGTGTCACTTCAGCCCAGTCTACCCAATGCAAAGAGGAAATGTGCCAGCAGTTTAGGGAGTGGAGTCATGCTTGCCATGCCTACCCAGTTGGCCATGCCTGCCTGCCCCCGCCCCCCAAGGTCAACCACAGCCCTGATGCAGCCCTCAATGAAATTGTGTTTGACACCCCAGGCCCAGAAGATGACCAACTGAATTGTGGAACATTGTGAAGTGAATGGTGCTTATGCATGGAATTTGATGACTTGTTGAGGAGTAGTGGAAAGAGGGAGAAAGAAGGACAGAGGTTATGGCAAACCTGGAGGAAGAACTGGTAGTGCAGAATAATTGGCAGCTTAACTTGCTGGATAGTCCATAGCTGGTGAGAGGTGGCGGCCTTATTATGAGGAGGAGCTTCATCATTGGAGGCTTTCAAGAAGAGATTGGACTGCCATTTGTCAGAAATGGTGTAGGGTCTACTGCTTGGGTGGGGAGTTGGACTAGATGACCTACAAGGTCCCTTCCAACTCTGTTAATCTGTTAGGGATATTCAGTGGTGGGATTCAAATTTTTTTTACTACCGGTTCTATGGGTGTGGCTTGATGGGCGTGGCAGAAGAAGGATACTGTAAAATCTCCAGTCAGAGGTGATATTTTCCAGTTCTCCGAACTACTCAAAATTTCCACTACCGATTCTTCAGAACTGGTCAGAACCTGCTGAATATCACCTCTGGGCATATTGTGTTTGGCTTCACTGTATAAGGGGTTTTCTTTTCTGTGTAATTGTACAATGAAGACATCAGAAAATACAAACCCAGCATGGGACCTTAGATGTTTCTCTTAAACACCAGGGCCATGCAAAACAGTGCCAAGTAACCTTAAACACTGAACATAAAGGACTCCCTCCTGAGGAATGAGATTTAATCCACTGTTTATAAGATCTCGGTTCTAAGCACTGCCTAATCAAAAGATACTCGCTGTGCTAAACTGTTAGATACAGAAGATCTGTGATATAAATTCTCTTCTAAGTACTAGGCAGACAACATCAAGTCTAATTATGGTAGGATTTTATATATAGGATTGAATATATGGTTTCTAAAAGTGTGAACTAGTAAACCAATATATTTAGGCCACAAATTAAAAGAATGTCTGTGAGGTAAACCAACAGTGGAAGGAGTCCTTTTTTTTTTTTCATACAATGAAATTTTCCATACAGTGCAATAAGGTAAAAAATGGATTGTGACAACAGTGTCTTCCACATATGCAACTCCTAATGAGCATTCTCCAACCAATAATCTTCCAAAAACATTGGAAGTTTCTCTCAGTCCAACTCACCTCTCAGGGTTGTTGTGAGGAAAATAAGAGGAGGGGGTATTAGGTATGTTTGAGAACGGTTGAGAACATATAAAGAATGGTTGCTGGAATTGGGTATGTCTAGTTTAATGAAAAGAAGGACTAGGGGTGACATCAGTGGTGGGATTCAATTTTTTTTACTACTGGTTCTGTGGGCGTGGCTTGGTGGGCGTGGCAGGGGAAGGATACTGTAAAATCTCCAGTCAGAGGTGATATTTGTCGGTTCTCTGAACTACTCAAAATTTCTGCTACCGGTTCTCCAGAACTGGTCAGAACCTGCTGAATACCACCTCTGGGTGACATGATAGCAGTGTTCCAAATATCTCAGGGGTTGCCATAAAGAAGAGAGAGTCAAGCTATTCTACAAAGCACCTGAAGGCAGGACAAGAAGCAATGGATGGAAACTGAACAAAGAGAGAAGAAATCTAGAACTAAGGAGAAATTAATCAACGGAATGACCTGCTTCCAGAAATTGTGGGTACTCCACAATACTAGAGGTTTTCAAGAAGAGATCAGACAACAATTTGTATGAAATGGTATAGGGTTTCCTCCTGAGCAGGAGGTTGAACTAGAAGACTTCCAATGTTCTGTCCAACTCTGTTATTCTGAGTTATTTATAAAAATAATAAATACAGTATATATATATATAAAAAACAAGCTTCCAAAATATCTACTAAGCATGGCAATAACTCCCCCATGTTTCTAGAATCTGGAGAGTTATAATCCCTTGGGAAAGACAAACCATCTCAAGATCTTCAAGAACCAAACAAAATTCTCAGCATATTCAGGTTTTCTTCAGTTCTATAAAATCATAGCAGCTGGCTCGCAGGTAGCACCAGGAAGTATTCTTATTTTCGTTGTGAGGAATGTGAGCACAGCACTGTACAATTTGTCTGCAAAGGTATTCAGAGGGTTTCCTTAGTGTCACAGTATATATATACTTGTGCAGTTTAATTAAAAAGAGCAGCATCAATATTATATGGCGATCTCATCCCCAAAATTATACCACTTGGGAAGCAATGATAAAGAAGGGTCCCAGTAGTTGGTATTTCCAAGCATCTGCTCTTTTGGTTTTCAGGGTTCTTTATTAGCATTGTCTGCAGCATGACAGACTTAAGAAAAATATCTATATTATGCTCCATAATGCTCTCAGACACTTGTGCACAATAAAGAGTTGGAAAAACAGAGCTTTGTCAAGAATTGCCTTGACAACTTAGATAGTGAAGTTCTTTGTGGAATATTTTGTGTTGCTGCCAAGACCCACAGGTGGCAAAGAAAATATATTGGCTTAAAACATTCTTTTTTTTTTCTTTTTAAATTGTTCCAAAGATATTTCCTACAATGTCATCATTTTTTATATTAAAAAAAACTTTACAAGAAAATTACAGTCTTTACTTATAGGATGCTAGCTTTCAATAAGAGACAGTGACAGGAACCATTTAATGCAATGGATTATGCAATTTATTTCTTTTGTTTTCACTGCTTTGGGGCTTCACTGTGTTTTTCTAAATCAAGATGGGCTAAGACGAATGGGCAAATGTTTTTTCTGAGTTTGTGTCACTGCTGGGTTAAAGCACTTTCTTCAAGTGTACATCAGTAAATTTATTTTGCCCTATACTCAAATTAAGCTTCTATTTAGTTAAAACTTTAACCCCATATGCATTTTAAGACATATTTTTAAAAATATGCATAAAAGTTAGGAATGCACAAAAATCCCTTATGTGGGGCCTGCAGTTTTTGAGGAATGTTAAAATATTATGAAGAACTCCATAATTGTCCAAACCTTTCACAATCCAAGCCAGTTTGGTCCAAAAATATTGGAAGCACCCTGTCATGATTGGATTATTCAGTGTTTTTATTTATGTGTATCCCACCAACAAACCTTCCTCCTGCTTTTTTCCCCAACAACAACAACTCTGTGATGTGAGTTGGGAGGAAAGAGAGAATAACTGGCCAAAAGTCACTCATCTGGCTTTCATGGCTAAGGCAGGATTTGAACTTATGGCCACCTACTTTATAGCCTGGTGCCTTGAGCAGCAGACCAAACTGGCTATTATATATTTTCAATTCCAATAGATTTAATTCCAATAGATTTAAAATTGCGGGATCACCCAGGATCATCCATACTGCTGTGATTTGATGAAAGGCTGAGGCGCGACAGAGTTCTTCAGCATATTCTATTCAGACTTAATCAAAACGTATGTTTCTAAACATATTTCTTCCCAAATATGGTTATTTAAATAGATTTGCTTCCTTAAATTCCAACTCATTTCATTTCAGAAGAAAATAATAGACAATTCCCAGAATGCAAAACAACAACAACCCCACCTTGAAAATGTATTTCAGTTCTACATTATTTCAGCCTTAGATAAATGTTTTCATAAAAGACAATAATTAAAAATGCAAAATTGCTTTCAGAGCTTTCCAAACTAATAGGATATAACTTATTTGTGCATAGCTGCTTATTTTATTGCAATAACTGGAATGAAGAAACTCAGTTTTTCTTCTTGCTCTCAATTTTAGGGGTAAGTTTGATATACAAGTACTGTAGTTCTTGACTTATCACCATTCCTTAATGATAGCAGTTCAGTGGTTCAAAGTGGACTCTGTCCACTGCCAAGAGTTCAATCCTGACTGGATCAAGGTTGATTCAGCCTTCCATCCTTCCGAGCTCGGTAAAATGACAACCCAGATTATTGGGACTCTGTAAACTACTTAGAGAGGGCTGTAAATCACTTGAAGCAGTATATAAGTCTAAGTGCTATTGTTAAGTGCTATAGTTCAAAGTTACAACTTGGGAAAAGTGATTTGCAACTTGCACTTTCCCTTATGAATGTGATACCACCCCCACAGTGACATGATTACAATTCAAGCACTTGGGAACCAGTTCATATTAATGACTGGTCGCACCATTTTAGAGTCACGTTATTATGATTTGTTACCTTTTTGAAAATTTTTGCCCAAAAAAATGCCCATTGGGGAAGCTTAACAATCACAGTCATTCACTTAATGTCTACCATTATTACCAAAATTATTTCAAAATCTGGTCCAGATTTCAAAACCTGCGATTTATGACCAAATATGACAGAAATTCCACTTTCAATTGTTGTCATAAATCAAGGACTATCTGTAAATCAACCTCTAAGGATTTTTTTCCTCTATCTGCTGGGGTTCAGATTAATTTCTAGGAGGACAGATACAAAAAAAAAAAGCTGAAAAAAATCTGTTTGCAGGGCAATCTGACGAGGGATCCGGTGGCTCAGTGGCTGAGACACTGAGCTTGTCAATCAGAAAGGTTGGCAGTTTGGCAGCTCGAATCCTTAGCACCATGTAACAGAGAGAGCTCCTGTTACTTGTCCCAGCTTCTGCCAACCTAGCAGTTCGAAAGCATGTAAAAATGCAAATAGAAAAACAGGGATCACTTTGGTGGGAAGGTAACAGCGTTCCATGTGCCTTCAGAGTTTAGTCCTGTCAGCCACATGATGATAGAGACATCTTTGGAAAGCGCTGGCTCTTCGGCTTTGTAACGGAAATGAGCACTGTCCCCTAGAGCCAGAAATGACTAGCACGTATGTGTGAGGGGAACCTTTTCCTTTTCCTTTATTGACTTGTATATATTCGAAAAAGGCATAGAAAAATATGTGGATTTAACTTTTCTTAGACACCCATTGTTTTCAATTCATTAACACATTTGTTAAATTTTCCTGGTGAAATAATAAAAAACCAAATGAATATGTTAGTCTCTACTATTGACCTATGCTATTCCCAGCAAGGAGATAACCATGCTGTGGGTATTTTCCATGTAGCTGTTAAATACAAAGATATTTTTTTAAACAAATATAAACATGGCAACCATAATTCAGTTGCCAGAAGCATAACCAGATATAAAAGGATTCAACTTCGGACATTCTAAAGCTAAGGATTTAAAGTGTTAGTACGCTGACATAAAATTTGTGTCCCCCCCCCATGTTACAAAAAACATTCATGAATTTGAGTAAAAATGTCAAAAGTACCGTGTTTCTCATAAAATAAGGCCGGGTCTTATATTTTTTTGAGCCCCGAAAAAATGGCTAGACCTTCTTTTTGGGGGTGACTTAATTCCCCCCCTTGTATCCTCATGTAGAGTGCCCCGTGGGCAGCCTCGCCACCAGCCGCTCCTAACGGGTGATCATGGCGAACCGCAGAGAACTCCCTACTCCCACCAAACACCTTTGCTGCAGATCCAAGACCTTTGGCACCTGCCATTGTTGCTTTCCCTTCTGCCCATTCCGCCACCACGTTTGGAGCTGCCGCTCCCATGTTTGGAGTGCTGCTGCCATTCGGAGTGCTGCTGCCATTTGGAGCACTGCTGCCACGTTTGGAGCTGCCGCTTCCGTGTTTGGAGTGCCACTGCCATTTGGAGTGCCGCTGCCATTTGGAGCACCGCCGCCACGTTTAGAGCTGCCGCTTCCGTGTTTGGAGTGCCACTGCCATTTGGAGTGCCGCCGCCATTTGGAGCACCACCATCACGTTTGGAGCTGCCACTTCTGCGTTTGGAGCTGCTGCCATGTTTGGAGTGGCGGCGGCGCTCCAAATGGCGGTGGTGCTCCAAACAGCAGCAGTGCTCTAAACACGGAAGCAGCAGCTCCAAACGCAGTGGCAGCTCCAAATGCGGACATGGCAACTCCAAACAGCGGCAGTGCTCCAAACAGCAGTGGGGTTCCAAACGCGGAAGCGGCAGCTCCAAACGCGGCGGCAGCACCAAATGCGGAAGCGGCAGCTCCAAACAGCAGCAGTGCTCCAATCAGCGGCAGTGCTCCAAACGTGGAAGCGGCAGCTCCAAACGCAGCGGCAGCTCCAGATGCAGAAGCGGCAGCTCCAAACGGCAGCGGTGCTCCAAACAGCAGTGGTGCTCCAAACGTGGCGGTGGCATGGGCAGAAGGGAAATCAACAGCACCAGGCACTGAAGGTCTTGGGTCTGCCGCAAAGGTGCTTGGCAGGAGTAGGGAGATCTCCGCGCTCTGCCATGATCGCCCATTAGGAGCAGCTGGTGGCGAGGAATTGCTGCCCGTGGGGCACTCCTAATGGCAAGTCCCCCCACCCTTCCCCCATTTTGCATGTTTTAAAATAGGCCTAAATTTGGGGGGAGGGGGTTAATTTCATTTTATGCCTAGAAAACATGCTGGGTCTTCCTATTGGGGGAGGTCGTATTGTTGGAGAAACACGGTAGGATATGTTGAATCTGCTATTTGGGCCTCAAGAGAAAACTCTAGGTTGATTTATTTGATGGTAAAGAATAATAGAATTATAGGAATAGAAGGGACCTTGGAGGTCTTCTAGTCTAACCTCCTGCCCAAGGCAGGACTCTTCATTCTATCCCATACAAATGGTTGTCCAATCTTTTTTTGAAAACCTCCAGTGATGGAGCAGCCACAACTTCAGAAGGCAAGCTTTTTCATTGATTAATTGTTCTCCATGTCAGGAAATTCTTCTTTAGTTCCAGGTTGGATCTCTTTTTAATGAGCTTCCTATCCTGCCCTCAGGTGCTATGGAGATTAGGTTGATCCCCTCTTCCCTGTGACCACCCTTCATGTATGGAAAGATTGCTACCATGTCTCCCCTAAGTCCTCTCTTTGTTAGGTCTTTATCATAGGGGTGATAAAGGACCCTTTATCAAAGGACCCTTTATCACAGGGGTGTCAAACTCAAGGCCTTTGGTCTAGATCCAGCCCACGGGGTGCTTAAATCTGACCCGGAGCCACCCTGGAAACAATGAAGGATGAGCCTGTGGTGCCTCTGCCAGTGAAAACAGAGCTCAGGAGGCTCTGTTTTCACTGGCAGAGGGTTGCAGGAGCCCATTTTTGCTGGCAGAGCACTTGGGACACCAGAGGTGCCCTTGACTCGAGAGGTGTTGAGGTGGCCATGCCCCCTGGCCACATACCCCCCACCCTCCCCCCTGAGGTCAAACACAACCCTGAGGCGGCCCTCAATGAAATTGAGTTTGACATCCCTGCTTTATCATATTTCTAGAGCTGTCTGTTTCTTTCTGTTTGTTTTCTTAATTTTAAATGTACATATACATATGATTTTAAATACACCTATAAGCCTTCATTTCCTTCTTGTTTTTTTGATAACAGTGGGACAATTGGTTTTTCCTTCTGTTCTGAATTAGGCTGCTAAGCAAAACTTATGAAAATGATGGGGATGCAGGTGGGTTTTTGTATGGATTTGTCAGCCCTGTTACTAAAAACAAATTCCTAGTTTGAGCCAGATGCTCAAAGAAATGCTATTGCTTAATTCTAGGTATTTATGTATACCCTGTAGATGTTATTTTGAGTGTGGATCTCATTGGGGAACCTTGACATTCTTGTAGGAATAAAATTAGATTCTGAAAGCTGGAGATCTGCCCATTCCTCCACTGAAAGATAAGATACAAAGGCTTCAGTTGTTAATTGCAAGTGCCAGGGTCAGCAAAGTAAAAATGGAATGAAAATGGAATAAAAGACTGAATGTGTGTGTTGCTTTGAGTTTCAAACTTCTGGTTCACACTGAGAATATAATTGCTCTGTTAGCACTCCGATCAAGCCATTGACTTTGGCCAGACATGCTTTCAAGTAAACCTACTGTGATGTAATAACACCTTCGCCCTCAGATGATTATCCATCAGAAAAATTCCAGGTGCCCAAGAATGATAGCGTCTGATCTATGTCTTTATCTGAACTCAAGAGATTTTTTGGCTTATCTGGAATGAAATATTTTTTCTTTTTCTCTGGGTCCTTGAAGGAAAATAAAAGTGGGATCTGTGGTAAAGTACAGAATAAATAATCTCAGGGAAGCTTTCTCTTCAAAGGACTCGAAGAATAGAAGGAGGAGGTCATGCACTCATCTTGAATTTTCAAAGATAAGCCTGGTTTTCAGCTGAGCCTAAGCTTGTATAAGATGCTGTACAAAAATGGTCTTCAAGGTGCATTGAGGAGTAAAGAGGAAGATAAAGGCAACATAGGTGCTTTATAAACAGGAGGCTCTCCTCTATGTGCACATGTGATCATGCAGTCATTTTGTTTTCTGCACGTCTCCTGGCTTTTGTTTTCTGCAGAGTCCCTGGCTGCCCTTTCTCTCCTGAGGATCTTTAAAACAGACCACCTGAGAAGAGGCTAATGGGGGCAACTGTTCAAGTAAATTGTTCCGTGGGAGAGCAGGGATATTTGTTTCCAAATGCTAAGCATTTAGGAGAACAGCTACTACCTCGTTCCCCAGAGAGAGCACGCCACACAGCCTGTTAGTCTTGAGAAAGAGTTTTTTAAAAAAAAAAAGATTCTGAAGATTTTGTAGCAGTCTCAAGTTGAGAATTAAGAATTTGTTCAAAATGGTTACATATACTTTGAGGGTTGGAAGAAGTATTCTAGTTCTTTCTTTCTTTCTTTCTTTCTTTCTTTCTTTCTTTCTTTCTTTCTTTCTTTCTTTCTTTCTTTCTTTCTTTCTTTCTTTCTTTCTTTCTTCTTTCTTTCTTTTTTTTCTTTCTCTCTCTCTCTCTCTTTCTCTCTCTCTCTCTCTCTCCATCCCTCCCTCCCTCTTTCCCTCCCTTCCTCTTGATTTTTTGTGGACCAGCATTTTTCTCCAATGATTTACATAGAGTCAGTATTTTTATCTCACAAAATAACAGAATAACAGAGTTGGAAGGGACCCTAGAGGTCTTCTTGTCTAACCTCCTGGTCAGACAGGAAACTCTATACCATTTCAGACAAATGGTTGTCCAATTTCTTGTTGGAGCACCTACTGGAGGCAAGTTGTTCCACTGATTAATATTTTTAATTATCAGGAAACTTTTCCTTAGTTCCAGGTTTCTTCTCTCCTTGATTAGTTTCCATCCATTGCTTCTTGTTTTGCCTTCTAGTGCTTTGGAAAATACACCCCCTCCTTCTTAGTGGTAGCCCCTTAGAGATTAGAACAGTGTTACTCTTAGCCCTTCTTTTCATTAGAGTAGACATACTCAATTCCTGCAACCGTTCTTTATATGTTTTAGTTTCCCATCCCCTAATCATCTTTGTTGCTTTTCTCTACACTCTTTCTACAGTCTCAACCTCTTTTTTATATTGTGGCCAAAACTGGGCACAATATTCCAAATGTGGTCTTACCAAGGCATGATAAAGTGGTACTGACACTTCAAGTGATCTTGATTCTATCCCTTTGTTAATGCAGCCTAGGATTGCATTGGCTCTTTTGGCAGCTGCAGCACTGCTGGCTCATATTTAAGTGATTGGGTTTGAGAGCTAGTGTCCTTTAGTGGTCAAAAGATTCGAGTTAGGAACAAGACAAACTAGGTTCAAGTCCACCTAGAACTAGATTCAAGTTATGAAAGTTCAGCAATATTCAGACTGACGTCTCTCCTAGAACTGAGATGGAAAAGAAGTGGAAGAGCCATCTTGGGACCACAAAGAAAAGTGACCAATGTAACAAACAGCTTGCTGAATTTGACTTGCAGAATTCCCAGCAGAGTTGATGAGTCAAGAAACCTGTGCTGCACAACTCACCCGTCACTATATGACCTTGGAGTGAGACTTATCCAAAAGTGCACAGCCATAGCATTGACAGCTATTCTCTTTCACATTGTATTCAGGTACTGAAGACAGCTGCTGAAAATGTGCATTATATAATAGGACATTTCTAAGAAAGAAATGACATCACAATAAATCATTCTTCAATAGCTTCATTTAAATTAATTTGGTTGAGTATTACCCTAAACATTTAATGAAGAACATAAATTGGAACCTACTGAACAGAAAGCCCCATTTTTAGGGGAAAATTTTACTAAGTAAAGAAATCCAGAAATAAAATACAAAGATAACTGGAGCATGTAAACAGTTATATATAGCCATATATTTCTTTCTTTTTTGGCTATGATATTCCATCATTATTCAGGATGTATTGCATTTATTGTTGTAAGCCACTTAGAGTCTCATATGTGAGGTGGACCACTGTATAAAATAGATTGATTGAATAAATAAATAAACCAAAAGCCAAATAGATTGAATTAAAATGATTCCTTTCTTTAAAGTCCCAAACTGAATTTTTCCCCATCTGCAAGATGATAAAACTGTCGATTTGCACCCAGGAAGAAAATAACTCTGCTGCACAGACGCTTGCCGAGAATGCTAGCTTCAAAAGTTAAAAAAACAAAAAGAGGTTGTCTCCAAGGAGAAATGAGTGGCAAGAAGAGAAGGATGGCACATGAATTCAAAGAAAGATCAAATTATCCAGGGTACAAAGTCATAGTCAGATAGACAGGCTTGAAAGTTCTTCAAAATAGCACACTTTCACCTCGGGACTTGTTATATACCATCTGGGAGTCATAGAGATAGCTAGGAGGGAAAAAATTCCTACCATAAATCAGTGTGAAAGAAAGCCTGTTGATACCACTCTGTGACTGATCTTTTCTTATTCATTATCACACACCTCTGCTAGGTGCCAGATAATTAAAATGAACTGTGGCAAGATCACTTTTAGGAGGCACTTTTACAATGCGATATCCATATCAGCCTTTATTAAACAGCAAAACTGTCTCTGAAGAGTTGTATTTTCTTACTTGCTCATGGTAAGCAAAGCTATTATTCTCTGATGCTCTTGGTTGCCATGCTGCTTGAAATCAGACCACTTGGTCAGACAATATAAACCCTCGGGGAAAGAAGAAAAAAAAAGAAACAACTAAATTGTGCTAAGCCTTGTTTTATTCTCATTAGGCTGTGCAAAAACCCACTTTGTTGAAGAATTCTCCCACTGATGTAGGAGGTTTGGCATTCCGACACATTTCTGAATCTGAAGGACAAAGGAAGAAACAATATTAGTCCCTTTCCATTATCTAGCACCAGAAAGATGTATGTGGTTTTTTTGTGTGTGCTTGTGTGTCTCTGCCAGGGGTGGGATTCAAATTTTTTAACAACTGGTTCTGTGGGTGTGGCTTAGGTGGTGGGCATGGCTTGGTGGTCATGTGACTGGGTGGACGTGGCTTGGTGGTCATGTTATTGGCTGGGCGTGGCCAACTCAATATCACTTACATTGAGGCACACATCTCCTCGCCTGGCCTCTCATGACTGTGGGGGTGCTGCAACAGTCGTAAGTGTGAAAAATGGTCATATGTCACTTTTTTCAGTGCCATCGTAACTTTGAATGGTCACTCCACACAAAGTACCAGCAAAGGAGGGGAAAAAAACTCCAGAGATGTTCCTGAGACAGGAAGTCTAGTCCTGCCAAGAATGTAATAAGAGTTAATGGAGAAGCAGTTTCTGCAAGCAACACCAGAATGTTTCCTTCCTGCCTTCCTTACAGGGTTAGGCCAGTAATTTCTTCTAACAACCGGTTCTCTGAACTGCTTAGAATGTTAACAACCGGGTTCTAGTGAATAGGTGCAAGCTGGTAGAATCCCACCCCTGGTCTCTGCGTGTTTGTATCTGTGTTTGCCTATGAGGGTGGTGGTGGCTGTTGATAAACATCAGAAGATATTTGCAGAAAAAGTAGATGTTAGGGCACAGGTCTCCAAACTTGGCAACTTTAAGACTTGTGGACTTCATCTCCCAGAATTCCTCAGTAACTGGCTGAGGAATTTTGGGAGTTGAAGTCCACAAGTGTTGAAGTTGCCAACTTTGGGGACTCCTGTGTTAGGGCAAGAGAAAAACATACCAAATGTTGTGGATATTAATGCAAAGTTTTTTAAATGTCTATGGTCTTCTGATCATAATAGTCAAGTATTTTTATCATGTTCACATGGCACAGTTTGACTGAACACTACACTGTTCTCTGTGTCTGTGTCTGTGTCTGTCTGTCTCTCTCTCTCTCTCATGGTGACTAATATTTTAGAATGCATATTTCTGAGGAAGATCAATTTTTTATTATTTATTTTATGTTTTTCACATTTTTCAACTGCCCTCAGAGAGAGACTCTGGGTGGTATACAATAAAATATTAAAATATAGAAATGATTTATAAAAGTTAAAAGTTTGGAAAGAGGAAAGGATGATTTCACACTATCACAATTAATTAAATTACAACATTAATTGTAAGGCAATTAAGGGCACAAGCCAGCCCCACAGAGGCTGGTCCTCAGGGCTTTTGATTCCTTTCCAAGAGTGAAAGTCTTCCTCACCTCTGGGAGGAGAATATTTTACAGGGCAGAGGAAATGGCTGCCTTCCTGGAGCCTACCAGTCAAAGTTCTTTAACTGATGGGATCTGCAACATACTTTTCCTGCAACATATGTTCCCAATGAATGACTTGGGAAGAGGGTACTTTATGAAAATCAGTGCTGCCACAGACATCCCAGTTTTTCTGTCCCATTCATCTTTTTAACAATGCCTCTTTTAAATACAAATAAGAAACCAGAGTGTATCAAGCACAACCTTATCCTTGGTGTTGACAAAGGCCCCACATTGATGTGGAAGGTCACATTAGGCTGAATGCTGTTGTAGCATGTTACGGAAATCCTTATATTCAGGTTCCAAGTTATGCTAAATTCAGTTGAATATAGTGGTATGATCCTTGTCAAACATGCCTATTCTATCTGTGAGGATCAGGACAGGAACTGATATGATCCATGACATGTCTTCCAACATTTGCCAAATTCCCGAAGAAAGCTCTGCTATATTTGAAGGGATTAGCAGAAATGTCACCCATTCGTTTTACCTACATAAAGATTTGATGTGTAATATGTTTCATATCTTACTTAGCACATTTGAAATCTTTGATAATTTCAAAAATATCTTACATGGAAATCACAGGAACTGTGGTATTATATAGTAATTGTCCACATTATAATTCATGCTTTCTCTTCTAAAATTGATTAAAGCTGTATTTGGCATACATTTGCAGGGCATATGCTTTTTCATAATTTGCCTTGTACAATTAACTTGTATCCAGTAAAATTGAATAATTATATATGGCATTACACAACAAAGCAATAAGGGGAAAAATAGCATTCATGCTTACTTGAAATTTTTGTCCTAATTTATTATTAAAACAAACTTTTGCTTTATTGCAATTCCCTTTTGTATTTTCTTAGACAAATTTCTACAGAGATTCTCAGCCATTCAGATCATGTTTGTCATGAAGGTACTTTTTCAAAAGGCAATTGGACTTTCTTTGTTTTCTTAGACATTTAAAGAGACGTTTAAGGAGAAACTTCTAGGCATCATGGATTTGTTCATATCTTTCCTTCCAAGATGAGTAAAAAAGCTCTAGACTTTGAAGGGCTCAAATGACATTGGAATCCCTTCTTTCCATACTGAAAAGCATCTGGGATTTTCTGAGACATGGGGAAATTGTACTACGTATAAGAAAAAAATGAGATTTGTGTCTATCAATTAGAAAGCATTGAGAAAGGAGAAGATTTCGCCAATCAAGGCTCTCCAAACTTGTTAATTTTAAGATTTGTGGACTTCGACTCCTAAATTCCTCAGCCAATCCTGCTGACTGAGGAATTGAAATCCACAAATGTTAAAGTTGCCACATTTAATGATCCCTGATCTACATGGTTGTACATCAACCCCAGAGCTTCATAAAAGATGTCTTCAAACAATAGCAGCAGCAGAAACCACCATCACAATTTGTTTTGTGTGATAAGGTAGTGTGATAAGGATGAAAAGTATAGTATGGGTTTGTTTTTTTTATAAAATGGGGGAAAAGAGCTAGGCTAGGTAGACAAAAAAAGGACTTTTAACAGGGTAACCTTTTTCCCATTTAGATAATCCGTAGTATTTTGGTAATAGTATTCTGTAAGAACTGTTTGTGCACAGAGGGGGAAAAATATAAAGAATGTGCCTCTTTGCAAATTGGATTAAACCAACCATGTTGTCTTTCTTTTGAAAAGTTGTTTGACTTCGTATTATAAAATCCTCCACCATTTCCATGAAGCCAAAGCACAATTAGGGTCAGAATGATGACTTTTTCTCAGTGTCAGTATTCATAACTGGGATGTCAGAGTGTTTGCAGCATGACTACTATTGTGAAACAACCCAGAAGCAAAACACAGCACACAGAGGCTTTGTCTTTTAACAGTGGTTTATGTACAAGACAGCTATATACATACATATAAGTGGTAGGCAAATACCTGGCAAGCAATCAATCCTCTTTACTCTGGAGAGAGAGAGAGAGAGAGAGAGAAATTGGCCCAAGGTCATACAGCTGGCTTTGTGCTTAAGGCAGAACTAGAACTCAAGTCTCCTGGTTTCTAGTCTGATGCTTTAACTACTGTATCAAACTGTCTCTCACATGGTGTTTACAGTAGTACAGTATGGAGTGGTGTTGTGTGGTGTCATGATGTGATGTAATATGATGTGGTATAATTCAGTATATAGTACATATGCACACATACATACATAAGTCTTCTAGGCCAGAGATGTCATCATGATTTATCACTTCACTACATTACTGTCAAGGGATTCAAACTCCTTAGGAATGATAGATGACTGCAGACAGCAACATTTTAGATTCTTAGCATGCTCCCTTCCTTTATATTCTTGCATATAATGTCATGAATGGGTTTCGCTCTTTCTCCCCACCCCACTCCCCCTTTGCTATGGAATCCCTGCAATAATTCAGTTGACTGACTCTTCAGTGTAGTAGAGTTTCCATAAAAATAAACGCTCATATTTAGTACAAAGAAAAACCAGGCAAGAGGCCAGATGGAAAACAAACAAACAAACCAACCAACCTAGATCTTCAGTGCAACAGCCATTCCTTGATTTAGCACGCTTGGGGGCTCTTGCAAATCCTTTTCATTTTCTTCCATTATAGAAATTACCGGTGCAGAAAGAAACAAATAGAGAAACAAAATGTTGGGCCTCTTTGCACAATGAGTAACATCTGTATCTACCTTTGCTTGGTTAGATAGCTGTTAAGTCAGTGGCTTTCTCTAAGCCACTTTGATCTGGCTGCTTCATAATACTGATGAATTACTGATGGGAAATATTCTGTCTTTCCTATGAGCAGAATCGAAGAGTGAAAGCTGAGCTACGGAGTGACTCATTAAACGAAAAGGTAAAATCAAATTCACGAACGGTGCTTTCACCATCAGCAGATTCACAGTCTAGTAGGAAATTTTGTGCTCACAGCCAAGCCCTTTTCTCTTACTGACAGAGTTTGTCCATCAAAGGCACAGCTTCCAAAAGGCACAGTGTCAACCTGGCACAATCTTGTGAGGAATTAAGCTCATCCACACAGGTCATTGTTTCCTCTTGACAAAATCATTAAGCAGATCATGTAAAGAAATCCAAGTCACAATCCTCCCAGGGGAATACCTTTATCTGAAACATGCTTTGATAGGAACTTTGATAATGGTCTGAATATGCTTCATGCATTCTTTTGTATTAGGGTGTGCAAAGATACATTTAAACCCCCAAATCACATGTCATTCCCAAACTTTTGGCTGTGTCTCTCAGGTGCCACACATTTGAAAAAAAAAAAATTATGGTGGTGCTAAAGAAATTATAATGAAAGGTTGAAACCCAATACAAATAAAAAGAATAAAATATCATCCCCAACCTCCTTATAATTGTCCTTTTCATTGTAAGTTACATTACTTCACCTCCCAAGAGGTTATTTTCTTGTGAGGGACTATTAACTTTTCTGTTATTTTTTGTTAAGTAATAGACATTTTAATGTTCCAAAACATTAGCTTGGCAACTTTAAGACTTGTAGACTTCAACTCCCAGAATTCTCCAGCCAGCATTAAAATTTCCAAGTTCTAAAATTGCCCTGTTCAAAAATTTCATTCAGCAACCTATGATCTGTTGGCTATCTCAACCATCACCCACTCAATTTGTGTCATGATCATGCTGGTAAAATTCAGTGGTAAATTGGTGAATTTAATCAGTGTTGTTTCAAAATGGATGTCATAGGTGGTTAGTATCTAAGGGCATCCTGAAATCATTTAAAAATGGATCAAAAATACTTCTTCTGCTGTTTCCATTGACATCATACCATTATCCGCTAGCCCCTTGCAACCCTTTGAAAGGTCAGGAAGCTAGGTTGCTCTCATAACCTCCAAATATTGTCCCTCTGTGGTTTCAAATTGTGTTGAAAGCCAAGAGTGCAGCAATTAAGAGTCCAAGGAATGATCAAAAATGCAGTCTGTCTTAAGCTTAACAGTGCAATTTAGGAAGTTTAGAACTGCAGCTCATTAGAAGTACAGCCAGAGAGTGAGTTCAGAAGAACTGCTGGACAAAAAGAAACACATGTGATTAATTGGACACACAGTCATCCTTTGCCAAAACATACCTTATGGTCGAATGATGTGGAGGAAGCTTCCGGAGCAGAAAACTAAAAGGGCATAAGTTGTAGACATAACTAAGGGAACAACATCAACCTGCAGAGACTAAAGGATAGAAAAGAAAGAAAGGTTGACATGAATTGAAATACATGAATTCTTCTAAAGAAAACTTCTGTATTAAGGTAGCTGTAGGAAACAAGGCTGTTGTTGGAAACAAAGCTGTAGGCTGTTCTACACATTCCAAGTTTTGTGGGGAATAATCAGCCAGGTAATGTGCTTTAATGTGCTAATATTTTCCCCTTTTCCCTATTTTCCCCCACATTTGAGATATTGCATTAATTAATAATTGAATTTAACTAAAGGTTACTGGTAAATATTTGGATTTGGTTTTACAGCTAAACATTGAGAATACTTTATGATTCACCTCAGGCCTTTGAACTTTATTAAAGCCAATCAAACTGACCTAGAAGAATGGTGTTAAGTGGACATCATTATAAAGGAGAATATTTGTAGCTCAAGATAAGAGGGTGTCCTTGGTGGTCTCTAAGCTTGCTTGTTTTCTTGCAGATGTTTCATTACCCAAACTAGGTTACATCATCAGTGCTAGTAAAGAGTGCAGTTTGTTTGGTGGCTTGCCTGTTGTTGGGGGTGGTCTTAGAGATTCTTTGGTTGAGCTGTTTGCTGTTGGTTTCTTTGGCAGTTTCTTGATTGGGGTATTGTTTACTTGATTTGTTTATCACCAACACTGACAGGTAAGCCACCAGAATATAAAGCTGACAGCAAACTGCATTCCTTATTAGCATTGTTGATGTCACCTAGTTTGGGTAATGAAATGTCTGCAAGAAAACAAGCAAGCTCAGAAAACACCAAGGACACCTCAGGACAACATTGTCTATCAGACAGTGATAGGAGGAAAAACAGGAAGACACATAGGAAAGGTAGTCCTTTCCCCATAGGCTTTTGCCATCTGTCTTGCATCTGTCTGTAACTTTGAATAGCAAGATGGGTGGCATATAAATTTAATAATTAATTAGCAATAGCAATAGCACTTAGATTTATATACCACTTAACACAGTGGTGGGATTCAAAATTTTTTACTACCGGTTCTGTGGGTTATTTGGTGGGTGTGGCTTGGTGGCCATGTGACTGGGTAGAAATGGCTTGGTGGTCATGTGACTGAGTGGGTGTGGCCAACTTAATGTCACTCACGTCAAGGACTGCCTTGCCTGGCCCGTTCCTTCCCAGCCATTCCTTGTCACACCCAGCCTCAACTTATCTATAGTTCTATAAAAATGTTGTTCACCTTTTTTGACTTTATTATCTACATACTATAGATGTACTTTCATGGACCACTGAAAAGAGGAAATGGCTAACATGTTCTGCCCAAAAGTATGATACGCAACAGGCTTTTAAGGGGCTGTCAGAAAGAAAGGGGGGGGGATGTATATTCCAAAGCACCAGAAGGCAAACAAAAAGCCATGGATGGAAACTGAACAAAGAGAAATTCATAAAATTGATAGCATAACTTCAGAGCAATTGGTATTTTCAGAAACATGAATCTTTTCCTTGGCTATATTCCTAGGGTTTGAAATTTATTTAGGCATCAAAATTTATGGGACCAGTGAGTATGGCAGAATAACCAAAAATATTATCATATTACTTTGGAAAGAAGAAAGAAAAACAAATCTATACTAATTGTCCAGATGGATTGCTGATCTGGGGTATTTGTCAGTGTTTGAATTAGTTATTTTTCAAAAGAAGGAAAAGATAGAGTACTTTAGAATAATGTGATCAAATTTTCTAGTCTTCTTTCATCTTTGATTAAATGTCCAAGACAATTACATTTTTTCCTTAAAAAATATATCACACGTGGAGTTTATACTGTCTGTATATTACTAGAAAGGGAAGATAACCTTGAAAATATATTGCGAATACTAATTATTAATTGTTCTTCAACACAACAATACCTGCCTTCAGAAACAAGACCTCAACAGAGAAAGATTGAGACAAAATGCACAACTTGCTTGATGTAATATTTTTGCTGATGTTGGTGCCATGGCCATGCTTTTCCTGGCATGCCTTCCAGTGGTGGGATTCAATTTTTCTTACTACTGGTTCTGTGGGTGTGGCTTAGTGGTTGTGGCATGGCTTGGAAACTAAATTGGATAATTATTGGACTTTTGGCACTAAATAGGCATAAGTAAATGCTGGAATTGAATGTGTTAAAAAGAAATAATAGCTAAAAACTGGAAATAATGAACTTAATAAAGTTTTTTTAAAAAAAGGAAAAAGTGAAAGAAAGGATGGAACGTGGAAATAGAACTGATGCCACCACCTAATGGTAAAGGAAAAATTTCAAGGACTCTTTGAAAAGTGTTTGGTCTTTTTAAAATTGGATCTTGGAACTTAAAAAAAAATAAGAGGAACTCCATTATAATAAAATAAAAACCCTGAAAAGTGAAATACTAGAATATTATAAGGGGAAAGGATATTTGAAGAAAGTGCTTTGGAACTACCTGGTGACTCTGGGAAAAAGTTGGAAAAGGAATTAATAGAAGGAATCTGGAAACAAAGACTTATGGACATTGATTGTTGAAATTAAATATAAAAGACGCTGGTTGAAACAACTTACTGGTCATTTGAATTGGATATAATTTTCAAGGAAGAGGGGAAAAAAGGAGCAGCATATAAAATGGGAGAATTTTTTGTGGAAATGAGACTGGATTTACAAGACATGAAGGAAATGATGAAAGTAAGCTTGGAAATGTGCAATAAAATACTACAAAAACTAGAAATGTCAATTCAGATTGAAGAACAAAGAGAACCAGAGGGGGAGGAGTTAAATAAAGAGGAAACCAGTCTTGAAGATCAAGTCGAACAACGAACATTTAAACAGGGGAAAAAGGAATTAAAATTAAAAATCTGTGGTTTGATGTGATAATGAAAGGGGAAATGGTTTTGAAAGTTAAACAAAGGAAAAGGGAAAAGCAGAAAAGGGAATTACAGAAGAAACATCAAGAGAGGGAGGGGGTAAAATAAATAACTGGAATGAGAAATGGAGGGAAATGATAAAGGGAAAAAGAGGAATTAAGAGAAACGACCAGAAAATAAAGAGAGGCAGGAAGCAAACAAGAATGAAAAGAAATTACATAGTTAGGAAGATGAGAGACAATGGATAAAAGGATAGGGAAAGAGATATTTCAAGGTAATGTGTTGTGATATATAAGAAAAATAATTTGAAAAGAGATAAGATTGGATCTGATTTTTTTTTCTTTTTAAGGATTATCGTTATACCAAATAGATATGAAAAAGGGAATTTATTATAAAATATTAATTGACAATTAGCGATGAATAAAATTAAAATTAATTATGAGAATTGTGATGGAAAGATTAATATTAGTTTCTTTAATTAATTGAATAGATTAATATTTTTGAAATATATAGGTGATTTATAAGGCAATTGAGAAAAAGAATACCATGCAGAATCTGACTTTAAATATATATGTATATGTGATATGTAATAGATAGGAGAATATAGTTATTAAGGTGGAATGAGGTAATTTTAAAAAATGACTATACTATGGTAAATTTTTATAACGAATTAAAGGGAATAAATGGAGGGAAAGTACAAGGTAAATAGGTGGTAAGCTTGAATTGACAACTAAAATTTTCAATATTTTTACTACCGGTTCTGTGGGCATGGTTTGGTGGGTGTGGTGTGGCTTGGTGGTCATGGCAGGGGAAGGATACTCTAAAATCTCCATTCCCACCCAATTCCAGAGGAAGAATGCTGTAAAATCCCATTCCCTTCCCACCCCATTAACTTGCTTTCCAGCTCCATTCTCCTGTGAAGGGAATGGGATTTTACAGTATCCTTCCCCTGGAGTGGGGTGGGAATGGACATTTTGCAGTATCCTTCCCCTGCCATGCCCACCAAGCCATGCCACGCCCACCATGCCCACAGAACTGGTAGTAAAAATTTTGAATCCCACCACTGCATATAAGTCTTGATGATGCCTACATGTGATTGCTTTTGCTCTAAGATAGCACAAGTTGAAACAGATTTTTTTTATTTTTACTGGAGATAGCCAATGTAATCTCCAGTCATATTTTGTTTAAGATAAGATAAAATAACTTTATTGTCTTTTTATTTTACTGTGAGCACACTGGCCCACATTAAAAATAAAATTCTGTCACCTGCTCTCAAGAGAAAGTGTATTTCTACCCAAACCCATACATAACACACATATACACATACTGTATACATACATAAATAAATATATAGCTCACACACATACACACACACACATCACTGTCTATTTTGAATACGTAGCAGAAAGATGAAACTTGAGAGTTCACAAAGTTGATGCTATATATAGGACAAAAGTGTGACTAAATCTAGATGTTCTGCTTTGGATACCACGAAACCTCCTCCCAGAAGGCAACGAGGAAAACAGGTCATGAAAAGGATGTGTAATGTCCTAGACAATCCTGCAGACTCTCGCTTATGTGCAGTGATCTGAATAGAAGGAAGTGAACTACTAATCTTTTATGCCATCCTAATCACTCTCTGCACCGCCTTCTTGTCTGAAGCAGTAATTCTTCCAAACCAGGCAGTAATGCAATATGACAGGATGCTCTCGATCGTCCCTCTATAGAAAGTGGTAAGGACAGGAGGAAGGAAGGTGTACTTTTCTCATGCGATGCAGAAAATGCAGGTGCTGCTTACTGTATTTCATTCATTGTCATTCATTTATGGTAATTATATCCTTCACCATCTTAGTTGCATTACAAACATCATTCAGAGGACCTATCCACCCTCTAAAAACGATAAGGCTGATGCCATGGAAAGGAAAAATAGAATGTACTAATTAGTACATGAATGTACTCAAGTACTAATCCCAAAGGACTATGACATATGAATCCCACATAGAACCCATGTACACCATGAAAAAACATATATATGGGCACATAGTGCTAACTGTCACAAAGGAAATGCCTTTCACAGTGGTAAATAAATATGAATCATTCAGGAGAAGAGTAAACCAGGGTGTCACTTAAGGTTGTACCAGCTCCAAGAATCTTTTCCCATATTGTACAACAGATGACAATCCAACCAACCAAGCAACTAACCAATCATCCAACCAAAATTAATCTAACACGAACAGGAAGAAATTCCAGAAGTTCCTAATTCATTGACGTTGGTTTTGAAAAAATAATACAGGAAAAGGACTGGTCTCCTACCATGTTGATTAAAAAAGACTGCATACAAGCCTTGTAAACCTAGTTATTGCTGTTACTATATCTGCAGATTATATTTGCTGCAGTTACCCTATATCAATAAAACCAGCTATTAGATTGTATCAGAAAAATCCCTTAAAATCCTCATTCACATCTAAAAACAATTATAAAATTTTCTTCTACTGCATTTTCTCTATCCCCCCCTGTAATTTCCTTAAAAAGATCTCCATAATTAATTTGCATAAGTATTTCATCAGTAGTATTATTTAAAATGCTTAACATGCTAGACAATCTAAGGTTATTTTTACAAGAGTACATCACCAAAGGGAGTCTGGATGCAGAGAATATTATAAGAGCTAAAAAAACAAACATTTTTTTTTAACTTTCCTAACATTGTCACAGTGGGATGATTTAAAAGACAACAATTCTGGCAATTAAATAGTAGAATTACAAAACCTCTTTTGACTTTGAACCACTGAATAATAGCCAAAATGGCATTTTAATTAATTTCTTTTGATATTGAAATAGATTATGATTAATTTTGAAATCAAACAAGAAATATTTTCAGTTTCCCCTGTACTTTCTGTTCTCAATCTTTGATTTGGTATTTTTAGAATGAAAAATAACTCTATGTGTATAAAAATCTTGTGATGATCACTAAACCCACTTTTTGTAGTCTTCTAAGAATCACATATCTCAAATTCTCAGTCAGTTGCTTCCCAATAAGGTATATTCTCCTTTAGAAGTACCAAATTTGAATAATGCCAATAATCAGAAACAGAGACATCCAGGACACAAGGGGACAAAATGTTATAGTGGATGATGTGTTGCTGTTCAAAGCAAGTTTGAAATGGGATGGTCATGTCTACTATTTTGATACTGTACACACACACACACACACACACACAGAGAGAGAGAGAGAGTAAACTCCCATGGTTTGAAATCTGAAGGTATACCCAGGGGTGAATTTCAAAAATTTTAGCAATGAGTTATCTGCCTGGTTGCTGGGTGGGTGTGGCCATGGAGGGTGGGGCCTAGTCAGCCTCCTGCACCATGGTGTGGGAGGGCATTTTTGCCCTCCTGGCTCTGGACACTTTCCTCGAGCCTCCAGGAGGGCGAAAACAGCCTCCCCGGGCTCTGGAGGCTCTTTCAAAGCTGGAAACAGGCCCATTTCCGGCCTCCCTGAACTTACGGGAGGCCCATTTTTCACCCTCCCTGAGCCTCCACGCATGCCCTGCACTTACCTGCATCCAAAACAGGGAGTGTGGGGACTCCTGGGAGGGGCAGGGCAGGGTGGACAGCCAGGAGTGGGATTGGGGGGTACTCTGAACTGCACAGAATCTTAGCTAGAGGCTCTCCTGAACCTCTGCGAACCCCCAGCAGCCCATCACTGGGTATACCATGACTTTCTTTGCTAAAGAAAGAAGAAACTCTGGTAATGTTTCAGCACAGTGTCATATCCAAAGGAAACACAATTAGAGTCATGTTTAGAGAATGAATGGATTGCCTCTAGAATATTAACTGCTGAGTTCATACTATGAA
Source organism: Notechis scutatus (assembly GCF_049901735.1). Taxonomy (NCBI): domain Eukaryota; kingdom Metazoa; phylum Chordata; class Lepidosauria; order Squamata; family Elapidae; genus Notechis; species Notechis scutatus. Next base: position 123,901,699 of record NC_142009.1, on the reverse strand, counting down.
GTCAGATTCGGCTTTTCTCTATCTCTTTCTACTATATCTATCTATCTACGAATCTGCATGGAGGAGTGTACAAATCAAGTCTGGATTGATTGGGATGTCCAAAGTGATAAATATTGAATTGAATCTGAACTAATACAGGCCACTGAAATGCTGCCATGGATTTGCACAAAGGTTCCTAATTGGTTCTGAGCACTGGATATTTATTTACACAGGGGTACTAAAAACGTCAAGAGCTGAAGAATGGATATGCACACAAAGGGCTGTGCACACTTTGAAAAGGACATGGAGGAATTTCTTTGGATCTTGCATGATCACTGTGTTCCTCTGCTATTTGTTAAAGCCATCTGATTGATCATTTTTAGGCTTCTGAGCCTGTCTGAAGACAGGATGCCACCATTTTAAGGAATTCACTCATTAAAGTCAAGGCACAATATAAAGCAGCAACAATAATATTTTGGAGCTGCAGAAATTACCACTCGATGGCAGCCAAGAGATAAAAGAAATTCCGTTGCCATCTGATGGTAATTTGGATTTCTGTAGCTTTGATCAGGTAGCCATTTTTAAAGCAAGTATTCAATTATAAGTCCCTGTAATATTTGGTGGAGCTACAGCAGGAGAGAGAAATCAAATCTAAACTTGAAAAATCTAGGTGGCCTCAAGAGGGCAGCAAAAGGAGGCAGAAAACACAAACTCTTTATTGCCATCTGGTGTCATGCAGATGTCTGCAGTTTGGTAGCCTTAAAGAAGCCCCTGTCTCTCCAGATGTTGCTAAAGTATAATTCTCCATCTCTTCTTTCCACTGTTAGGAACTATATTCCAAATCCCAAAGAGCAAAATGATCAATGCAGTGATACAAAAACTAAAGTTCTCTTTCTGTGGTGGTTTTCTCTTCTATATAGATCTATACTTCTTCAATAAAAGCAAAGCTCAATGTACCATGTATACTTAATAATCTATGACAGGGCTGTCAAACTCCTGGTCCATGGGACAGATGTGTCACTCACTGGCCACACCCATGCCCAGTTTAGCGAAGGGGAAAAAAGTCACAATACGTCACGTGACACCACAGTGATGCTGTGAGTTTGACACCCCTGATCTATGAAGAATAATTCAACTAGTGAATTAATTGGATTTAGTATCAACTTAAAACAGTATTTAAATCATCATTATTGTTTTTGTAGTATGAGTTTGCAATCTTTATGGCATTGAGGTCATGGTTTGCTGGAGTTACTTGCATTGAGGTCGTGGTTTGCTAGAGAAAACTGAACCCCAAAAGGTGTAGTTTTTTTAAAAAAATCTATAATAGACATGTATACATACTGTCAATGAGGAAGTAACGGCATTATTTTAGCCTACAATTTTTATAAGGAAACCTGATCATTTAATTGGCATTAAATTAAAAGCATTAAACTACCAGCAGAACTCTTATTTCAAGTAGACTGGTCAGAGATGAAATCTGCCATCTTGTTAGCCCTTTCTAGTACTAATCTATTCATTTAAAAATGGACTGTAAACTGCAGCAATTATATGATTTAAAGATAGTTCTTCTAATATGTTCATGTATATTATGCGGAACAATTTTAATGTTACAGCTGTTGCTGCATTATCTTGATTACAAAAATGAAGTAAAATTACCTTGTTTATTTAAGGCTTTTGGATTCACAATATCTAAATATCTAATTGAAAATGCCAACAAGCTTCTATGCTTAACCACACATGCCTTCACTTGGACTGACCTGGCTTAGTATAATATTCTTTGTTAGAATTAAGGATCTATTCAAATTTGCAAGTTTTTTTAAAACTAAGTATTAACACTATCAGCTTGGAGTAGTGGTTAAGGCATCAGGCTAGAGACCAGGAGACCTTGAGTTCAAATCCCTCCCTAGGCACAAGGTCAGCTAGGTATTCTTGGGCTCTTTCTTTCAGACTTAGGAAGGAAGCAATGGCAAACCAATTCTGAAAAATCTTGCCGAGAAAATCTTGCAAAGATTCATTCAGGGAATCTCCGAGGATCAGACATGACTGAACAAAAGAAGAAGAAAAAAAAGATGAAGGTATTTTTAAACTGGTTCTAGACTCCATTTTATGTTTCAAGATCAAACTATATTCTTTTCCATTTTATTCAAATTTTATCCATAAAAAGAAGTGAATGTTGATGTGCCAAAAATAATCAGTGCTTGGATAATCAATAAGTTTTGTAGATCTGACCTCCCACAAGATAAATGTGTAAACAAGTCTAAGCCAATTGTCTAAATTCCCCTATCTCTTTTTTTTCAGTTCGAAAGTTAATACAGTGATAATGGCACTTACCATCTCATCTCATCTGTGAATTTCTCCTGTGTTACTCTGAGGAAAGGTATTTAATTCCAGATTTTATCTAGTACATTTAGGAAGGCAGGAAAAATGTTATCCTGAGATAATTACCCAATGTAAATGTGGATATTGCAGCGTATATTCTCAAACGACAGAAACAAAACACATCATGCATTCATTTCCCAAAGACAACACAAAAAATGTACTCCAATTATTCAGAAAAGGTAACATTTAAGGGATTTTCTGTTTCAAGTGACAAAACAGCTTGGCCAGATTTTGGAACTCTTTGTGTACCATTTTTTGATTTGTGGCTTCAGCTCAAGCAGCCACATCTGACTCAGATTAACACTTTTCTCTAAGAGTCACATTCCTACTTCCAACTTTAAATTGGTGAAATATCACTTTATTGCTAATACTTTATTGATTTCAATGAAAAACTAAACTGAAATCTGACCATGGAATCACTAAATAAATTTAACTCGTGTATGTCAAGGCTGCAGGGCTGAAAACAACAACCATCATTCTATTAATAAAATAATTATGCCCAAGAAAACTGACACCACCTATAATGATAGCTAGCAGTTGTGCATTAATTCCGATTATGTGTGACTGATTTGAAAGCACATAAAATTGTGAGAGTGTATTCTTAACTACTCAACTATTATCCTTTGCTATACTCAGGTCACCTATCAACCAATGGCAAAGGAAATTGATTGCTTTGTCTTCTAGAATAGAATAAATGTATATTTTCCCCCTGTCTTTACTTTTTCCCTTTAATTTCCACATATTACCTCTTAGCATGTTTCTTGAAGTGTTTTGAGAAAGAAGGAGAGGAAGAGAGAAGAAGGGAGGAAAAAGAGAGAGGAAGAAGGGGAGAGGTAGAGAGGTAGAAGGGAGAGGCAGAGAGAGAGGATGAGAGCTGGGAGAATATGAGAGGGTGGAAGGGAGACAGAAAGAGAGGGGGGGAGAGAGGGAAGGAGGGAGAGATGGAGGCAGAGGGAGAGAGGAAGGGAAGAGAGAGAGGAGGAGAAGGAGGGGGAGAGGGAGAGAAAGGGAGAGGGAGAGGGAGGAGACAGAGAGATACACACAGAAAGAGAAAGTGCTATAGAGTGGGTCATATCTTTAGCAAAATAGGAAAGGAAATAAGTAATTTGTGTAGCTGAATGCAATGATGGAAAGACAGCACCAAATTGCATATATTAAAAAAAGATATTTTCCAGTAGTACAGGTGTGAGTGCATTTTGTTTTGCACTTTAATAGAATTTTAGTAAATATGACCAGATATTTCATTGTCTATCGTACCAATTCACATAAGTTATAGAAATGGCATTTCTAATACCCAACTTTTCCCAAAGATAGACATCCTTCTTTCTTTACAACCCAAGAAAAAAGTATGCTTCAGGCCAAGTTAATTACTTCTTACTTGGGAGGGGGCAGCATTTAAAAGAGGAAGTCAGAGAGCAGGTTAACAATTTGCCTTGTTAAAGATACATGGAAACTTATAGTATCTTGTGGCTACGAGCCCCTATAGATAATGTTTTCCCCCCCTAGCACCTCATTAAGTGTGACTCGGGAACTAAGTCCTTTCATTACTAAATATAAGGAAGAGGTTACAGCACTTTGGGGATAAGTGGCACTTGACACAAACTTACATTCCACATTTTATCATTAATGCCTTTCACTGAGATTAGTGTTGACCTCAGTAATAGTAGTGTTTCATACCAAACCAGTGAAAACCTAAGTTGGACATTTCATTCATATTGACCCTTCCACTGCTAGTAATATTATTTGTTAGAAAATAGCAAATAAGTACTTCCATATAGCCTTCTTCTAATAAATTACATATGGTTATAGACTATAATGGCAAGCCATTCAAGAGGATTTCAATATTAGATTTAAAATGATCTTATTAAATTGCAAGGCTTATCTTCAAGGGGAAACAATCTTTTTAAAGGTGACTTTGTCACTTTTCCTTTCTCCCCCAAGTTAAAGTTTTATTCTACTGGAACCTAATAAGTTTTGGATTTTAAATTTGTTGAAATAAGATGCAGTATTGTACATTTGTTTAAAGAAGCAAACAATTAAAAAGCTTCCAGGTTTTAATTTGTTTTTCTCCCAGACTACTGAATTAACAAAAATATTATGCTGAAAACATTGATTCACACATACACCCAAAACAACTTGCTCTTGGTAAAATCAGAAATTATCACTTTCTGTCAAACTGTACCTCTTCTTTCCTGAATTACCCTCCCTAGCACATTCTTATAAAGAGAAGTTGAAGGAATTTCATATTCCTTCCAATTTCTGGAATAGACCTACAGCTCCATAAAAGACTTATCAACTTATTCAAGATGATTTGAAAGACATCAACCTCACTCTAGTTAGATCATCATTCCAAATTCAAAAATCTCTCCCAATTGGCCAGCTATAGTTAAGGTTCAGGATTTGTCAGAAGCAAATGCTTTGCACATGACACCTTTCCTTTATGTGACATGAAACATTAGCACACCTTATGATTTGCTAGTAAAAAATTCACCGCACAGGATTTGGAGATACATCTTTCTGCTGCTTCTGCAATTCTAATAGAAAACATACAATATTTTCTAGGATGTACAACACACAGCCTTCAGCCTAGGATTGAAGAAAAAACAACTGCAACCAGCTTGCCTTCCATTGAGGACGTGTGTACTGCACAAGCCAGAAAGAGGGCTGAGAAAATATCTATAGATCCGCATATCCTGAATACAAAGTGTTTAAACTTCTTCCCTCAGGATGACACTACAGGGCATTACATGCCAAAACAATTAAACACAGTTTCTTCCCTGTGCCATCACTCTGTTGAACAAGTAATTCCAAGCACTGTCTTATGCCTAAGGATATTTACCCATATAGTAAGGCTGTATTGATATTATCTTTGTTATTATCTTCACCTATTATACCACTTTGTTGTTTGTATGTACACTGAGATCTTATGCGCCAGAGACAAATTTCTTGTGTATCCAATCACACTTGGCCAATGAAGAATTATATTCTATTCTATATTCAGTTCCATGAGTAGAGAACAATAAGGAAGGCTAAGCAACGTGACAGACTCTCTAACTGTTATGTAAATAGCTGGTCAATGACTTTTGACACTTGAATAAATTTCACCTTTCATGATGCCACTGATGCCACACCTTGGAAGGTTTCGTCATGATGCCACTGATGCCATCTTAGATTTTTTTAAAATAAAATCCCCAATTAAATTTAAATTATAATCTAAAAAAAAAAAAACACCCCAAATATATGAATAGTGAGCAGCCTCAATATTATTTCTGGGAATGGGGCAGACCAACTCAGAACTTGCCAAACTGACTTTTTAAAAAAATGAAGATAGCACAAGAAAGCCCAGTAAGCTTGTTCAAAATTAAAGTCAGCATTAAGAGAGAAGGATGTTCCTTTGGTGTCCCTGGAAAAGATATAAAATTCTCAATAATGAGCAAATGCCTGGGTGATATGGGCCCTTAATGGATATTGTTCCTGATATACAAAGTGTAATAAGTGTGAACTGTAAAGAGCCTTTGCTAATGAATGCTGAAAAGTTTGCATTTCTTTTTTCTTTCTTTTTTAAACAGTTAGGCCTTTCAAAATCTTTATTTCTTTGCTGACATCTAGCAGTTATCCAGATGTGTGCAGTCCATCTATATATGGACACTAGATCTAGGCTGCAAAAATATGTAAAACAACTAGATGAATATTGGGATGAATGTTTTCTGTATCTCTTTGTTGCCATTGAGAGGCAATAGTATTACAGTCCAGATCAAATTGTCCTATATTTGCCACTCCTGATGTGTGGCAAGAAATATTGTTACTGGGGGAGTTGGAAATCATTTGTTTTGCAACAGCCTCTTTGCTCTGCCCAGCCTATCTCTATGGCACTATCTCTCACACCAAACACACACACACTTTCTGTCTCTGTCTCTTTCTCTCTGTGTGTCTTTGTCTTTCTCTCTGTCTCTGTCTCTCTGTCTCTGTCTGTCTTTGTCTGTCTGTCTGTCTGTCTGTCTCTCTCTCTCTCTGACTTTGTCTCTCTCTCTCTGTCTCTCTATCTTAGTCTCTGTCTCTCTCTCTCTCTAATTTTGTGTACATTACATCTGAGCTGCAACTCTAATGCAGTAATAAAATGAAAAAAGTGCAAAGCCATTTCTTAAAATGGTTTTAAAGTTGTTGTTTTTAAAGCATGGTTTTAATTTTGCACGAGTATGCATTATTAACTTGGCATTAGACCCTGCGTTGGAGCAGAGACTACCTCAGTTGCAAGTTCTCTCCAATGAATTTATTTATTTGTTAAATAACGTGCTTTACAAACTTCACCGGGTCACATATCTGTAGCATCAGGTAGGAAGACAATCTTTAAAGCCAATGAAAATGCTAAACTCCTGGAAGCTCAGTTTCATTCTTTAAAAATGAGATTGTTTCTTTATTTCTTTTTTCTTTTTTTAAAAAAGAAGCCATCCATCAGAACATAAATAGTGGGAGATCATCCTGTGAAGTAAAAACTTATTGTATTGATAGGAAGCTTTAGTATACTCTAGTGTTGCTCAGATTCACAAAGCAATTAGCCAATAATGTTTAAAAGTTATGGCTAATTTAACTAATGGTTAATAGAGCTTAGTAAAACTGTCAGAGTTGATGAGCCCTGAGAGATTTTGTGGAAGAACACACATTAAACTTAGGATCCTCATCTAATTTTGGCAGCTTAATCGCATTCTGAATAATAATCTGTCTAGTGATATGAAAAAAACCCATGCTTTTTGAAACATTCTTTTTAACATTTAAGTGCACCCAATTATAACAAAGTTTGTCTTGAAGGCAACTGTCTAGGTCATATTTAGGAAGAAGCTCACCTATAAACTTGGTTTATTTTTTTTTTCTCTATCAAAGATCTTCAGTTTTATAAAGCAGGAACAGATAACTATTGAGTTGCTGAGGACTGAAGATCACCTCCTGATCTGCCTGGACATTTGAATAAGGACCACGATTACTCCTCCAAATGATGGACATTTTTTCTCTAAATTTGGTAGCATAATCATGAACTGCTGGGAAGTGGGAGAACTTTCAAACAGCTTAACATCCCTGTTATAAGCAATGCAACACATCAGTTCAAACAAGAGGTTGCATTCACGATACTTGGAGCTTGTTGAAGCTAATTTCAGATACCGTAGACACTGAAATCATCAAAACCAAAATATCCTACATTCCTACAAATGAAGAAGGCTCCTGCTTCTTTCAGGAAAGGGTCACAAAACTTTGAGGAAAGACCTATTAGGAATTCCACTAGATTAAAAATACAAATATTTAAGTAATTGGCAATGCAAAATAAATAGGCGGGCCTGAAGACATACTAAGATTGACAAAGTCAAACAAGTGGCAGTTAGTGTATCATCAATGTACTCTGTCGAAAGTAACATGAAAGTGATGTGATTCTCTCTTTTGAGGTACAAACAAAGACAATGTGAACTACCTTGGCAAAGTGCTTCCTGCCACTTCAAAAGTTCCCAAAGCTGCCTCCTATCTCTTTCAAACCCCAGAAGTGGTTTCTGTGCTAAAGAGGAGCTGAAAAACAGTGCACGGAGGGACATGGATTCTGGTGGAAACAGATTTGCTAGAGCACTTCGCTCAAACAGCATTAAACACCATTCAGAGATCTGTACAGCTACAGCAGCCCTGCTGGACGCCTTGGTGCATGGTACCTGAAACTTCAGGTGCATTTTGGGGGATGCACATCTTGAGAAAGTTCCAAACACAGACACATAGTAAGCAAAAAACATGTATTACAGGAAGTTATGTGCAAAATAAATGAAAAAGATGATTTTTAAAAAATGAAATGAAGGCCAATGACTGTATTTATAACCAGTGGTATAACCAGTGGAACGGGTTGCCTTCCAAAGATGTGGGTGCTTTATCGCTGAAGATTTTTAAGAAGAGACTGGACATTCACCTGTCTAACATGGTATAGGGTCTCTTGCTTGAGAAGGGGGTTGGACTAACTAAAAGATCTCCAAGGTCCCTTCCAGTTCTAGTCTGATTGATTTTTTGGTTTTACAGAAAAAGTCCCTCTAATTGTATGTAGCTATAACCAACAGCAATGGGACCATGACTGAATACATACAAAATGGAGAGAGGCTGGTTGAGTATATTCTTATTTAGCTTACATATGCCATGTTACTCAAACCTGGAACCAGGCCTGAAGAATGCATAACCTATGACTGGGGCAAACATCTATAGTTTGAAACATAAATACATGAATAAATGGATGATTTTAGACCAGAATTCTCAAACACGATTGGCTCAAAATTTGCAAACAGGCCTTTGGTGGTGTTTGCATCTCTATGGTCAATTAGGAGATAGTGACAGCCCTTTCTAGGAGAAGGTGAAATGTGTGCCTTAGACCAGGGGTCTCCAACCTTGGCAACTTTAAGCCTGGTGGACTTCAACTCCCATAAACCCCTGGGAGTTGAATTCTGCCAGGCTTAACATTGCCAAGGTTGGAGACCCCTGCCTTACAGAACAGAACCCTACTTTGCTTCTAGAAATGCCTAGAAATCCCTGACCTCCCTCTAAATAAGCCCATCCATTTTGGACATAAGGCTACATTTTTGTAGCCTTCCCTTGGGCTATTCTCTTTTTTTAAATCTGTTGTACAAGTTGTCCTTGAGGCACAACACAACCACAGTTGAGACCAAAGGTACAGTTGTGAACTAATATGATCATTAAGCAAGTCACCACATGAGCAAACCCAATTTTACTGCAATTGTTAACTGAACGATGTGGTTGTTAAATGGATCACATTGTCAATAAGTGAATTCAGCTTCCCCAATGGACATTGCTTGTTGGATGCCAGCTGAGGAGGTTGCAAATTGTGATCACATGACTGCAAGACACTGCAACTGTCTTAAATGCAAACTGGTTGCAAAGTACCTGAATTGCAATCATATGACTCTCTGTGTGTGTATGTGTGTTTTGTGTGTGTGTGTGTGTGTGTGTGATGCAATGGTCATAACTTTGAGGACAGGTTGTAAATCACCTTTTCCAAGGCTGTGGTAACTTTGAACAAACTGTCATAAGTCATGGACTAGATATGGGCTGGTGTCTCTACAATCAAATTGATCTGTAGACATTGTCCCAAAAATGTATAAGAAACTTTGTAACAAAAGCCCCCAAGGGCCTTTAAAAATAAATCTAACAACTAAACAAAAGGGCTTTCTGTGAAGGTAATCTGTGCTATATTTCCTTTCCCTTCCCCAATGTGGAATAGCAAAATGACAACGTGAGCTTATGAGCGGCATTTGGATGCCCCTTGTGTGAAGGAAATGAGTTTTTGTGGACGAGTTTCATGTTTTATTCATGCCACATTGTGAACTTTTACAAGCTGTTGTGTCTTCCACAAAACTCATGTGACAGAATAGATTTCCTTACCTTCAGAAGGCTCTGCACCCCACTGTGAGAAGGATAGTAACTTCCGAAGCTTACAAATGCAAGGCATAAGGAATGCATCAGGTAATTCCAGTTGCGGAAGGAAAAAAAAAACTTTTCAGCTAGAAATAACAACCACCAAACTTCAATCGACAGAGCGTTGCCTCTAAGGAAACACTTTCAATTAAATAGATATGACAAAATTATGAGACTTTCCTGTTTGTAGAAGTGGGGAATTTCAAGAAAGAAAATATATCTTTTTTATTTTTAATTGTGTTTTCAGAATTCTTGACTCCCACCACACGTATGATTGTTTTAGAATATATTATCTTGGCTTTTATTTTTTATTATTTATGTAGTTATTTCAAATTACATATGTAGAGAGCTGCACACCTTTGAGTTACTCAAACAGCCTATAACTTTGTTGCTGGAAGATACCATGGGTAGGCAAGAACACAAACAAATGAAATATAGAATAAACCAAATCCCCTGTTCTCTCTTGAGGCACCAATAATCAGGCTCAAATAATCAGATTTTGGACACTATGTAAAAAGCATGACTTTTTGGAGAAGAGTCTTTTCATTCGGAATACCTAGAAGTGTTAACATTTATTTGTTCAGTTACTGCCTCTGTTCTATGGAACATCCATAGAAGAGCACAGAAATGGGACAACACACCATGGCTAACTCACTGCAGGACAACTAGCCATGGCTAGAATATCTATATTGTCCATGGCAAGTTGTCCAGGAGCAAGTTGGCCAAAACAAGTTGGCCATGGTGAATTATCATAGACCGGAACTACATGTTGGAATTCTATTCTATGGATGCTCTATGGAGGACCCATAGAATATCATGTTGGCAACCCTGCCAATCTTCTAGAATACCCTTAAATAGCAATACCACTTAGATTTATATACTGCTTTATAGTGCTTTACAGCCCTCTCTAAGTGGTTTACAGAGTTAGCATATTGCCCCCAACAATCTGGGTTCTCATTTTACCCACCTCGGAAGGATGGAAGGCTGAGTCAACCTTAAGCCTGGTGAGTTTCGATTTGCCAAATTGCAAGCTTGGTTATGTTCCCAGGCATGGAAGCTGAAGCCTTAATGAGGGCCTGTGATGTGCTACATTGTTTAGTTTGGTTTGCTCTCTTAGCAGCCATATGTCTTGTTAAGTTTTATTCTACATTTTCTATTGCTGGTTTTTTGGTAGTGTAAGCCATGCAGAATTGCTATCTGAGATAGGTGACTATTTAAATTGAGTAATTAAGTAAGTATGTAAGTAATGCTATACTATGCACTTAATACCTAAAATTGTGATTTTGGAGATTTGATTACAAGATAATCTTTTATAAATGCATGACCATGGGGGCATTTCTTCAGAAAAAGCAAAGGGAAAAAGAAGGAATGTGAATACAGTGAACATTGAATTAGATTTGCCATGATTATGCCTTATTATTCTGGACCTTATTAAAATGTGTATGGGTAATTTTAAGTTTCTTATGCCTTCTGTCCCTTCGAATGTTTATAGAAGCTCTAAGGTTTTCCACGTAAAGGCCCATCATTTCCACAGAAAAGAAAGAAAGCCTACTCTGAACAGATGGAGCCTTGAAAATAAACACAATAGAAAATTATTATTATTTGAATTCAGCTTAAACCAATGAAAATGGCACGTTAGGCACCAGGCTCATTTCTCATTCAGCAACATCAAAAGATGGGTTGCTTTATTTTCATATAACAGGGATCTGAAGAACAAAAAAGAGATAAACGAAGACCCCCTCCTAACCTGGGTTGTTCTCTAAGAAAGAATGAAGAAATTAGGGAGTACTGAGAGACAGCATAGTATTACAGGAAAAACAATGGCAAGTTATAAAACATTTTTTCCCCTGGAAGAAATGACATTGAGCTCCATGCTGCAGAATTTTAATATCTAAATACTTAACAAAGAACACTGGAAAGCTGCCTATAAAGAATTTATGTCTCTGTATAATTGAAAGATCAACACGTAAAGGTTTGCACTTTATTAGAATAAACTATCTACATGACTGCAAAAACAGACGGCTCTCAATTGGATTTTGACTTCTAGAGCAAAATTGTCTATCTCTTTATCCTTTTCTGAGTTACATTTTAAGTACACCCTCTCTTCTCCAGGACCTAACAGAAGAGCTGTGTAAAAGCACAGTGTTTAGAATGCAGTATTGCAGGCTGACTCTGCCATCTGCCAGGAGTTCGATCCTGACCAGCTCAAAGTTGACTCAACATTCGATCCTTCCAAGGTTAGTAAAATGAGAACCTAGATTGGTGGGGGCAATATGCTGACATTTGTAAGCCACTTAGAGAGGGCTGTAAAACATGGTGAAACTGTATATAAGTTTAAGTGCTATTGCTATTGCTAAGCAGAGCCAATATGCATTCTCAGCTAAATTCAGATCACAGCCTATGGCACAATTATATGCATAAAATAGTTCTGAGAATTCTACAAACAGCTAATATTATAGTTCTAGATACCCTTCCTTAATAATAAGGCTGCAAGAATACGAACCAGGGGTTTACTCCTGTGGCAACTGATTTTTGTGTAAATACAGATCCATTATATTTAGATGGTATCTATGTGTATGTGTGTGTTATTTCTGAGTAAATACCCTGAGGATCAGACTCCACAAATTCTCAGTTAAGCAAGTGATAAAGTGATCCCATGCTGAATATCCTGGATGGATGGCATTTTGCTTTTGTTTCCCAGTGTGGTATCTGTCATCTAATGCCATCTACGCAAAGATAGAACTGTTGAAAACTGGACTGTGTGTCTTTATAATTCTTTGAGGACTCAATAAATAGATGGGTTTATCGAGTGCCTGAGTTATTTCTGATTTGCTGGCTAGACACAGGACAACAGAGATGGAAAGGTGCATGCTTTGATTCAGCAAAGTTATAATCAGTTTCCCAAAGAGGGTATCTCCCACATTCTTTTAAAAAAAAAAATAGGGCAATGCTGTGAAAAGAATGCAAGAAAAAGAAGAAATGAAGAAGGAACAAGAGGAGGCTCCATTATGAATTTCTGCCTCCAACTATCTTCCAGGCAGGGAACATCTATTGAAACTTAAGCATTTAATCAAGGAGGTAATAAGTAGCTAAACTGACTGTATTGAGCTGTGTGGGTGAGTGTGATTATTGTCTTGCAAGGGAGTCCATAGGGAAAGTCAACAACGTCCAAATGGCAAGCATAATTGAAGATCCACCATTTTTAAATGTCCATGTGATGCATGTTTAAAAGGCGCAGAGCTCTGACTGCCTGATTATGTCCACCTGTTGATGCTGTGATCTCCTCTGCAAATACTCACATTGCTTTTCCTTGGTCTTAAAAGGGAATGTCTGCTGAAAAGTTTCCCTGTGAGCAAGACTGCATGGTTACATGGCTCTTGTGTTTCTGGATTGGTACAAGTGTTATGGGATCAAGTAGGATAGGGGTGTCAAACTGGATTTCTTCGAGGGCTGCATCAACATTATAGTTGTCCTCCACAGGCCAGCTTGGCGGGGGGAACACATGGGACAGACATGTCCTGCAGCACCCTGCTGGCCATAATGGGGGGGGGGGCATGTGCAGCCCCCCCCCATGGTCCTTTTTTGGCCTGGACAGCCTCCTGCAGCATTTTGCCAGCCAAAACAGGGTGAAGGGGGCGCACACTCAGTCCCTCCACACCCCTTTTTGACTGGCAGAGGCATCACGGGCCAGTCCTTTGCTATTTCCAGGCCGGCCCTGTGGGCCAGATTTAAGTAACCTGCAGGCCAGAACTGGCCCATGTGCCTTGAGTTTGACATCTGTGAAGTAAGATAATCTTTTTTATTTCCTTTGATCTGAGAGGAAAGAGGAAGTCCATCTTGAGGGTGCCAAAAGATTTATTTACTTACTCATTTATTATTTATTTATTAAATGGCCACCAATCTCATCTCACTCTGCAAAGCGATTCTGGGCTTCGATTCAGTTGTCATGGTTGTCTTTTACCAGGGAATTCTTGGAAGAAGCAAACTTCCTGGGTGGTTTCAAACTGCCTTTTCTCCTGGTTTTTAACTCTCAGTTTTTCCTGATCATGCCTATTTTGTCACTGATCACACGCTGTCCTATTTACAGCCAATTGATTTCTCTGCCCCAATCTTTTCCCACTGTGATACACATCTTAGAAGGCAGTTCCCATCATCTCTGGCATCAATGCTTCACAAGCTGTGGATGGTGGGAATTGATATCCAGCACATCCAGAATACCAGATAGGGAATTTTATTTAAAACCAACAGCAAGTTATATGTACTCAACTCTTTCCAGTAGTTCCAACTTTCTCTTCAAGGTTTGTGCATAACTTTTATTTCCTTTTTAGAGGTGGCATTTTTTTTTATTTTGACTGATCTCTGACATGTTACTTTATGGAATGGAAAAATGTAATTTTATAGCAGGTGTTTCATATAAACAGTGGAAATAGTTAACTTAGCTTCCCTTGGAAGGAATATTCCATTTGAACTTCAAACCGTGGGAAACCTCCTTATTATGTTTTAAAATGATGATTATAAATAACAATAGGTTACCACTTGTAATTGTTGTGGCCCGCCAGTGGAGCTGGAGGCAGACTCGGACAGTGAGGAGGTTGAGGAGGAGCATGGGCCAGTCGTGGAGTCTGAGGAAGGCTCCTATGAGTGCTCTGCGTTGGAGGCAGAGATGGGGCCAGGGCTGTCCGACAGTTATCAGCTGCCTTTGGAGTTGCAGATCAGTGGGGCAGAAGAACAGCTGGAGCCTGTTCCCGATGTGTGCATGCGCAGAGCTGCCAGGAGAAGGGAACAGTGAAGGAACAATGGTCAACTCGGGAGTAAAGGCACAGGTGGATGGTGAATGGCCCCTCCCATAGGGATTAAAGAGGAGCGATAGGGGAGTGGTGTTTGCAGGAGACAATTAGTTCATTTAATTAGTGTGAAGATTTGTTTGTGACTCTCAGAGACTCCTTGCCAAGTATTTTCTTGTACAGCATTGTGTTTGGAAGCTATCGGCCTGGCAACTCTCCTAGCCTGATAGGGTCTGTAGTTGTAAGACCCTTGGAAGACTGTTTGCAGGGACTTTGCTGGGTGTGAATTATAGGAATTCACATTAACCTAATAAAAAGGGGTTTTGACAGGACAAGAAGTCTGTTTCGTGATTTTATGAAGCCTAGGTCAGAACAGTAATTTATGCCTGTTTGCAGGAACACATGAAATCAATAATTAAAAACAGGTACCAAGCTTAAGCTTTGCCTCCCAAATATAAGGATAGTGGAGGAATCTTTCCAGTTAAGGAAAAAAAATGTCAGACTTCACAGGGAAAAAATTGCCAACATATAGCTCAAGTTATATCAGGTGATTTGCAAAACGGAGACACAGTATGTAAGAGTCTGTACCAAATATTTTTGTTGTTTGGGAAAACTACTTGCTCTTCCTTGGATTGATACAGAAGTCTCTCAAGTTGGCCTCAACTCAAAATGTCATTTTATCCAATCCCAAAATAGCCATAATTTATGTTTCATTTTTTTAAAATGGAGTTTTTTAAGGGAATCATAAACGCTTGGGAGTGCAAATAATTTCGGGGACATAGGTATATGGAAACTTCTACTACTGCCTCAACTAAATGGCACCCATAAAATATCTTGAGCAGCTTTGCTGATGCTGGTGCTGAAGAAATGGGCTGAACAAGCAGCTGTTTCAGTTAAATGATGAAAAACAAAAACGATTGTGGATCCTGCCAGACCTTGACTTAACAAATGTGATTTATCTTGCAGCTGGTCCCTAGGAAGTGGCTGAGAAAGCATCAAGATGGATCTTTGAGAGAGAGAAAAATGCCATCCTACTCTATCTTTTATCTTATAGCTGGTTTTGCATCTCTCTGGAAGCCTGGACACTGTGATTCTATGATGGAGGTTCTTTAAAACACTACATAAGGAAAATCCCCTCTCTACCAGTAAGAATAGAGCTCTGTTTTCCTGAATAATATCCTCAATTTAAGTAGAGTGAGTCAGGATGAATTACTTTCATACTGAATTACAGCAGGATTTTGAAATTTCAGACCATTACTGTAGACTTGATTCTAGAGGTCATCAGGTGGCTCTATAGCTCTTGGTGAATCTATGCTAGCTACAGACATGTGGTTTCCATTTGCATACAGATAGTCCTCAACTTAGGACCACAATTGAGCCCAAAATTTATGTTGCTAAGTGAGAAATTTGTAAAGTGAGTTTTGCCCCCATTTTATGACTTTTCTTGCCACAATTGTTAAGTGAATCACTGCGGTTGTTCAACTAGTAACATGGTTGTTAAGTGAATCCGGCTTCCCTATTCACTTTGCTTGTCAGAAGATTGCAAAAGGGGACCATGTGACCTTGGGACACAGCAATGGTGATAATTATGAACCAGTTGCCAAGCACCTGAATTTTGATCACATGACCATGGGGATACTGCAAAGATTGCAACTGTGAAAAACAGTCATAAGTCACTTTTTTCAGTGCCGTTGTAAGTTCGGACAGTCACTAAATGGACTTTTGTAAGCTGAGGACCACCTGTATATGAAATATGATAACCATGCTGACTGTAAAATACTGTGCAGCTAAGACTGATGGAGATTTGTAGAAGTGCCCAAATACTGCAATTTCCACAGACACAGCACATTTATTTAGAATAATGGTCCTGAAATGTTCAGTCTAACAGAAGCAACCAGTTTGGCTCAGAATTATCTGATAAAATTGAGAGCTTGTTGAAAACCAGTTGAAGAACTGAAGGGATGTAAAATTAGAACTTTAAAGAGTGGCAAACAATTAAGATCTTTGGGAAAAATAGAGCAGATTTGATAGAGACTAATGTATAAATCATCAATAAACATTTATCCACCCTGAAGTGTAGGCTCTGATTCCCTCAGTTATTTAGCCAGGTTTTTGTTACTCCAGGATAAACACAGAGAAGAGAGAGAGAGAAAGGAGATATCAAATTATTCAGTGTTGAGTGAATGCTTTTCCTCTCATTAAACAAGAAATGAGCAAACACAAGGCAAGCCTTTCTGTTTACAGAAACCAGTCAATAGAATTTGCAGTTTATGTAGTGGAAGATGAATTAGTATATCACGTACCTTTACCTCCCTAAAATTACTGCCATGCTCATTCTGTTACTCTTGAATAACTCTTCTGTTTAAACAAACACAACACACGCTGCAACCCAGCACCTAGTTTTACTAACAGTGATTTTCAGGCTAGCTAGAAAGCTCATTTTTTTAAATGCTCCCAAAATGGAACATTTGCACACTGGCTTTTGAGATACTTTGCCATGGGTTTATGAGGAAATGGGTGACCGAGGATGTGGACAAAAGATTTTTCTTTTGTTTTCACTCTGAGCATGAAGCTGCCATAAATTATTACTTTCAGGGGAAGTGTGCTAGTCATTTTCCCAGTGTTTCCCAGACATTTTCCCAGAAACTATTTTCAGTCCAGAAAAAAGAAAATGGGATAAATTGGGCATTTGGGAACTTTATTTTACCAAAGAACCAGTGATATATGGGAAAAGTGGTTAGAGCGCAGTACTGCAAACTACTTCTGCTGACAGCCAGCTGCCTGCAATTTGTCAGATCAAATCCCACCAGGCTCAAGGTTGACTGAGCCTTCCATCCTTCTGAGGTGGGTAAAATGAGGAATCAGATTGTTGGGCGCAATATGCTGATTCTGTAAACCACTTAGAGAGGGCTGTAAAGCACTGTGAAGCAGTATATAAGTCTAAGTGCTATTGCTAAAGGGCAGGAGACAAAGATGGATTAAAGTGAGTTGATCCATGTGGGCCCTGTTTGTTTATATTCTTTGTTCAATACTACTTTGAATGGAATCATTACTTGAATTCTAGAAACCTTTTAGCTTCAAGAACATTTGTGGAGCATCTCAAAAACTTAAGATACATGTCATCCTCTGAACCTCACCCTGTACATGCCACCTCCAAATCCCAGCCAGTTCTTCCCAGACTACAAACTTTTTACAGAAAAGTTTAATGTAGTTCAGCATTATTTGTACAATTTTTACACCCATGTCTTCCTCCTCTGTGCACCAGGGAGAAAGGTGGAACTTCAATTATTCAATCAATCTTCCTAGCCAGAATACAAGAGGCCCAAATATGTAATGTTTTCAACCCAAATGGATCACTAGTCTGGAAAAATATCCTTGCTTCAATACCTATCTTCAGACCTTCACAAGTCTGTTTCAAATTTCATATTCTTATTTCCAGTGAATTCTAACAATATTGTCTACATGGATCCATTCTGTTTCAAGCAATGTCTCATCAGCCTGCTTAGATATCATTATAGATTATTTCACATAAACTGCTGAAATGTATCCAAAACTGTAACTGGGAACTGGATATCTCTAGTTTGATGAAAAGAAGGAATAGAATAGAATAGAATAGAATAGAATAGAATAGAATAGAATACTTTATTGGCCAAGTGTGATTGGACACACAAGGAATTTGTCTTGGTGTAAATACTCTCATTATACATAAAGAAAAGGTACATTCGTTAAGAATCAAGAATAATAACGTACAACACTTAATGATAGTCATAGGGTACAACCAACAATCAAATCATACTAGGAAACAGTCAATATAAATCGTATGGATACAAGCAACAAAGTTACAGTCCTACAATCACAAGTGGAAGGGGATGGCTGATAAGGAATGATGAGAAGGTTAACAGTAATAGTAGTGTACACTTTGTAAATAGTTGAACAGTGTTGATGGAATTATTTGTTTAGCAGAGTGATGGCTTTCGGGAAAAAACTGTTCTTGTGTCTAGTTGTTCTGGAGTGCAGTGCTCTATAGCATCGTTTGGAGGGAAGGAGTTGAAACAGTTTATGTCCGGGATGTGAGGGGACTGTAAATATTTTCACAGCCCTCTTTTTGACTCGTGCAGTGTATAGGTCCTCAATTGAAGGCAGGTGAGTAGTAATTGTTTTTTCTGCAGTCCTAATTATCCTCTGAAGTCTGTGTCTCTCCTGTTGGGTTGCAGAACCAAACCAGACAGTTATAGAGGTGCAGATGATAGACTCAACAATTCCTCTGTAGAACTGTATCAGCAGCTCCTTGGGCAGTTTGAGCTTTCTGAGTTGGCGCAGAAAGAACATTCTTTGTTGTGCTTTTTTGATGATGTTTTTGATGTTAGGTATCTGTTGTGAATCAATAAAAAGTAACTAAGCCCAAATGCAAAGCGGGTTTTGAAAGCCTGCACACCAGATTGGTCCTTAAACAACGAACAAGGATTGGTCCATAACAAGTCCCTGATTGGCCAATATTAGGACACTTCTTATTGGGTATTAGTTGAACTTGTTGCACATATTATTGGTTAATAAGGTAGCAGCCAACCCTATAAAAGGGTTACTGCTGCCCATAGCCTGCTCTGTTCTGTTCTATCTACTGTTATTAAAGAGTTGAAGTCACTGGTCAGATGTCTGGTCTCCATTATTCTCCAAACTTAACACTGGCGACGAAGGTGGGATACGGAGACCGAAGAGCTGACTAATCTACAGAGCAACCAACAGAGCACGTGGTCGAACACGCACTATCAACGGCAACATGGCCAGCGGTGCCGTACCACCCGCTCCATTCGACCCAGAAACCGAAGACTGGGAGTCGTACATGGATAGGTTCCAGATGTTTCTGGAGACCAACAACTTGAAAGATGCAACAACCAGCAAAAAAAGAGCTGTATTTCTAACCCACTGCGGGCCTACCATGTTTAAAATGGCAAAATCACTTGCCAAGCCAGCGAAGTAAAAGCGATGGACTGGGACGTCCTCGAGCCTTTGCTACGGGCCCACTACGTGCCCACCGTGCCAACCTTAGTCAGAAGGCACGAATTTTACCAGAGGGTCCAGCGGAAAGGCGAAAGCCTTGCCAACTACGTCGCAGACCTCCGCAACCTTGGAGGCCTCTGGATTCTCTAACTTAGAAGAAGCCCTCTGAGACCGCCTAGTTCTGGGCCTAGAAGACTGCACGATCCAGAGCAAAATCATGGCTAAGGGGACATCAGCCTCACCGATGCCCTTAAAGAAGCCACTGCAGCAGAAGCAACCAAGAAGTCGGCAGCTCGAATACGCCGCACCAGCGCACCGCTACGTCAACTCGCAAATGATACCTCGCCTCGCTCAAAGAGACACCGGTATCGACTCACCACGAAGTCCTAGAATCCCCGTCAGAAAGTGATGAGGAAGAGGTCAACCGACTCGAAACGGAACGAGACCAGTTCACACAACGCTCACTTCGACCTTGTGCAGGATGTGGAGCGAATCACCCACGATCCAGCTGTAAATTCCTCGACGCACTGTGCCGCGTTTGCGGAAAAGAGGTCACATCGCAAAGGTTTGCAGAAGCAAACAAAACTCCAACTCAAACCCTGACAGGCCGAATGCCAGTCTTCAGGATTCATCGGCACACCCGAGACAAACTGAATCACCAATGGGGAAGCCACTCCTACAGAAACAAACCGTCCACCACTTCCACCAGGCAGGAAGAAACCAGGCGGGAAGAGACCCACCAGACAATTACCATAGGCCACGCTACATCCCTAGATGCCGAGAAAATCAGAGTGAAGGTCGCTATCGAAAACAAACCTTGTGTGATGGAGGTGGACTCAGGATCATCCCTCTCGATGGTGTCCTGGAAGACACTCCAACAGCTCGTTCCGACGATTCGCCACCAAGACCTCAACCCTCAAAGGGTTATACTCAAAGATTACCAGGGTAACCAAATTCCCGTTGTCGGGTCCCGCCGATTCCAGGTCTCTTTCAAGGACCGCACCGTCGCACTGCCACTGACTGTCGTTGACCGTGACCGGCCTAGTCTTTTAGGCCTGCATTGGTTCAGACCGCTCGGAATCACTGTAGCGGGAGTCCACCGTGCCAGAGCAACGATTGGGAGGAAGCCATCGTGCAAGAATTCCAAGACGTTTTCGCGACGAACTAGGCAAGTACAAGGGGACCCCGATTTCATTTAACTTGAACCCTGAGGTAGCACCCATCCACCTTAAGCCACGCCGGGTGCCGTTCGCCCTGAAACCTAAATTCGACGAACAACTCGATAAGCTAATAGAACAGGGTGTGCTGGAACCCACCGACCACGCCCGGTGGAAACCCCAATAGTGACGCCTATCAAGCCTGATGGGTCACTGAGAATTTGCGGAGACTACCGGGCCACCTAAACCACGCACTTCAGCAAAGTGCATATCCAGTGCCGGTAGTGCAACACCTGCTCCATTCCCTGGGCGGCGGGAAAGTTTTCGCTAAATTAGACCTAGCGCAGGCGTATCAACAATTGCCTGTAGATCCGGCCACCGCGGAGGCGCAAACTATCGTCACGCATAGGGCGCATTTAAATGCAACGGCTCCAGTTCGGGGTGAGCGTCGCTCCAGGAATCTTTCAGAGCTTAATGGAAAGGCTGTTACAAGGAATAAGAGGGGTCGTACCGTATTTCAATGATGTACTCATCGCCGCCCCTAACAGAGACATTCTAGAAAAACAACTCCGAATGGTCTTACAAAGGTTCCAAGACGCCGGCCTCAAAGTTAAAAAAAATAAATGCCAGTTATGTACCGAAAGGGTGGAGTTCTTGGGATACCTCCTGGACAGTCAAGGAATCCATCCCACTGAGGACAAATTAAAGGCAATTAAGAAGGCCCCCACTCCAAGGAACAAGGCAGATCTACAGGCGTTCCTTGGACTTATCAATTTTTATAACATCTTTTTACCCAATAAAGCAACGGTAGCTGAACCATTACATAGACTCTTAGACAAAAAAAGCAACATGCGTTTGGGGACAACGTGAACAATACGCTTTCCAACAAGTAAAGAAATTGCTAACTTCTGATTCTGTACTTATGCAGTACAACGAGACTCTGCCGTTAACTATTACTTGTGACGCCTCACCTTTTGGGGTTGGAGCAATCCTGGCCCACGTATTACCGAACGGAGCAGAAGCTCCGTCGCGTTTTTGCGAACTTTAGCTAAAGCTGAAAGAAATTATAGTCAGCTTGATAAAGAAGCTTTAGCTATTGTGGCTGCAGTTAAACGATTTCATGAATATGTGTAGGGCGTGCGTTTGCAATAATTACTGATCATAAACCACTACTGGGGATTATTGCGGGTAATAAACCAACCCCGATATATTGTCCCCCAGAATGACCCGCTGGTGGAATTCTTGGCGGCGTACAACTACACCTTGCAACACCGCCCGGGAAATCAATTCTCCACGCTGATGCATTGAGCAGAACACCGCTCCCAGAATCGGTTGAAGATCCAGCCCCAACCATCAACGCTGCAAATTGAGGCTCTACACGCGCCGCCATTGACGGCGAGAGACATTGCCCTCGAAACAAAACGAGATCCGGTCCTGCAACACATCCTACGCTGGGTTGAACGTGGTTGGCCAACAGAACAACTATCACCTGAATGGGCGCCTTTCAAAGCCCGCCAAACCGAACTGTTTTTCCAAAAGGGCTGCATCTTGTGGGGCGATAGAGTCGTAATCCCGGGCAAACTGCAACGAACTGTTTTAGCGGTATTGCACGACGGACATCCGGCATCGTGCGAATGAAAGCACTCGCACGAGCTACGCCTGGTGGCGGGAATCGACAAAAGAATCGAGGCCTGGGTCGCTACTTGTCAACGTTGCCAAGACGCCAGCAACGCCCCACCTAAAGCAAGCCCAACCGAATGGGAAACTCCGAGGGGACCATGGTCCCGTATTCACATTGATTTTGGGGGCCTACAAAAGGGCACACTTTTCTTATTACAGTCGACGCCTATTCAAATTGGCTTGAGATCCATCGAATGAACACAACTACAACGGACTCAGTTATCAACAAATTAAACAGGCTATTTGCCACACATGGTTTTCCGGACGTTCTTGTCTCAGATAATGGCCCACAGTTCACAGCATTACCATTTGAACAATATCTTGCTGACCAGGGCATCCGCCATGCGCTAACCTCGCCCGCGCACCCTGCGGCGAACGGACGTGCAGAGCGCATGGTACAGTTTGTAAAAAGACCCTCCACAAAATGGAATTTGGCGACATCTTTGAAAAAATCAATCGAATTTTATTGTTGCAGCACATCACGCCCACAGCGTTACCAACAAAACGCCCGCCGAACTTCTCATGGGCGGAAACTATGATCGCACCTTGACCGGCTCCACCCCGCATACGCACCCGAAAAGCTTTTCAGCTCCAGCAGCAAATGCCGGGAATTTAAGGTAGGCGATTTAATCTTTGCCAAAAACTTCTCCGCGACCCTTTATGGATACCGCAACCGTCACCCACCTCACAGGGCCTAGATCTTACCGCCTGCTAACAGACGATGGGAGGGTGTGGAAACGCCACATAGACCAACGCCGCTCGAGATTACCACACAGCGCCCATGGCTCCCGGGTTCACCAACTGAGGGGGAGGAAATATCGAGGAAATTGACTTCGATATGACAGATAGCAGGCCAATGGAAACCCTACGGCCCAACGAAGTACCGGGAATCGAAGCAGGGAGGAGTTGACTTTCCCATGGGACGTGAACACGGGGAAACCGAACTGCGAAACCCCAAAGAAACACTGATTGGTGGGGACAACCACAACAAAAGCAACACGGAATTTCCGTGCAGCGAAACGGAGCTTAACAGAGATCATCCAAACGCTCCACCGAACCGGACTTTAGGCCAAACCCGGTGGAGCCACGAAATCATCCAGACAGACCAAATGGCCTGTCTATCTTGAGGATTTTGTTACAGCTCCTCAAACGGAGCCCAAGGGGAGGGGTGTTGTGAATCAATAAAAAGTAACTAAGCCCAAATGCAAAGCGGGTTTTGAAAGCCTGCACACCTGATTGGTCCTTAAACAACGAACAAGGATTGGTCCATAACAAGTCCCTGATTGGCCAATATTAGGACACTTCTTATTGGGTATTAGTTGAACTTGTTGCACATATTATTGGTTAATAAGGTAGCAGCCAACCCTATAAAAGGGTTACTGCTACCCATAGCCTGCTCTGTTCTGTTCTATCTACTGTTATTAAAGAGTTGAAGTCACTGGTCAGATGTCTGGTCTCCATTATTCTCCAAACTTAACAGTATCCATTTTAGGTCATGTGATATAGTAGAACCTAGAAATTTGAAGGTCTCTACTGTTGATACTGTGTTGTCTAGTATTGTAAGAGGTGGTAGTAAGGGAGAGTTTCTTCTAAAGTCTACCACCATTTCTAAGGTTTTGAGTGTGTTCAGTTCCAGATTGTTCTGGTTACACCACGAGGCAAGTTGTAAAACCTCCTGTCTGTACACAGATTCATCGTCTCGAATGAGACCAATCACTGTTGTGTCATCATCAAACTTCAGTATTTTAACAGATGGATCGTTTGAGATGCAGTCAATGGTATATAGGGAGAAGAGAAGTGGAGATAGCACACAGCCTGGGTGTGTGTGTGTGCTGTGCTGATTGTACAGGTATCGGATGTGATTCTGCCTAGCTTCATCTGCTGCTTCCTGTCTGTTAGGAAGCTTATGAACCACTTACAAGTGTGTTCAGGTACCACTAATTGGTTTAATTTACTTAAAAGAGTATCTGGAATGATGGTATTGAATGCTAAACTGAAGTCTACAAAGAGGACCCTTGCGTAGGTATTTGGAGATTCAAGGTGTTGTAGGATGTAATGCAGAGCCATGTTAACAGCATTATCTGTCGATCTATTTGCTCGGTATGCAAACTGCATGGGATCTAACAGCGGATCTGTGATGGTTTTCAGGTGGGACAGCACAAGCCTTTCAAAGATTTTCATAACTGCAGATGTTAGAGCAACTGGTCTGTAGTCATTCAGTTCCTTGATGGAGGGCTTCTTTGGCACTGGGATGATGGTAGAACGTTTGAAGCAGGAAGGAACTTAGCACATCTCTAGTGATCTATTGAAGATTTGGGTGAAGATGGGGGTCAATTGGTCAGCACAAACTTTTAAGAAAGAAGGAGTTATCTTGTCTGGCCCTGGTGCTTTTCCTGGCTTTTGTCTGTGTAATAGATGTTGCACTTCTTTTTCTGTGATCACCAGAGGTTGTGAACCCAATGGATTGGGGCCAGTTGCAGGAGGCTTGGTGTTGTTGGTATGTTTGAGATGTGGGTTGTGGAGATAGATGGCTGTAGTTTCTTTTCAAACCTGCAGTAAAATACATTCAGGTCATCTGCTAGTTGTTGATTTCCTTCTGCCTGGGAAGGAGGTTTGCTGAAGCCAGTGATGTTTTTAAGAGTTTTCTACATGTTTGCTGGTTCATTTGTTGAGAACTGATTCTTTAACTTTTCAGAGTAGCTTCTTTTTGCTGCTCTGATCTCTCTTGTTAATATGTTTCTGGCCTGGTTGTATAGCATTCTGTCACCTTTTCTGTAGGCTTCCTCTTTGGAATGATGTAGCTGCTTAAGTTTAGCTGTTAACCAAGGTTTATTGTTACTATATATTTGCAGGTTCCTTGTTGGTACACATAAGTCTTTGCAGAAGCTAATATATGATGTTACAGTATCTGTGAGCTCATCTAGGTCTGCAGAGGCATCTTCAAAAATATTCCAATCAGTGCAATCAAGGCAGGCCTGGAGTTTCAGCTTTGCCTCATCTGACCAAGTCTTCACTGATTTAATTGTTGGTTTAATGGTTTTAAGTCTTTGTCTGTAGGCAGGTATAAGGTGAATCATGCAGTCATCAGAGTGTCCCACAGCTGCTCATGGTAAAGACCTATAAGCATCTTTTACTGTTGTGTAGCAGTGGTCTAAAGTATTTTTGCCTCTGGTGGGACAATTTACATGCTGGAAATATTTTGGGAGCTCTTTCAAGCTCTTTGCTTGATTGTAATCTCCTAAAATGATGGGAAGTGAACCTGGGTGTTTGGCTTCTGCCTCCATAATTTGATCAGCAAGAGTTCGTAATTCCTTGTTTACACAGGCTTGTGGAGGAACATACACAGCTATTAGGAGAAATGAGAACTCATGTGGAGAATAAAATGGCTTGCAGTTGATATGTAAAGACTCTAAGTTTTCATCACAAAACTTATATATTATAGTTATATCCTGAGACCAGCTGTTGTTGATATATACACATAATCCTCCACCCTTTGTTTTACCGGATGTCTCTTCAATTCTGTCTGATCTAAATGTCTGAAATCCTGGGATATATATGGTGTTGTCCCCATGAATTTGTGGATTAAGCCAAGTTTCAATAAAACAAAGAACAGCTGAATTATGAAAATCAGAATTCCATCTATTTAAGAGATGAATTTCATCCATCTTGTTAGCCAGTGAGCATAAATTAGTCAGAAAGATTGAAGGGAGAGGAGTTCTTTCCCCCCTATTCCTTAGTCTGTTTAAAATTCCCGCTCGTTTACCTCATCTCCTTTTTTGGCGCTGCTTCTTCTTTGCTTTCTTTGTTGCAATCCATAGCACCGGGAAATTGGTTAGAATCTCCTCCAGGTTTGCAAAGACAGGTGGGGGTGGGGAATCAGAAAGCTGCTCCTTAAGGAAACATTGCCTAATTCTTAGCAGATGGTCTCATGAGTATGAAATCAGTAGTGAATTGCAGATAATAATAGGGAATAAAGAAACCATTAGAGAGCATTTCACCGAGGCAGCTGTTGTCGTCGCCATCTTGGGTAACATGATGACATGATGGCAGTGTTCCAATATCCCAGGGGCTGCCACAAAAAAGAGGGAATCAAGCTATTCTCCAAAGCACCAGAGGGCAGGACAGGAAGAAATGGATGGAAACTAAACAAGGAGAGAAGCAACCTAGAACTAAGGAGAAATTTCCTGACAGTTAGAACAATGAATCAGTGGAACAACTTGCCTCCAGAAGTTGTGAATGCTCCAACACTGGAAGTTTTTAAGAAGAGATTGGATAACCATTTTCTGAAATGGCATAGGGTTTTTGGCCTAAGTAGGGGGTTGGACTAGAAGACCTCCAATGTTCCTTCCAACTCTGTTAATCTAATTCTAATGTATGCTCAGAAAAATTCTATGAGGAAATGATAATACCAATATATTTATCATTTAGTTCAAATCTAGTCATACTTTCTCTATATCTTGTCTTGTTCTTTCATTCTTTGGTAAATAAAAAACTATTCTGCTCTCATTATTTTATACAGATAATTTTACTTCTCCTGTAGTATTTAGACAAATGTGACTTCCAATTGCCTCTGAGAACCATATCTAGTATCCTGAATATTGATGCTAGAACATCAATATTCCTCTGTATTTGTGGATGACCACCTACTGAGTTCTCAATTTACTGTGCTGTTGATGCCAACATCATAGTGTGTTTTGTTTCCACTGCTGGGCTCCAGGTTTCTTACAAGATGGAAATAGTATCCCACCATGGTGCTGAGTAGCTATGGGATTACCAATCATTGATTGTGCCAGATGTTGATCAGTTAGCCAACTGAGAAATGCTGCTGAGCTGCCAAAATAACATGCCATTTAGATGGTTTGGGGAAAAAAGTAACATGAATAGATTTGTCACCACGGTGATAAGTTATGGGCTAATGACAGGAAAATATAGCTTAGGCTTTCATGAAAATACAATAAATAGGAGTAATTTTCATGACAATAATTTAGCATCCATCATTTTTTGTGCTTCTACTTTAAAAATCTATGTGTCCCTTTTCCAGACATCTCATTATGATATGAAACACACACACACACACAGAGAGATGTGTATGTGTATGTATGTACACTTATACGTGTGTGTGTGTGTATACACACGCACACGCACACACATATCTTGAGATGTTTGTGTTTTTTTCCCTTTGGATTCTTTTTTTGGGGGAGTTCTATATTAAGTATTTTAATCTTGCTTTGAACAAAATAAAATATATTAAAAAAACAAAATGCATTGGATTGAACAGAAAAAAATATTTAATTATTTTAATACATTGTTAATTTTAGAAGTGCTTATTTATCTAAGAGAAGAGGTGGATAACTGGTCATTTTATAAAGATAGTTTGGCTTTAGATACACAGACTCTGGACTGGAAATCCCTTTCTGAATGTCTCTGGTTATCTTTGTTCACTTGTAAAAACTTGATTCCCTCCATGAGACAAGGAGGATAAACTGATTTGAAACTCAGAGGATGAATACAGAGATGATCTATTATGCAGGTGCCTGTCTGTGAATGAACAGTTTTACTCATTAACTTCTTCATGCTCAAATAACTTCATTTAATACAATTAGCGCCAAAAGGGTTCTCAAGAGGTCATCTTGTCCAAACCCCAAGCTCCCATATCAAGGCACTATTAATTCTAGCTAAACTATCCCTGGCAGATGTTTATCTGATCTATTTTTAAATACTTCCAAAGTTGGGGATCCCTGTAGTAATTTATTCCACCAGCAGTTACACTTGAAACTAGAGCTGTTTATAATATGCAGCTTTAATCAATCATTCCAAAACTTAACCCCACAGCATTAAAAAAAACAAAAAACCGCACACCTTCCAACCGTTTTTTAAAAAAATCAATTTTCAACACAGTCTGCAAAGTTGTTTTCCCCATGTTTTGGTAGCATACCAATTATCCCCAAATCTTTTGCAATACTACATTTTTAAAATGCACACTCCTTTGTGGTTTTTTAAAAGGTAATTTGGGCAGGCACAGTTAAGACAATTCAATCTTTTACTAAGGTGATGATGTTACAACTGAGAGCACTATTAATTCAGAATATGCAGGGTTTCATGTTGTCAGCCCTTGGAAGAAAACCTGTTGAAGAGATGAACTCAGAAGATTAACAACTGTTTTTATTTAGATTGGCAAGAGTGACATAATCATCTTTCCCCCTACTCTTTTTTAAAATAACAATTAGAATTGATAGAAGGGAATAGTTGTAGTTTAGGATTGAACTGTAGGCTTCCCCTTGCTCTCTGTGCTTAGTTGTTTTCTTGCAGATGTTTCATTACCAAACTAGGTAACATCATCAGGGATAGCTACATCATCTACAGTTAGAATTAATGATGTTCTGTCTGAGACGTTTGAACACATTTTCCACAATATTAATCTATGTTTTCCTTCTTTCTCATCTCTCCTTCTCTTTCTCAAGGCCAATCACTTTACTCTCTACAGCTGCCACCTATTGTGTTTTTCTTTCTGCCATTCCTCCCCCTCCCCAAAGACCATCAGTATGCAGCACAAAGCTATTACAAACTTTGATAAAGCTTCATATCACAAGTTTATGTCCAGCTAATTTCAACATAATGATGCCTATCTATGATATGTAATCATACATATCCACACGGGGTCTCTCTCTCCCTCTCTCTCTTTCCCTCTCTCTTTCCCTCCCTACCACCTCCCTCCCTCCTCTCCTTATCTTGTGACATAATACACATACAATTATATAATGGTATGATCTGGTATCTCATTGTTAGGAAAGGTGTATATGCTAACAATAGACCTTTTTTTATTTAAGTGATATAATCTTATTGCCAGAACTGCAGCCAGGAAAGCAATTCATATCAGACTGGCCTTTGAATATCTATAGAAAGGGAGGTAGAATGCTGTGTGTGTGAATTTGAAGGCCCTAATTTGATCTTCCTTGAGCAATAATCCCTTTTCCACAGTCCAAATCTCTATAATATTTAGGTCATTTTCCCACTAATATTTTTTCTCCTTCTTTGTCAGACTGTAGCTGGAAGGATTTAATACAAACACAATTATTTTGGAGTATTCTGAATCCAAGATAGGATTTGTCAGATATCAAAAATGATATATAATTAAATTAAACAATGTTTGTGTGTGAAAGTGACAGAGAGAGAGAGAGAGAGAGAGAGAGAGAGAGAGAGAGAGAGAGAGAGAGAGAGAGAGAGAGAGAGCATCAGATCAGATTTTGGGCAGATAGAGAGTGAAGTCCATCTGTTTTTCTTTGCTTCTGACTATCAATGTCTTCCTGCCTAGCCTACTTTAACAAAAATAATATTTTTATCTTTTCTAGTCTTCTCCTGCATTTTCCTGGTAAGCAAATTAGAAGAAGAATAGAATAGAATAGAATAGGATAGAATAGGTTCCCATAAAATTAGATAAACATTTCTTTAAAGAGTTCAATAAAATAACCATGAAATTTGTATGGTCAGGAAAAAAAGTGCAAATAAAATTAATCTATCTACAGGATAGTAGAAGTAAAGGTGGCTTTGGACTCCCAGCATGGCAGACTTATTATAAAGCAGCATCCTTAGTTTGGATCAGGGAATGGATTAATTTAGACAATAGGAGAATTTTGACCTTGGAAGGACATGACATCTAGATTGGGTGGCATGCCTCCATTTGGAATGCCAGAAATAAGAAACACTCATATCTCCATAGACATATCTTATGAGATTTGCTGATTCAGACCTGGGAGGAAATTAGGAAAAAACATTATATTAATATCCCAGGCTGGTTATCCACTATGGAGGCAATGATCCACCCCAACACATTGGATATTAGTACCCTGTTTCTCCAACAATACGGCCTCCCCCAATAGGAAGTCCCAGCAGGTTTTATAGGCATGAAATGAAATTAAGCCCCTCCCCCAAATTAAGGCCTATATTAAAACATGCAAAATGGGGGGAATGGTGGGGGCCCTTGCCATTAGGAAGTACTTTTGTTGCACACCTGGATATGGTGCTGCCTGCGTTGACCCCGATACGAAGTGCCCTACCAACGCTGAGGTCAACATCCAAGCCGCCGCAGCCCGCCTGTGCAAAGATTCAAGGGGGGAATTAAGTCACCCCAAAAGACACCCTAGCCATTTTTTCAGGGCTCAAAAAAAAATAAGACCCGGCCTTATTATATGAGAAACACGGTAATATGACCAGATATAATAAAATTTTGGACAATCAAGGGATATTAAAAACCAACCAAGAATTAAAAGCACAGGGAATAAATATAGACTGGTGGCTATATCTCCAGTTTCATTTGCAATACGAAATAGATCTAGAGGTATATGGATTTGACCTGGACACAACTCAATTAGACAAATTATTGTTGGGACCAGAAGAGAAATTACTATCAAAAATATACAATTATTTATTAAATTTCTACTAAGAAGAGGAGATAGTAAAAGGGCCAATGTTTGCTTGGGCCAAAAATTTCAGACACAATATTGAGTTAGAAGATTGGAAAAAAATGTGGAACAAAAATTATACTTTAACAAAATCCGCCCCATACAAAGAAAACCATGTTTTACCGTTGGCATTTAGCCCCAACAAGGATTGCAAAGATACATCCCAACCTAAACCCTAATTGTTGGAAATGCAAACAAGAGCAAGGTACTTTTTTCCATGTCTGGTGGCTATGCCCGGAAATTAAAAAGTATTGGATTAAAATACAAAAATAGCTAAATAAAATCACCCACTGTCAAATAGAGTTAAAGCCTGAATTGTTTCTCCTCGGGATCGTTAAGGGTAAATACCCCAAAAGATTAAGATTTGATGATATATATTATTACAGCAGCAAGAATTGCACTAGCACAAGCTTGGAAAATGTCTAACATATCGTCAGATTGTTTAATAATCTGAAAATTTTTCAAATGTGCAGAAATGGATAGATTCACCATAGAACTGAACATCAAGGAAGACTCAGAGTATTATGCAACTTGGAACAATTGGTATCAATGGATAGACAGTAGAAATATGAAAGTTATAAGTTAAAAATAAGTTTAATTTTTTCTCTTTTCTCTCATGTTGTATATGTATATGATTAATGAGAACCTGTTGAAATGGATGAACATTTGGAATGTATGAATATAGCCAAGATTTATTTTTGTACTATTAGAGAATGATGGTAAATTGTACCAACTTATTTTCTTTTTATAGATATGTTTGTATTTTAATATTTTAATTTCAATAAAAGTTTTTAAAAATTAAAAAAGAAAGAATAGAATAGAATAGAATAGAATAGAATAGAATAGAATAGAATAGAATAGAATAGAGCAGAGCAGAGCAGAGCAGAGCAGAGCAGAGCAGAACAGAACAGAACAGAACAGAACAGAACAGAACAGAATAGAATAGAATGTTCTACATTGGCCAAGTGGGATTGGACACATAAGGAATTTGTCTCCAGTGCACAACCTCTCCATATATATATACAAACAACAAAGTGATAAATATAAATCATAAGATACAATCATTGTAAAATACAACAACAAAGTGATAGCAATAAGATAAAAATAGGAGGAGGTAATAGGAAAGGTAGAAAGATAATAGTTATACAGTCCCAGTACATGGTTAGAAATCCTTAGGCATAAGATAGTGCTGTTGGAATTATGTATTTAGTAGAATGATGGGAGAGAGGAAAAAGCGTCCCTGTATCTAGTTGTTTTGGCATGCAATGCTGTATAGCAGCATCCTGAGAGGAGGAGCCATATCAACTACATCAACTATATCCCATATTAATATATGGGATATATAATCAAATGCAGTCTTTTTTTTTTTTTTTGCCAAACTGCTGAGAGTACCATGGTGCCATAGTACTCTGGCGAAACAGTTGATGCTTATGCTATTGCTGATATTATCTATCTAGAGCAGGGCTGTCAAACTCCTGTTCTGAGAGCTGGATGCGTCACGTGCTGGCCACACCCATACTCAGTTTAGTGAAGGGGAAAAAAGTCTCAATACGTCATGTGATGCCGCCATGATGATGTGAGTTTGACACCCCTGATCTAGAGATAAATATATTCCCAGGTAGCTTTTGATTATGAGTAATGCTAAGAAATGCAGCTCTCAGGAAACCAATGAACTGTACTTAGATATTCCATACAAGTTAACAACAACACAGGGTGGAGTAAATGAATGATCTAGACTACTCGCTCAATAAATCATTATTAACCCAGGAGCAGAATGTATTACAATTTGAGATGTTGCTTCTTTCTCATTATGCATTGGAACTGAGGAACCTTGCATGAACTTGCATTCAACTCCCTTCCATTTTGATCACCCCAAAAATGCTTTTTCAAAAAGCAATTGGACTTTGTTTTTCCTTGAAGATATTTTGCTTCTCATCCAAGAAGCTTCTACTTCAGAACTAGAAGAAGCTTCTTGGATGAGAAGCAAAACATATTCAAGAGAAAAAACAAAGTCCAGTTGCCTTTTGAAAAAGCACTTTTGGCACAACTATGACTTGGATGACTGAGAATCTCCATAGACCCTTCCATTTTGATATTTTACAAAATGAAAGACGTAGTAACTTGATGGTGTTGCTAGCATGTCAGCTACCTTCTTGTAGCTCAGTGAAATTATTCACAAGGCTTTCTGAACATCCTCATTTGAACTGGTCATTTTTTTCTCTCCACCTTGGAGCCACCAGATCAATCATCAATGGACTGTTTTGGTTCAGGATCTTGAATTCAGTCTCATACATTTGTCATCGCTAATTAATCCCATCCCAGCATCTTTTTGAACAATGAGTTGGATTCAGTTTTCATTAAAGCAACCGGTGTTTTTGTTACTGAAGAGAGAGAGAGAGAGAGAGAGAGAGAGAGAGAGAGAGAGAGAGAGAGAGAGAGAGAGAGAGAGAGAGGTGGGCTGCTGCCAGTTCTGATTGGTTCTAGCAAACTGGTAGTTCCAACAATCAGCTGGTCCGCCTCTGTCCTATCCTGTCCTATATTTCCATCTTTTTCAGCTCAGCTGATTTGCATGGCACAGTGGATTTCGTGGGCTTTAGCTGTTCTACTTATCGGGGCTGCCCTGTAGAGGTTCAAATTGATATTTTTTGAATGCTGTGCATGTGCGCTCACAGAACCTGTTGTTAAATCAGTTGCTGCCCACCACTGTAATATAGATAAAGATATATAATATCTAAAGCTTGGGACTTCAAAACTTTTCCTTGTATTCTTTGCTGACAAACCTCTCAAATGCCAGAGGGGGTTCTCATTCTAGAAAAGAAAAGAAAATGCTGCATATACATAGAAAGTTTGTGACATTGAAATGTTCTCTCTTGTCTCATTTAATGGTGCAGGTAGCAAATGCTCTTTCTTCTTATTAGCTTTGTCTCCGGGCTGTAGTACTTTGTTAAACCTCTTGCTAATTGAGTCCCATTTTATTCAACAATTTTGTTGCTGATTCATTAAAGCTATCACCTGGATTGTCCATCACACATACCATCTCTCAGTAATTACATTGGTCTGTCTCCTTCATTCTCTACAAGAGCTCCAGCTTAAGGTCAAGGGGAACGTGGTGATTCTTCAGTTTTGATATTATCTCCTTGACATTGATTTATATGAAAAGCTTCAGTCTAAAATTAGGCCGTGTCAGAGTGCTGGGGCTGCACAGCAACAGGAAACTGTGGGCAGATTATTTGCTGCCAGTTTCAGGTGGGGATGAATTAGTGCTTCATCCTCTTACATTTGGAGAAGGGCTTAAAATGAATTCTTTCTTCGTCAATGAATTACTCCCCCACCCCATAATTTAAGTAGACTCCTGTGTAAAGTCACATTCTCAATTCACTTTAATCAAGGCTTTAGTGAAATGCCTCTCGGCCAAGACTTGACAAACGAACATGGGCTTCTAGCAAAGACCCCATGCTACATGGAAGAAGACACTGTGCTGGCCTTTGATGGCCTACTGCACATGTGCTTTCCTTGAACCAAAGGGGCCGGTCCCAGCTTTTCCACTGATGGCATCAGAGCGGAATAAGGTCTACTCTCTTCTACCACAATCCCGGGGGAATTAAGGTCATTCGAAAAAGCAAAGTCGATTCACACAGATTTAATGATGATTGTTCACAACTTCTTCCCATTCTGCCTTAAAGCTGATTGTGGTCTGTGACATATTCCTTATGGAGGATTCTCTCCCCTCTCGAAGATTAGAATGGCCCCTGTGGGCTTTTCACAAAGCTTTAAAACCTTGACTGTCTACCTGGGCCTGGGGCTCAGAATATGCTAAAGGTCTTGCTACTTGGTTTTACTATTAGTTTATTAATCATCAGGAGTGCTGTTTAAGCTCATTCATTTTGTGGGTGTGTTTATTGTTCAATACCTTTTAAATTGTTTTGTTTTAAACTTTTAGAATTGTAAAAAACCCAGAGTAACTTGGTTGAGTTGGACAGTTGTAGAAATTGAATGAATGAATGAATGTTACTTTGGTTTATACTAGAAGCTTCATGTATGTGTTAGGCTTAGGGATAGCAACAACATCGAACAACATTGAACAAATCAGGACAGGCTATCAAACACCAGAAACATCAGCTAGTTTATTCTACCTATTTTATGGAAGATCTGAAGCTGAATGGAAAAACACCATATGAAATAGAATCACTGCTCAACATTGTCCATATAAAAGCCAAGATATTGCAGTAGAGCTTGGACTGGACAAATATGCCATCCTTACCAGTGATGGGATTCATTTTTTTTTTTACTACCAGGTCTGTGGGCATGGCTTGGTGGGTGTGGCAGGGGAAGGATACTGTAAAATCTCCAGTCAGAGATGGTATTTGCTGGTTCTCCGAACTGCTCAAAATTTCCACTACCGGTTCTCCAGAACCTGCTGAACACCACCTCTGATCCTTACCCTAAACAATGGAAACATAATGAACACTGAAGGAATCAAGATATCTTATGACAGCATGTCAATGATAGTTAAATAGAAGACAAAGAACTGGAGAAGATCATAAATAGCAAGAACTGAAAATCAAAATTGAAAGATTATTAAAGATTATAAACCAGTCATGGAGGTCCCAGTTAGCATACTGGGTGGCATATCAAAAAGTCTTGGACAGCACTTAGAAAATCTGCACATTAACAAAATTTCCATCTGCCAATTACAAAAGGCCACATTGCTTGGAACCAGACATATAGTATAGTACATCGATACATTATGAGATCCTAGGATCTTGGGAAGAATTCAGTAAGCATGAAATCCATCCCCAGCTAAAAAAGCTGGCATCTCTTTTTGTGTCTATAATAACAATTATAAAAAATATGCACCACCTGATTCTCAGCGACTCTTCATAGAGAATTAGTGTGAAGATAAAACTTATGAATCCTAACCCAAGTACCTAGAAAAGGAGGATAAAACAAAAACGCATAGACTTTTCCCCTCTTAATCTGATTTAAGGCATACAGTATCACAGAGGGAGTGAATCCCATTGAAACCAAAATGAGAAAAACAAGAAAAAAGGGGGGAAAAGAAATATAATCCTGTGGTAGTGCTAAAATGTTCAACTTCTTCCATTACATTGAGAATTCAGAATTCACTCTTATCTTTCCGGTACACAAAGAATAAAAGTGTTTTTTTAAGGATTTGTGCTCAAACTCCCTTAAGCCCTTTTCAACTTCACAACCCTTATGTCAAAAAACTGTCAGCAACAGAGATTATTTAGTGGAAATAAATATTTTATTTATTGAGCTTTAGAAACATATAGAAGAAGCAATGCATTCACCCATTATCTGCAAAAACACAAACACCCATCTTAAAAGCAAACAATACCCTTACAAAGTACCAGCCAGACCCAGCATCTTGCTCTAAAAATCCTTCCTGGGAGAAGAGATCACCAATTCTGAAAAAGGATCCTTTTTCTATTGCTGGTTTCAAAGTTATTTGGCAAGGCAATGAGGTCAGGAATTCTTTTCTTAAATCAACAGAGTCTTTTGGGCTTTCTGTAAATCATAGAGACCCTCTGATTTATAGTGAAGGTAATAGTCCCTGTGGGTTTTATTCCACAAGTGGTTGCTATCTCTAGGGGGCGATGCTCATTTCTGTTTCAAGGCTATTGAACCAGCACTGTCCGAAGACATTTCTGTGGTCATGTGGCCAGCATGACATCATGAAGCATCGTTAACTTCCCAGCAAAGTGGTACCTATTTATCTACTTATATCTGCATGCTTTCAAACTGCTAGGTTGGCAGGAGCTGGGGCGAGGATAGAAGCTCATCCCATCATGTGGTGCTTGGGTCTCGACACTGGGCTGTCTGTCTGCCTGGGCTGCCAGCTGACAAGCCCAGAGTTTTAACCGATGAGCCACCATGCCATCGCTGATTTATGACAGGAAACATATATTCTGAAGATATACCTTCTCCTTCTTCTCTGTCTCTTCCTCCTTGCTAGAATAGTGCATCAGAAAGAGTGTCAGCATTCCAAAGAAACTCCTCATATCCATTCAACACTCAGAGACAAAGTCCATCCAAATAAGAATTTATTAAAGATAAATATTCCATATTTTTCCATTTTTTGGAACAGGGAAGAGATGTTAAAGGAAAAAAAAAATGAAATTCAAGGTTAGTATTAGAGGTAGTCCTTGACTTACAGAAATTCGTTCAATGACTGTTCAAAATTACGACACTGAACAAAGTGACTTATGACTATTTTTCACATTTACAATCATTGCAGCATCCCCATGGTCACCTGATCAAAATCCAGACACTTGGCTACTGCATGCATTTATGATAGTTGCAGTGTTCTAGGGTCATGTCATCACCTTTTATGACCTTCTGACAAGCAAAGTCAATGGAGAATTCTGAGTCACTAAACAACTGTGTTACTATCTTAACAACTGCAGTGATTCACTTAACAATTGTGGCAAGAAAAGTCGTAAAATGAGGCGAAACTCATTTAGCAACTGTCTTGCTTAGCATTAGAAATGTTAGGCTCAACTTTCATCCTTAAGTCGATGATAAGTAGCCCTTGACATGTAATGGGACAGTTTTCTGTTCAACATTTTCACAATGCTGAAAAATAAATCCCACTGAATTCAGTAATCTTATAACATGGCAAGAAATGTGACCTAAGCTCATGTGGAACCACTTCATAAATTCCATCAGAAACTTTGGCATAAGGCCACTGATAAAGATTAAACATAAAAAACTGTTATTGATTGTGTGTGTGTGTGTGTGTGTGTATGTGTATGTGTGGTGTGGGAGGGCTAAAAGAGCAAAAGAAAATGGCCGCCTTCACATAGGTCACCAGATCACGATTTGTCTTTATCATGGTTTTCTGATAGCCACAAATAATGACTAAAAGAAAATGAAATAGCTTGATAAACCAATATCTTATTTGTTTTCCTGGTTTCTTCCACCTATATCTAAAATTACAAATATAAAAGTTCTGATTAAATTAACAATAATAATTCATTTTAATTTTTGTTTCCTAGAAAACGAAACAATAACAGTTTTATTCTGGAATGGAATTAAGCATATATTTCAGGTCTGTGCAACTTTACCACACACCCAGGCAGACTTTGCAAGGATTTGTCCAGTTACAGGTAATTTAACAGTCACATTTTTTTTACACTACATGCTAAGACAGAAGTGTTCTACTAGTCAAAATGTATTGACTAAAATTATTTGCAAACACTACTATCTTGGATTAGTTGTGGGCAATTATTTAGTTAGTGTGTGTATTCTTCCATTATTTATCAATTAGAATAGAATAGAGCTGGAAGGGACCTTGGAGGTCTTCTAGTCCAACCCCCTGCTACAGCAGGAGAACCTATACCATCTCAGCAAAATGACTGTCCAGTGTCTTCTTAAAAGCCTCCAGTGATGGATCACCCACAATTTCTTGGTGGCAAGCTGTTCCACTGGTTAATTGTCCTCACTGTTAGGAAGTTTGTCATTTTAGTTGTCTCTGTTGCCCAGAATCACGTGAGGTAGGCAGCTATATAAATGTAATAAATAGTTTATTTTGTGCCCAATTTTAGTCACAGATCTTAAGCAAATCACTGCAGGTTTTCAGCGAATCATGCAGTTACTAAGTAAATCTGGTTTTGCTTGTCAGAATCCCCCTGGAAAGGTCACAAAATGATGATCACATGATCCTGGAACATGGCAACAACCATAAATATAGGAGCCAAGTGCTCAAATTTTGATCACGTGACCATGGTGATGCCATGATGATTGTAAATGTAAAGACAAGTTGTAAATTACTTTTTTTTAGCATGTACAACTTTGAACAGTGACTGAACAAATGGTTGTAAGTCA
Source organism: Notechis scutatus (assembly GCF_049901735.1). Lineage (NCBI taxonomy): Eukaryota > Metazoa > Chordata > Lepidosauria > Squamata > Elapidae > Notechis > Notechis scutatus. The sequence continues at coordinate 123,862,969 of NC_142009.1, read as the reverse complement.
AGGTCTACCTGTAAATGGTAAAATTTAAAACAAATGATAAATGTAACAAAGAGAATAATTCAAAATCCACCCACCAACAGCACTATTGGTGCTACATTCATCAAGTGACAAAGGTTTCTGAAACAACCAAACTTTCACAAACTTCCTTAACAGACATTCACTAACTGAATATCAAAAGCTAGCTCCTATTAATGTCACAAATATTTCCACCAGGATCTTTGGGTGATTTTCAGCAGCTTTAAGGCTGCTGCTGTTTTTTTTTTTTTTTTAAATGAAGCAATGACAAAAGTAACCCCTTTGGCCACATTAGCTAATCCCTTCAAACATTCCTCAAAAATTAGTCAACCTGCCTCTAGCTGCAGCAGCTGCCGCTGTGTGGCCCCTACTGATAAGCAGGCTAGATGTTTATTCCATTGATCATGGCTTATGTAAATGTTTTCAGAGTTTGCTTATGTTACATAATGTCTCTCTCAAATAAAGCTCCGTTTGTGGTGAAGCACATCTACATGGTTTTCTTGACAACAACATGGAAGATGTTTGCGATTTCAACCATTTAGAATTTCTCAGCTAGCCTACAATCTCCTTGTTGGTCCACCAATCCAAGTGCGAACAAGACTTGGACCTAAAGGGACTTCCGGTTTTGCCAGGCTTCGGTGGCGGCGGGGTTTCGCGATCTCTGCGATCCCTGTTGCGCTAGCCGTCTTGGTGCCTCCGATCCCGATGGGTCTGGAGGATAAGGCTGCCCTGTAGAGGCAGCCGAAGATAGGGGGGACCCGGACAGGGGTTTGGAGTTTTTGCAGACCCCTTACCCACCCGGCATAACCCCCTTTTCTCAAGGCGGTGGAGCGGTGGTCAGCAATGGCCGCCACAAAGAAGCCGGCAGCTGGACAAGATTGTGCTGGAGGAAGAAGGAGAAAGTTTTGAAGCGAAAGTTTTTTGGCTGAACTGGGACTATAAGATACATTAAATATCCTGAAAATCCTGATTTTTTGAAAGATACTTTGTTTCCAGAAGAGATTTATAAGCGGCGAGTGAAAGTGCTGAAAGAGGAAGTTTACTCTCCTTCCATACGGAATTAATAAATGGACATTGAAAATCCTGCTATTTTATAGAAGGTAAAAATTTAAAGCTTTTTGTTATAAGTGGGAAGGGAGAGGACAAAAGAATAATTTATATTAAGATTTTGTTGGAGGAGATGCCTGGAAGATTTTGAGATTGGAAGTTAATCGCAATAAGACTTTAAAATACAGATTGGGTTTTTTTCCCCTTTCCAATTGATATTACCCCAGGAAGAAAAAGTGTGAAGAACTTTGTGCTCTGTTTGGATTGTTTGATGACTTTGGGATTTTGGGGAATTGTTCTAAGCTTTGAATTATCTTGGTTGTTTTAAGAAGAAGAAGACAAGAAAAAAGAAGAAGAAAAGGTTTATAATGGCTTTATCTGTTGATGAACTGAGAGAGGAATATGGTAAAATAAAGAAAGAAGGTAAAGATGGTGTGAGAGAAATTTTTCGCTTTTTAGAAATGGTGCTTGCCACTTATCAGCAAACACAACAATTGATAGAGGAAGCAGAAGCAGAAGCAGAAGCGGAAGCGGAAGCGGAAGAAGAAGAAGAAGAAGAAGAAGAAGAAGAAGAAGAAGAAGAAGAAGAAGAAGAAGAAGAAGAAGAAGAAGAAGAAGAAGAAGAAGAAGAAGAAGAAGAAGAAGAAGCCATCTTTAACGAGTCTACAAAGTTGATTAAGAAAGGAAGGAGAAAGAGAGGAAGGAAAAAGGACATAAGACTTAATCCAAGAAAGAGACAAATAAGATGCAAAATCAATACAATGTTAGAAAGCAAAAGAAAAGAGAAATACAACAGAGAGGGGAAGCTAAGGGGGGTAAAAAGACCAGATGGGATAAGGAAGGAAGAAGTGGGAAAAAGCCACAAAGGTATGAAACAAGATGTGAAAAAGAAATTTTTTTTTAGGGATAAAGGGTAATGCATAATTTTGTTTCAAAAGGATTCTGCAAGGTACATAAGATAGTATTGTAGTATTTGTATTAGAAATAGAAAATTAGAATTTTATAAGACTTAAGTAAAGATTAAAACATTAAAGGTTTAATAATGATAGATTTTAAGATTTAATAAAATATTAAAAGGAATGTTTAAAATATTTAGTTTAAGTATAGAGTTTAATTGACTATTGTGTGGATGTTAGTATGAACTTATTATTGTGGTATTTGTTTTTGAAATAGATAATTGGAATGTTATGAGATTCAATGTTTAATTATATATTTAATTACTTTATGGATTTACTATTTTTTTTCTTTTTTAAAAAACTTAGTAGGTAGAATGTACTAAGCAGAATCAGATAGGGAACTAGGTGTTACCTTAAATGTTAATTTAGGGGAGCGATGGAAAGGCATCATACTTCGATTAGTGATTTCAGGAGAAATCTTTTTTTTTTCTACTATAGGGAATGAGATAAATGGATAATTGGAAAAGAATGGACAAAAGATACAAATATAATGATTTAAATTAAGATGAAATAAATAAAATAGAATTAAGAAGAATGGAAAGCGGGGAGAAGTTATAATGAAGATATAGAAGGGTAAATAAGATAGGTAATGGCATATAAGTTGAACATGAACTTAAGTGAAGTCCATACAAAGAGAGGTAATCCGGGGCCAAGCTACTTTTTAAAAAGAAGTTTTATGTTTTTGTGTTTTGTGTGTGTATGTCCGTTTGAGATTTAATAAAACCTTGGAGGAAAGCGAGAGGAGAATAATTGTAAACAAGACAGAGGGAAATATGAATATGATGGGTATAAAATGGATAAATATAGAAGAAATGTAATTGAATAAGAGCAAAGAGAAATAATGAGAAATCTGCTAAAAGATATTTAAGTGGAAATAGGATATATCAGAATTATATTGTATAAAACAATGTTTTATCTGCCTTGTAAAAATTTATAATGGAAAGAGGTTTAATGTCTTTAATGTCTAATGATGCTTTGTTTGTCTTTAAAATTAATAAAATTTGTTTCAAAAAAATAAAAATAAATCATCTCCTTCACTATGGAGGGTTGGTGTTTTTTCATAATCATCAAACAGCCAAAAAAGGCAAGAAGTAGAAAATATATTCCTGTTGTTTCTAATTTACTGAAGGTAGTGGATAAAGATCTGAGGATCGATACCAAAATTGACATGCAAGTGCCACCATTAGATACTTAAGTCTGATGTGTGGTGCAGACACAGATGAAATAGGACTTTAAATCATGGAGCCTAAAATTGCTCTGCAAATTGCTATTAAGATTTGTCTACCATTTTTATTTGCCTTGTTAAGCAATACTTTGCATTAAATAGCATTAATAAATATTAATAATACTTATTCATGTTTTTTTTAATGAAGACTATTTATGAATTTCAATATTAGCAACTGGGAAAGAGATCCAGGTGTCCTATTACACCAACATTTAAGTATGAGCTAGTAGTGTGCTGCAGTTGCCAAAAAAGCCAATGCAGTCCTAGGCTGCATCAACAGAAGGATAATTTCAAGGTCACATGAAGTGATGGTGTCACTTTATACTGCACTGGTGAGACCACACTTGAAATAGTGCATCCAATTCTGGTCACTCTGATACAAAAATGATCCTGAGACCCAAGAAAATGTTCAGAGAAAAGGAACAAAGATGACAAGGGGTCTGGAGGCTAAACCATATTATGAATGATTGAGGAAATTAGATGTCTAGTCTAACAAAGTGGGATGTGGTGGCTCAGTGGCTAAGATGCTGAGCTTGTTGATCAGAAGGTTGGCAGTTCAGCAATTCAAATCCCTAGTGCCACATAACGGAGTGAGCTCCCGTTACTTGTTCCAGCTTCTGCCAACCTAGCAGTTCAAAAGCAAGTTAAAAGGCAAGTAGAAAAATAGGGAACACTTTGGTGGGAAAGTAATAGCGTCCCGTGCACCTTCAGCATTTAGTCATGCAGACCACATGACCACAAAGACGTCTTCAGACAGTGCTGGTTCTTTGGCTTTGTAACAGAGATGAGCACTGCCCCCTAGAGCTGGAAATGACTAGCACGTATGCATGAGGGGAACCTTTACCTTTAGACTAACAAAGAAGAAGGCCTAAGAGTGATATGATAACAGTGTTCCAGTACATGAGGGGCTGTCATAGAGAAAAAGGGATTGACCTATTCTCCACCTGAGGGCAAGACAAGAACGTGGAAGATCATTAAAGAGAGTTCCAACCTAGAACTAAGGAGAAATTTTTTGACACTGAAAACAATCAATGGAAAGGTTTATCTCTGGAAATTGTGGGTACTCCATTACTGAAGTTTTCAAGAAGATACTGGACAGCCATTTGTCCAGAATGGTACAGAGTCTCCTGTTTAATCAGGGGGTTGGACTAGAAGACCTCCAAGTTCCCTTCCAAGTTCCAACACTATTATTCCATGTTATGTATTCTAAATGATTCATATCGAAACATTATCTTGGTAAGAGGAAAAAATCTCACGGAAAGACTCTCAACATTTTGTAAAGAAAGGCCTAAGCTTGATTGACCAATGACTTGACACTGAATGAGGCAGAGTTCCTGGGATACTGAATGCTTATCAAAAGCAACTAATATGAACTCAAATGATTTCTGTCATGGCTTACTGACTCAGTTGCATGTTGTTCAGTTAACAGCTTGAATGATTGTTCTGCATGGCTGGCTGGGGAATTCTGGGAGTTGAAGTCCAGTCTTCTTAAAGTTGTTGAGGTTGACAAAAAGCTACTCTTTCAGTTGGCAAGGATGTTTAAAGACAAATTGGCTAAATGCTGGAAGTGCCACCAGATACTAGGGTCATATTATCATATGTGGTGGACTTGCCTAAAAGCAAAAAAAATACTGGACAAAAATACATACGTGGTTGGAAAAAATGATAAAACAACATATTGATTTAAAACCAGAAATAATTCTATTGGGGATTCTACCCAAAAAATACAGTAAGGAAAATGCATATTTAGTTATTCATACGTTAACTGCTACCAGAATTGTATTTGCATAAAATCGGGAAAGTGAAAAGATACCTACAGATGAGAATGGGATTAGGAAAATATTAGAATGTTCGGAAATGAATAGATTAACGCTGGCAATTAAGGAGGAAGACCAAACTGAATACTATATGGTATGGGATCTATTTTACTAATGTAAAAAAGTAAGTAATAAAAATGGAAGTTAGAAACAGAGAAATAAAATAAAGAAGATATGTTAAAAGAGATAAGCAAATATTATGACTAGTATGCTGAATATTATTACGTTAATATTGTAGAATTAATAAGTGAAATATTATGTTAAAGATTGCTGAATCAATATTAATTTAATGAAGGATGTTGTAATTCTGACTATTGTTTAACAAAGCTATTTGTACCCAGACAACACACTGTCCAAGTGAAGATGGAATGATTATATTAAAAATTAAAAAAAAATACTATTAAAAAAAGAAAAAGAAAAAGCTGCTTTGGAATATTTAGAAGTCCCCATTTTCCTAAAACTCATAGGACCTAGACTTGCTCTTGGAGTGGCCTAATAGACCAGCCTGAGAATGAAACTAACTCTTGGACTTACACCAGTGATGCTATTGTACCAGTTTAGTCAGGTGCTGGCATACCGGTAGTGCCGAAGACCAGCTGAGACTGAACCGGTTTTCTGACAAGCTGCTGTTGGGCCTGTCCTCCTGCCTGGGCTCCCATACTGACCCTACTTTTGAAGCGCAGCTGCTTTGTGCGGCACAGGATTGCGAGAAGTGAATCGGAAAGCTTCTGTGTGTGCACAAACTGCACATTTGATGTGCGCGCACAAAAGTGTGTGTGCATGCGCAAAGCACGCCCGCCAAGCCACACCCACCAAACTGGTGGTAAACCTCTTTGAAACCCACCACTGACTTACACATTGATGTTAATAGGAAAATATTCAAATAAACCAAAAGAAGGGAGAGGATTAGATGCTGAAGAGACCAGTGGGAGAAAAGTCTGAGAATAAAATTACAGCTCAAGATGAAAGAAAACAAAAAATTGACACTGGCCCTCCTGAGTATTTTGAATGAGAGCTCCCAATGTCTCTTAACATCAGCCCTGTAGGCCGTTGGCAGTGGGGACTGTAACTCAGCAACATATTGAGGCCGTAGCTTTTCCACCTTTGAACCATAATGGTGGCTTTATATTTGAAGTCTGCATTTGGAATCCAGTGAACTTCATATTCGATCTTTCCAAAATATACATTTTAGGTGAAGTTCCTAATCTTAAAATGGAATAGGCTAAAGTGCAATCTACTCCATTCCCTGCAGAGCCACTGAGCAGAGAAAAATCACTTTCTCCTACGTGAATGGTGCATAACCTCTGTCTTCACAAATGGCCTTCCTTATACAGGAGAAAGTAACAGCACATGAAAGTAAACTTTCTCTGCAATGTGCCAAAATTAATACAGGACGACTTTCAGCAATATTCAGACAGTAAGAAGTAGTTGGTATTTTTGAACTACGAAAAAAAATGTTGGCATAATGAACTAAAATCTCTTGGCAGTGACTAAATAGACTAGGCAGAGAAAGAATCTTAAAACAACTCATTTTTTTTCTCTTTCAGATTTAAGTAATTGATTAAAATAAAGGAGTTAAAGTGCAATTCAATATTGTTTCATCCACTGATTTTTTTTTAAAAAATGGAATCACTTCCGGTCAGATGGATGGCATTCCAGAGCCATGCAGACAAATATACTAAATAAATTTATTCCTACTCTAAATATCAGGAATAAATATATCTGTAGGTTTACAGGCAGGGATTCAACTCAATAGGTGCTATGTACATTTACTCTAATGCTATTTCAGCTGTGGCTATTGCTTACATTGCATTAAATGGATTAAATATCAATTTGCTAATCTTAACCCTCAAATTTACATTTGGGATTACATACATTTAAATTCAGGGGAATATTTTGAGACAGATCTTGCTTGATCCAATTATTCCAGCTCAGGATTGCAGTGGCTCATGTGGTTAGGATGCTGGGTTGACAATTTGCAAGCCCGCGTTCAAAGTCTGAGTGCTGCTGTGTGTTGGGGTGAGCTCCCATCATTTGCTCTAGCTCCTCCCCACCTAGAGTTCGAAAGTGTGCAAATGCAAGTAGATAAATAGCTACCTCTTCAGTGAGATCATTAATAGGGACCTGAAAGGAATTACCAACTTGGCAACCCTTGGCAACGGTGATGATACCGGCTAATCCTTTCACCACAAAACTGCCTCAATGCTTCTGACACACAAGAAGTAGTAGTAGCTCAGGAAGTTAACCATTGAGCTAGATGGGGATATGGAAGATATGCTAGTCTTTCATTCTCACAAAATCACATTTAAAAGCAAAGATAAATTATTATATTTCACATAGAGGTGATATGGTTGATTGGAATTAATAATTCAATAACAATCCATTATTTAATCACCAAGTGTATGCTAATCACCTTATTTGTGCAAGAAGATTCATGTTGCACTTATCAATTGCTTCTCAAATGATTCAATGGAGAATATGGTTCATATGGGATAAACAGAACCTTTTGCCATTCTTATATTGTACATTCTTTTTTGTCAGTGGTAATTTGCATTATACGTGCATTAGGATTTTTTACTGTATATTTTACTCCAGAAAGCAAACAGAGAAAAATAACTCTGTTACTTTGTGAAGAAATTTCAAGAAAGTGTTCAAAAGAGAACCTTTGTTTCATTAAAAAATATTTAGAATATGATATTTGCCTCAACTGAAGCATCCCTTCAAACTGCTTCATGCTCTATGCATTCAAGGAACACAGAAAATCTGTTTCTAAAAACATTGAAATGTTCAGATGACCTCTTCCAGAAGATCTAGTAGATAAAAGATACTTCCTAAGAGTTTTCTATGGATACCTAGAAGTTTTTTTCAGCTGCTATAGAGCAGACATAGTGGTGTTGACAAGATGAATGTGCCTCAGTGAGATGAATAGCAGCCTCCTGGCACAACATTTATATTTCCTATATGGATATTTCAAATTATTGTATTAAAATGGATCTGTCATCCCTTAAAAGTATATTGCCTATGGATTCTTTCCAGAGGCCTCAAAACTTTAGAAAGCATATGAAGTCACAAGCAAATGCAGGTTCAGCTGTTTTGCCAATAGAACCTGTTGGATCTCCAAGTCCACAAGTTAAAATGGTAGAATGATCAGAGGACTCAAGCAAAGGGGATCCACTTGCTGATGTTTTCTATTCTCCTGACACCAGATAATCAAGAGTGTTGAGGTTCGAGTAGACTTCATGCGGTTGATGTTCCATGTACATGCAGATAGATTTCATGTGGTAAAAATTGAACCCAGTGTGCTAACCAAGGAGAGAAGCAACTTAGAATTAAGGAGAAATTTCCTAATGATAAGAGCAATCAACCAATGGAATAGCTTTCCTTCAGAACTTGTGGGTACTCCACCATGAAGGTTTTCAAAAAGAGACTGGACAACTATTTGTCTGAAATAAAAAAGGGTCTTCTGCTTGAATAGGGGAATGGACTAGAATTACCTCCAAGGTCCCTTCCAACTCTATTCTCTCTGTGTTCTATGTTCCAAATTTTGGTCTTAGTTAATTCATGCCAATGTCCATTTACCCCACCAACCACTTTGTGCTCATCAGCTACAAACTTTAGAATGCAAATTGCTTTTTTTTTAAAAAAAAATCAACAGCTTGAAAAGCTTTGCTCTTAATGCCACAGAGTATGACTCAGAGGAACATTAACAGCTTTCTCACAAAATAATTGCTGATGAGTTAAGTACAAGCTTGAGAAATGTCACTGAAAGGGTAATTTTCAAGAAAGTTGAAAATGCTGAGGAAAACAGGGGAGCAGATGAAAATTTCTCCTCAGTGACAGCTACCCCAGTCACCATAGCAATGTTACAATTATTCGTTGATTAAATGTGAAATTACAATGAATTGGGACTTTTTCCTACTCCCACATGATCATCATGGGTATCTGTTAGTACATATACTAATCCCATTGTATACTTGTCACAATGGCACATTTTTTTTAATTTTTTTTATTTTGGAACATGCTGCTTCACTCATGAGAGAAAGCTCATTTGACAAGCAGCAAGATCTGGAGTGCTAAATAAGGGAACATAGCTAATGTTATTTAATGTAAAAGTTCATTGTTAACTCTGAGCAATGAAGGAACAACTGTTGGAAATAAAGTAATTTTCTTCTTGCAAGTGGTACTTGTATAAAGGGCATCTATTATCAATTATGTACTTTCAGTAGTGGAATAAAATAATGTTAGAGTTATTATTATAATAACTACTGAGATTAGAACTGCAAGCATATATATAAAGTGCCCTTGAAGACCACACAGAAGCTTCTAGTCATTCAGAATGCAGCAACAAGGAAATCCTTAGGCCTCCTTTAGCATGCTCATATAATACCCTCTGCTTTGCAAGCTAAACTGAGTGCAAGTTGCCTATAGATTATCACCTGGAAAGCCCAAATGTACCATAGAGCCCAGTTATTTGGCAGACTGTCTATCTCCTAGCCAACTACATTCTGGATTGCCTTGACCAAACAGTGATCTTTGGAGGCTCAAGAAACATGCCTTCTCTACCATGAGATCTGCCTTCTGGATAAAGTTGTTCCTGAGATCAGGAGAACTCCTATCCTGATGGCATCCCATAAATCCTAAAGATCTGTCTGTACTTCCAGGACCTAGGATACTATGCATAAATCTCTCCTTAATAAAGACGTTGTCTATGTTTTCATGTGACTTACCTTATCATGTGACTTCACCTTATCACATTTTGTTTTTATTTATTTATTCAATTTCTATAGCTGCCCAACTCAACCAAGTGACTTTGGGCAGTTTACGATTCTAAAATGATAAGACAATCAAAACAATAAAAAGCACACACAAAGTAAGTAAGTACAAAAAGCACCCATGCTGATTAATAAACTATTGATGAAGCCAAGTCATAGGGTCTTTAACACGTTCTGAGACCTAGGCCCAGGTACATAACCAAGTTTTAAAACTTTGTAAAAAGTCAACAGGATTGTAGATATATTTCATATTGTGTGTTGCCCAAGTTGGTTTGGAATTGAGGGTCACTGAAATAAAAATAAAAGTATTACTGTATATTGTGGAGCTTTTAGTGCTCTCTGAGCTTTGATCTTTAGTACTAGAAGAGAGTGATGTTTGGTCTTTATTTACATACAGTTGTTTGCCCTGACAGTGTTGGTGGGGGTGTTGATTTCTCCTTGCAAGTTCTTTGATTAGATTGTTGTTTGCTGCTTGATTGTTTATCTTAATTGGTAATTCCTTGAATAAGGTATTATTTACTGCTTGTTTGTCTGGTGTTAATCCTGATGTTGATCTCTGCTTATCTGGGTGTTGATTGCAGGAAAAATGTTGCAGTCTTTTTGTTTCCCTTCTTTCTTTTTCTATTTCTCTTTTGAATGGTGCTTAAATGTTGTTTCTCTCTATGTGCCTGTTAATGGCTGATTTGTCTGAGTGCCAAGCTTCCAGGAATTCCCCAGCATTTGTTTGGATTTAGCTTGGTCTAGCATGCTCAGTTTCTCTGTTGAAACTAACTAAAACTGTCTATGTATGTGTTGTGAGATTAAGGACTTTTTATCGCGTCTCATGACTTCTAGTTGGTTTTCATGGATTTAGTCTGCTAATCTTCTGCCTGACTATCCTACTTAGTGGCAGTCTCAGTCTTTCTCTCTCTCTCTCTCTCTCTCTCACACACACACACACACACACACACACACTTATATATATTTGTGTGTGTGTATGTGTGTCTCTCTCTGTGTGTGTGTGTCTGTGTGTGTGTGTAGGATATGCCTGTTTTTTCTTCTGGGATTCCTGGGTCTTTTGGGTTAGTTAAGTTTTGAGGGACTTTATTTGCCACCGTTTCCTGGTATATTCCAATATTTTCATTTATATAATAAATAACAGTGGGAGAGAATGAACCCTTTGGGGACTTCACATGCAAGTGGCTACAGAGACAGCCTCTTCTCCCCTGTAACAACTGAGAATGGAATTAAACTTCTTGCAATGGTGCCTGTAGTTCTTAACCCTTATGAAGGATCAAGAAAGATACCATGATCAGTAGTATCAAATGCTGTGCTGATCAAATGATTTTCAGTATCAAAAGTTCCAAATGGGCTCCCACCATCTAATTCCCCAAAAAGGGCATCTATTAGCATGACCACTGTGTTTCTATCCCATGCCCAGGTCTAAACCCTGAATGAAACAACTCCAGGTAATTCATATCTTCTAGGCTGCTCTGTAGCTGCCAGATTACCACCCTCTCCACTCCTTTACCTCCTTTACCAATGAGGGCCTTTTGAAGAATGGCACAGCAGATGTCATTATAGTTGTGCTTTTAAAGTTGTAATGGCGTTTCAGCAGAATCTCATCTGCCATCATCAGGCTTCTGTATTGTGTTCGTCTGTGATTCAGACTTTCACAGCCGTTTCTGTTTTAAATTTGGTGCTAGCCTACTGCTGTGCCAGAATAGTTTTTTCTTCATCCTGATTGGTTGGGAATCTTGGTCTGTATTTATTGGTCTTGAAGTTAGCTGTGTTCTGCTTGATTGGTGTTTCTAATATCTTCTGTCTGTTTTGTGGCTTTTTTGTCTTGATTGGCTGGCAACGTTGTGTTTCCTGTATTGGAGGCTTTTAGTGTGGCTTGGCTCCGAGTAAACGGATGGCGATCATTTATTAGGAAGCTAGGTTTCATCTGGGTGCCTGGTTGGGGTGTGTTTGAGCTGGAGGTATCAGGGGAGTCTGTTTGTGCCCAGGTGTTTGCCTGGCTTGTGGTGTGATGTGGGAAAATACCCGAACAAAGCTGAATACCATACATATAAATACCCGTGAAAACTTAAGAAAACAAACAAACAAACAAACAAACAAACATACATACATACATACTTACATACATACATACATACATACATACATACATATATATATATATAAAATTTGTTTTCGTAGATTTTCACAGGTACAGGTAAGTAGGTCTAGTTGTGTTCAGGTCTTTTCCCGTGTAAGATTAAGAGTTCTTAATCTTACATGGGAAAAGACCCGAACACACCTAGACCTACATACATACATACATACATACATACACACACACACACACACACACACACACACACACACACACATATATATATATATATATATATATATATATATATATATATATGTTATATATATATATATATATATACAACAAATCCACTATAGTAACCTCAGAAACATATATATATATATATATATATTATATATATAAGTTTTTACATGTATGGCATTCAGCTTTGTTCGGTATTTTCCCACGTCATTGTAGTTGTGCTTTTAAAGTTGTAGCACGTTTCAGCAGAATCTCATCTGCCATCATCAGGCTTCTGTATAGTGTATATATATTCTGTATATATATACAGAAGCCTGATGATGGCAGATGAGATTCTGCTGAAACGCTGCTACAACTTTAAAAGCACAACTACAATGACGTGGAAAATACCTGAACAAAGCTGAATGCCATATATATATATATATATATATATATATATATATATATATATATATATATATATATATATATATATATATATAAATAAATGATAACTAAAAACACTATTACTATTAGTACCATACTTCCCTGAAAATATGACCTATTCAGAAAGTAAGTCCTAGCATGATTATTACATACATACACAATATAAGCCATACCCCCCAAAATAAGCCCTAATTAAGACCCCGCCCACTCCAAGGTGCACGGGTAAAAATTAAACTAGGGTGGGGATGGGTGGTGGTGGAGTTGCCCTACTACTTACCTTTGGATAGTTGCAACCAGGCCTTACACAGCTCAGCCCATTTCTTCTGCAGCCAGCAGGGCTCTCCTGAAGGCTTCAGTAGCCAATAACAGAGCTCCAGATCGATCAAAAACTCTGTTATCAGCTACAGAGGCCTCTGACAGGGAAAAGGAGACCACATGTAATGCGCACAAGTGAGGTGAATTGGTGGATGATACCCGAACCGAAAATAAGATCTGGTGTCTTTTTTGGCAGCAAAAAAATATAACACAGGGTCTTATTTTGGGGGAAACACAATAATAGTACCAACATTTTTGCTAGAATAGAATCTGGGATTCTCTAGTCTTTTTTTTTTCCAAAAAGATTTTTATTACATTTTCACAAATACAATTCTCAATCTTGTCTGTGACAGCGTTTTGTCATCAACAGATATGTATATCTTATAAGTCTTATTATATATATCATTATTAAATACATCAGCATGAATCTTGTGTGGTTTATTCTAAATATCTATAATTATTTCTTTATATACCTTTATATACCTTATTGTCTATGTATCTAGGATAATATTCTTTTAAGGTCTCTTGATTACATTAATCCATTCTTCCTCCTTTTTATATCTATTCTTTAACCATTCATACCATCTGTCCCATATTATGTAATATTCAGAGTTCTCTTTCTCTTTCATTTCTAACGTGAGCACGTCCATTTCCACACATTCCAATATTTTGTGTATGACTAGATCTTCTGATGGGATTTTGGCTCCTTTCTACAGGCAAAAGCTATTCTGGCTGCCATCAAAATATGCAGAATAATATGTATTATCTTTTTTGGGTACTGCTCTGTAATTATTCCTAAGAGGAAGAGTTCTGGTTTAAATTCAATTTGATATGTAGCAATCTCTTGAAGCCAGTTTTTTTTATTTTAGTCCAGTATTTTCTGGTATCGGGGCATAGCCACCACATATGATAGAAGGTACCAGCTTTCTGTCCACACTTCCAACAATTTGGCTTTGTGTTAGGATATATCTTGGCCAGTCTCATTGGGGCCAGGTGCCACTGATAAAACATTTTATATAAATTTTCCTTGTATGCCGTGAAGGTTGTTAATTTGTAATTTCTAATCCATCATTTCTCCCATTCATCCAAATCAATATTATAGCTGAAATTTTGAGCCGATTCTATCATATTTCCTTTCACAATTTCTTCTTCCATTTTAAATCCCAATAGGTATTTATATGTTTTAGATATAAATTTTTCCTCTGTTCCAACTAGAATTTTATCTAACTGATTTTGTGGGTTTCTCTAGTCTTAATTCAGCACTTTAACCATTTCATTATATTAGCTCTTCACAAGCACTGCACTATAAAAGGTCCCTTTAAATGAAAAAAGAGTAATCTTTAGAAAAGAATCCCTAGTACTATGCATTCATAAAAGGACTAAGTACTGAAATGTGTTGTTTTCCAAAGGATGCATGTCAGATCAGATTACTTCAATCCTCTTTGTAGCTGTTCTGAGCCCAGATACAATCTGCCTATGAAATGATATTCAAAATACAGAAACACTCTCCAAGGAACGTATGAAACAAATAGTAAATGGGAATACTATTGTTTGGCCTATTTTTCTAGGCACTTCAAAATAAAAACTAATGCAGATGAATTCATACATACTTAATTACTGTCACTGGAAGAAGATATGGCAACTGAGCTGGAAGACAGATGTGAAAATCCGCAGCTCAGGAATATAGATGTTCCTCTTTCTTTAACCAAGCCAAAATGGGGATTCTGTTCTTATAGTGAACAGTACATTTTATTCTTGAAACACTGGAATCTTAGAAAGAAGCAATTTATTACCAGGCAAGAAAATTACATTATATCTGGAAGTTGTAGTTGGATCATACATCTGTTATTATGTGGAAGAAATGGATATTTTATTGACATTAGTTGAATGGGACTGTGATTTGGTTTTAGGTTTTGCCCTGATTTCATACTAGTTCTCATACTCATCTTCCATTTTTGGAGTTCATCCCCTTCCATATCACTCAAAAATTCAATGGGACTTCCATTCTCCAAAACCTACTCACTTCCAATTACCTTTACATCTTTCTATAATCCTGTGTCCCCGAACTTGTTTTGAAGTGTAACCCCAACCCTGGTCTCAAAAAATAGGAAAAATTTCAAAGAAGATACAAACCTAGAAGTGAATATTTGTGGCCTAGGGTTGAACTGTGTGGTCCTTAGTGCTCTCTGAGCTTGGCGGGTTTTTTTCAGATGTTTCATTATCAAACTAGGTAACATCATCATACTGATTGTCAAGCTTCAAAAGGTGCTTTTACTGTTGCAACTATTTTTTTGTAATTTTTTTAAAAAAATTTAAACATACATCAATATCATTTCATGGACAGTGTGGCATCTGAGTGTCATTCATTTTGATACAAAAGTAATATTAATGCAATGAGAATTAATCAGACTTACATGGTCTAATGTCATTACACATATCGATATCAGCATACAATCCTTCAATTTTAAATTATTCAATATTTGCTACTTCCTTCAAATAATAATAACATTATTTTTGAGCATACCTAATAACATCCTTTTTCAAACTCTGGTGCTACTAGTTTTGCAACTACTATTGCTTCTCAGCTTGCCAATGAACTAAGGGGGGGGGGAGAGAAAGGGGAGATGGAATGTAGGTTCCAGACATCAAGGAACCAGCCATGTGAACCAAGGACACTTCGGCAGATGTTTACCAGAGTCAAAAGACTTTCCCATAACAATACTATAAGACATAATTGAACAATGTGACCTGGGGAGAGAAAGAAACGAAACTTTAACTATGTGGGTTCGCACGGGAATTGGTTAGATCTGGTTTTGCCTCACCTGTGCTGAAATGATGTACTCAATGAAGTTTTGCATTAAGAGATTGGATCATCTTGACCGTGCTTGCTTTGGTTGGGTTCACCAGTTGGAACCTTGACACTGATGATGTTACCTACTTTGGCAACATAACATAATGTAACATAATGAAATGTCTGCAAGGAAATCATGTAACTGAGAGAACACCAGGAATACAAAGAATAAGGGATGTTCCAATAGATAGATTTTGCATTTGCTTTTTTTTTCTTGATTTATTTTTCAAGCATTAACTAATCCTCAAGTTATATAAGATTTAGCAAAGGAGAAAAATATTTTTCATTATACCTATTAAGTTTTTGTTTAGATCACTTAGCTATTTCATCTAATGCTTTAATGTCTATGCAAACAAGAGGTGAACCGCATTGCATTGTTAGATTATTGGTCAATTGACAGTAGAAACTCTGAGAAATATGTGAAGTATCCTATTCTAACCTGATCCAGTAACTTAGCAAACTCTCCAATAGTGTATCTGTTGATGGATAATCCAATCACCATAAAATAGAAAGAGCCAGAAAATATTTATACATTTATTCATTATTAAAATTTGAAATTCAACATTAAAAGGTGTTCTTTGTCCATTGGATCAATGTTTGAATATATCTACCCTTCCATCCACACAAACATAAATCATATTTCATTCTTTCTGCTGTGGGTTTGTTGAAAGCATGTTCTACTTTTACTTTACATCTGCTGAAACTGCAATAGTATTTCTAAAGTGAAGCTTCCACGTATAGCTATATTGTTTGCAACTATCTCATGCTTTCAGAAATCTGGAAAAAATAGCAAGAAGTCATCCAAGCTATAAAAATCCACAGGTACCTTATGTTATGCAACTCACCCACATAAATTATGAAGGCCCAGTTCTCCCACAAATGTATTTTGAATGATCCTCAATAGCACAATATCAACCTATATGTGATAATGTTGAAAGCATGGTTCTATTTAATTTGTCAACCGATTCAGGTAAATATATGATCTGTTGAAAAAACAACAACAAAGAGTGTGTTAGCTTCTTAAAGATTGCCACATTAAACTTGAGTGTTTAATGGCTCCATCTATAAAAGGACATACATGCCTTATTAAATTTCCTCAATCATGAAATTAAAAGGGGGAAATCCTTCACCTCTGTGGTTTCACAACAAAAGAGCCAGATTAAACCACTTTGTAAATCATTTTTAACTCACAAAGAATGCTGCCTAAGATATGTCTTCATACCAATCTGAAGGCTGGACCCCTTCATTTAATCTAAGATCTGATTGTGGTAGAATAATCATTAATAAATCCAACACTCTCCCATAATGAATGAAATTTAATACTTGAACTGAATGGTTTTGTTTATAGTTGAGCATATATTTAATCACCAAAATTATGATATTAATTATAATGAAGTATAACCCACATCACTTTACATAAGCTATATGACGGGACATCACAAAGCATTTTCTGAACTTTCCTGAAGATGAAGGAATGAAAGTGAATTACAGAAAAGTGTACTTCACTCTCTTTCTAATAAACTCTTGTAGACCATCTGTCAGAGTTCACTACAGCGTGTCTAAGATTCTCCTAGCATGGTTTCAGGTAGTACATGATTTATAATGTCCACCTACCTATTACTAGGCTCTTTCCTGATCTTACGAGTTAAAATTGTCTGTAACAAACAAAAAAATGATGGGTTTAGCAATGCTGAACAAAGGAACATTCTGTCAGCTGACTGCAAAAGAAGGATTCAATCAATACATATCAGCCAGTGTAAGAAAAAAAAAAGATATAAGCTTCGCATTGGGAGTTTAAAAATCACCACATTTTTTTTTATTAGCCTGCACAAGAATATAGCACAGAAAAATGAGTTTAATGGGCTTCAGTTTAGCTGACTCCAGGTCTACTGTGGCATTTATAAGTACTTCTATATACTCTTTCTATTTGATCTTGATCTCATTTAGGCCTAGCTTGATAATGCTTCTTGGCAGATCAAAGATGCATAGCACTTTATGCCTTCTTAACAATGTTTTCTTTCTGAAGTCTGAAAAAAAAATATGGACAGCAGGAGATTTAGCTTCATCCTTAAAAAAAGAAAATGATAATAATAAAAAGGAATAACTTGTCTGATGGTTAACTTTGACTGAGCTGTGAGGTTTTTTTGGTTCCTTTTGAACCAAGGGCATAATTGGATTGAAGCTGATTGCATAATATTTTACAGAAACATTATTCTGGAAATTGAAAATATTATTTGTAGAATTTACTTGTATCATTATATTTGCAGTTCTTTGTTTTTAAGATTAATGCTGGTTTGACTCTGGAAGTCTGATAATTCCAACAAATGTGGCATCATCCATGCCATAGAAGAGACATATTATAAACTCTACTTTATATATATGGTTAGTATGCAAAATTCCCTTTGTCCTAATATATTTGTGTATTATCATCCTCAATATATACGCAGCATTCTGTTCATTAATTTCAACTGAGACAATTTTATATCTGCAAAGGAGTGGGCAGATAGAATACCAGAATGGAAACTAGCTGGGATGTTCATGCCTTCAGAAGGTTATTGATTGAAGCAATGGGATTCTATTAAAAAATCCAGAATACGTCCTAGTTTAAATAATTTCCCCATCTTTAGATTTGCAATGATGGATTTGGATTCATCAACAGATTAGACTTTTTCTTTCAAAACTGTCATGAAGAAAACTTCAGTTATCTAACAGTTAAACTTTCTTTTGTAAAGCTGACACAACACCATTAAATTCTGTAAAAAGAAGACTTAACATAGATTAATTAATAATTGATAATTTTTAAACTATAAAAAGCGATATTTAGCAAAGTGAATGTGCAATTAATACATGGAAGCTAGATCCTCTTAACAATGGTAAATCTTAATTATCTTGTGGTATGTCATTTATATTCAACGTGTAACATCCACTCTTGTCTTGCTGTTCAGATATCATGGGTGAATTTGTCACTTGTATTTTTAAAGTGTTGTTAACTAAGCCTCAGAGGAAGAAATAAAATGCTTTAAAAAGCATTCTTAGCAGCTCTCTAGACTACATAAGAACACAAGCTTTCAACTCCTATGAAAGACTTTAGCTCTTTATAGTGTCTAAATATTACATTTAACATTTGGTGCAACCCAACCAATATTTAAACACATTTGAGAATTTTTTTCAATCTAAAACATTATTTAATCTAACTTCCCTCCAATGAACAGCTAACGACTAAAATATTTGAATATTATTTTGTTTCTTTTTTCTACTTAATAAAACAAGCACTTCTGAAATAAGTAATGCAGCATGATTTGAAAAAAATATTCACAGAACAATCTGATTCTTCTATCAGAGATCTTTGAAAACCTATATTTTCTAAGAAAAGGGGGGGGGAGGTTGTACTACATATAAGTTAAAATCAAAAACAACCTACAAAACAGTACATAGGATATTAAACTGAGTATTGGAAGGCTACAATTCTATAGGAACAGTTAACAGTGATTATTTGGTTTACTCAACTACCTAAGGAAATAAGATTTAGCACAAAACTGGTCCAATCTTGAAAACTGCATCATCTGTAGCAGTAAATTAATTTGTCAGCCATGGTATGGGAACATTAAAACAGACAACTGACCCATATTTGCATATTTGCATATGTCATTTTGAAATAAAAAGAAGATTGGGAAAAAAACAAGTAAACGAATATCTCATTATCAAACTTAATAGCAAACAGGGTATTTTCTCAATATTCTTTGTGGGCACAAGCCATACCTGCTGCTGCCAGCTTGGCAATAGGGATTAATGATATAATGAAGTTCTAATAGGATTCTGTGAGTGCAGGGACTTCCTGGAGAAACTGCTTGTGAATTTTATTTTATTTTATTTTATTTTATTTTATTTTATTTTATTTATTTTATTTATTTTATTTATTTTATTTATTTTATTTTATTTTATTTTATTTTATTTTATTTTATTTTATTTTATTTTATTATTTTATTTTATTTTATTTTATTTTATTTTATTTTATTATTTTATTATTTTATTTTATTTTATTTTATTATTTTATTTTATTTTATTTTATTTTATTAATTTGATTTGATTTGTCTATTGCTTACAAGATAACAGGTATAAGTATAAACATAGCTATGAATACACGAGATGGATACGTATAAGAAAAATAAAAAGAAACAATAGAACAGGGATGGTAGGCACCATTGGTGTGCTTATGCACGCCCCCTACAGGCCTCTTAGGAAAGGGGTGAGGTCAATAGTAGAAAGTCTAAGGTTAAAGTTTTTGGGGTTTGGGGAAGAAACCACAGAGTCAGGTAGAGTTTTCCAAACATTGACCGCTCTATTGCTGAAGTCGTATTTTCTGCAATCAAGTTTGGTGCGGTTAACCTTGAGTTTGTATCTGTTGTGTGCTCTTGTATTGTTATGGTTGAAGCTGAAGTATTCATTGACAGGTAGGATTATGTTCCCAAATGTTGCCTTTTGTAGTATAACTGTGGGCTTCTAGATCAGCCAGTTAGAAGATGTGATTGGGTTTGTGTCAGGAACAAATAATTAAAAGCAATCATTGGGTTCAAAACACAGAAGAGCTTATTACTGACACCTATTTACAATAATTTAGTCAACTAATGGTCTGTGCTGAATTGGCACTAGAAAAGGATCAATGGAATTCATGGAGGGCTCTTGTGGCAGTACAATGACTCCAAACTGATGACACATTTAACTCCACCCTCCAGCTCTGCCTGCTCTTCTCCTACAGTTTGTGAGTGACTGGATGGAAGAAAATATCAGCTGAAAGTACAAGAGACTTTGAGCCGACTTTTGCTGATTCCATGGAAACACTCTGAATAAGCATACAGAATACCACAAAGAAACTTTTGTGGTGTTTGACCTGAAGATTTTGGATTGTATGAGCACCTCTTTCCCTTGATTTTAACTTACATGGAGTACAAAAAAATAAAATCCCTTTTACCGAATACACACATATACACAAGCACATGCACATAGACACAGTCACTATTGTTCTAGAGGGTCAGGGGATAGGCAAATATTCCATTCTGAATTCCACTTACTTTCTGCATCTTGTGCGTGAGCGAATAACTTGACTGTTTCAAACCATGTTTCAGCAAGCAGGAAACTAAGCAGCACTAAGCAGAAAAAAAAATTAATCCAAGCCATCATGCTAATAGTATTTGCCATTCTTTTTTATGATCTATATTATTTTAGATAAATGTATAATGGATTCACTGCAGTGGAAAATTACTATCCAAACAGATATGTCCTGTCCAGGGGTGGGATTCAAATTTTTTAACAACCAGTTCTGTGGGTGTGGCTTAGTTGGGGTGTGTGGCTTGGTGGTCATGTTATTGGCTGGGCGTGGCCAACTCAATATCCCTCACATTAAGGCACGCATCTCCCCTTGCCTGGCCTCTCATGACTGTGGGGATGCTGCAGCAGTCGTAAGTGTCAAAAAATGGTCATAAGTCACTTTTTTCAGTGCCATTGTAACTTTGAATGGTCACTCCACACAAGCAAAGTACCAGCAAAGGAGGGAAACAAAACTCTAGAGAAGTTCCTGAGACAGGAAGTCTAGTCCTGCCAAGAATGTAATAAGGGTTAATGGAGAGGCAGTTTCTGTAAGCAACACCAGAATGTTTCCTTCCTGCCTTCCTTACAGGATTAGGCCAGTAATTTCTTCTAACAACCGATTCTCCGAACTGCTTAGAATGTTAACAACCGGTTCTAGCGAATAGGTGCAAACTGGTAGAATCCCACCCCTGGTCCTGTCACTTAAACACTGGCCTTATTTGTTTATATATCTATATCTTCATGGGAGTTGAATTCTGGGAGTTGAAATCCACAAGTCTTAACATTGTCAAAGGTGGACATTCTGATCTAGATCTCCTTCGCATTGAATTTTTCATAGACGGGTTTTTTTCAGTCTCTAACAAAATATTCCAGATGGGGAAAAAGCCATCCAATCACTACTTTGAAAAGATGTTTGAAGGAATTACTACACATATAGCAGCAAATTGTGAGTTTTAACTATGGGGAAACTTTGACTTCAATTTTCATCTTAATTGCCCCTTGATGATTCTATTAACAGGATAAATTGCCATTGGAACCAATTGTACCTGAGATAATACATCAGATTTCTTATTTTTAAGTCCCATGTTATCTATCAAAAGAAAGAGAAGGTACATTTAGAAGATGAATACTGAAAAAAGTGTAATCTCTTTAAGGCATTCTAAATGCTAATTATCTTAGTCTGCACCTTAATAAATTTGTAAACACAAAGAAAATTCAGCAGAAAAATTCCTGGAGGCACAAGACAATGTAGAGATAAATTTTAATTTATTATAATGGGCTGGTTAAATAGAGAAGAAAATATAAAAATACTAAGTATCACTGCTTATTTTTTAAAAAATAAGAAAACATTATCAGAAACTATTCTCAGTATAAGGGCATTACTATCGATATGTATTAGCAATGAGAAAAATATATCTGACACCATTTACTTTTAAATTGAGAACATGTCAAAAATGATATTTTTTTCATCTCATTGGATTCATTCTCAAATTCGATTCTCACTACATTCAACATGATATCCAGAAAAGTTGGATTTCATTCCCAATTTCTATAAAATCATGATTTGTATCCAAGAGACTAGCAATGTTCAAAATCTATTCAGTTTACTTTAAAATCCCTTTATCCAAAGTTCCCAAATCTTCTTGCAGAAGGAGAGAGAGAGGGAGAGGGAGGGAGAGAGAGATTACTAATATGTGGTTCTCTACCAAAAATTCTGAAAACACTTTACCAGCTACCACTTACCAGCTGTCACTCACACTTATAAGTATAAAAATTGTTTACACTATTGAGATACCTATAGAGATATCAGATAATTTTCTTTTGACTGTATTTTCAAATAATCTCATGTACTTTACACAATTCCCCAAACTCTCCTTTAGTTCTTTGCTCACTGAATTTTGCAATCCAATTACCTATTCAAAAATCCTAAATAATGTACATATTGGGGAAGTATATGTACTTGTGCATATTAAGGAATGTTATGAATAAAATCAACACAGGAATTATAAGACAGAGTAGGAAATCTCATTAAGCAAGAATATGAATGGATTTTCTCCCTGCGATCTGTCCCTAACCTGATCCTTCCAGTTTTCTAATGGTGAATCTGTTGTCACTATAATGGAATCCATCCATCTTACTGCTGGTTATCTTCTTTTCTCTTTTCTCCCACCTGCATTGAGTTCTTTGCAAGACTTTAGTATATCACAATTGATCAATATAATATATGTATGGATCCAAGTGTTGTTTTTGTTGTTGTTGTTGTTGTTGTTGTTGTTGTTATTATTATTATTATTATTATTATTATTATTATTATTATTATTATTATTATTATTCACAAAAATGACAATATACACAGCAAACGAGATAACCATGCTGGGTTTCGTATCACAAATCACTAGTTGAACACTTCCCAAGCGTTTAGGACTGCGTGATGTATCAGCGGATTATGCGAGCAGTAAGGTGGCCTTCTGCAGCTGACCAATGGTGATCTTGTCAGCACCAATTGTTTTTAGGTGCTTGCCTAGGTCTTTAGGCACAGCACCCAGTGTGCCGAGTACCACTGAAACTACCTGCACTGGTTTATGCCAGAGTCTCTGCAGTTCGATTCTCAAATCTTGATATCTGTTGACTTTTTCAAGTTGTTTCTTGATGATTCTGCTGTCACCAGGTATGGCAATGTCAACAATCCACACTTTTTTCTTCTCCACAATCGTGATATCCAGGGTATTGTGTTCCAAAACTTTGTCAGTCTGTATTCGGAAATCCCACAGTAGTTTTGCATGCTCATTTTCAACCACTTTTTCAGGCTTATGATCCCACCAGTTCTTTGCTACAGGCAGATGGTAGTTGTGACACAAGTTCCAGTGGACCATCTGAGCAGCTGTGTTGTGACGTTGTTTGTAGTCAGTCTGAGCTATTGTTTTGCAACAGCTCAGTATGTGATCAATGGTTTCATCCGCTTTTTTGCAGAATCTGCTTTTGTGGTCATCAACAGATTTTTTTTTATTCTGGCTTTGATTACATTGATTATATTCGTTATGATGGCTTATTCTTGGGCTGCAAGAATCAGGCCTTCTGTTTCTTCAGTGTTCCGTTGGTCAGCCATAACCAGATCTTTTCCTTATCTACTTTTCCTTGGATCTTTTCAAGGAACTGTCCATGCAGTGCTTTGTTACACCAGCTGTCAGCCCGAGTTTGCATCACTGTTTTTCTATATTGATTCTTGGTTTGCTGCACTTTGAGCAGCTTCCTCTTGTTGACCTCCATCAAAGCTGGTTCAACACTGTCTTTCACATAATCTGCCAGAGCATGCTTCTCTTCTTCAACTGCCTGCTTCACTTGCAAAAGTCCTCTGCCACCTACTTTTCTGGGCAAATATAACCTGTCGATGTCACTACGCGGGTGTAGCGCATAGTGTATGGTCATCAGTTTTCTTGTTTTCCTATCCAAGCTGTCCAGCTCTGCCTGTGTCCAGTTTATGATCCCAGCAGTATATCTGATGACGGGTATGGCCCAGGTATTTATAGCCTTGATGGCGTTACCACCATTCAGTTTGCTTTTTAGAAGTTTTCTGACCCTTTGTGTGTATTCTTTGCTGACCACATTTTTCACTTGCCCATGCTTGATATTGTCCAACTGCAGTATACCCATGTACTTGTAGGCTTCGGGTTGGTGGCATTTGATGGTTTGTCCATTGGGCATTTCAATTCCATCATTTTCTATGATCTTCCCTTTCTTCAGTGCCACTGTGGCGCATGGATTTCAAGTTCTGATTTTCCGTATAACTTCAGATCATCCATGTACAGCAGGTGAGATATTTTCTGTGAATTTTTAGCAGTTTGATAACCCAGGTTAGTTTTCTGTAAAATTGTTGACAGAGGGGTCATGGCGATGATGAACAGCAGAGGTGACAAAGAATCACCCTGGAAAATCCCTCTTTTGATGTTGAGCAGTCCGTAGCTTTCACTTCCAATAAACAGTTCTGTTTTCCAGTGCTTCATCGCATTTGCAGTGAAAGTACCAATGCACTTGCATATTCCGATGACATTCAGGCACTTGATGATCCAGCTGTGCGGTAGTGAATCAAATGCTTTCTTGTAGTCAACCCAAGTTCTATGCAGATTTGTTTTTCGGCTTTTGCAGTTCTCTAAAATCATTTTGTCGATCAGGAGCTGATCTTTTGTGTCTCTGCTTCCTTGTTTGTTTCCTTTCTGCTCTACTGGCAAGATGTTATTTGCTTCTAGGTAGTCCTGGATCCTGTCAGCTATGATGCCGGTCAGCAGCTTGAACATGGTTGGCAGACATGTTATTGGCCTGTAATTTGCAGGTGTTGTCCCTTTTGCTGGATCCTTCTGTATCAAGTAGGTTTTCTCGGCTGTTAACCATTCACTGATGTTTCCGGTCTGCAGCATCTCATTGAATTGTTTGGCTATTTTTCTGTGCATGATGATCAGGTATTTGAGCCAAAAGCCATGCAGTTGATCATTGCCAGGCGATGTCCAGTTCTTGACTTTTTTCACCCTGTTGCTTATCATTTCAGTAGTTATTTCCAGTTGGTCCATTTTGTGATCCACCCAGCATTTTTGTTGTAACATTTCTCAGTCTCCCATAGGTCTTTCCAAAACTGAGTCGTTGCCATTTTTTCAGGTTTTTCAATTTTCGTATCCCCTGTCTGATTCAGACTCTGATAGAACTGTCTTTGGTCTGATTGGAACAATTGATTTTGTTTGTACTGGATGACTCTGGCTTCGTATCTTTCAATTTTTCTTGCTGTTGCTGTTATCTGCTGCTTCACAATTTCCAATGCTTCGGCAATTTTTCTTGTGCTGAGCCCATTTTTTTATCAGATGTTTCTTGATCTTGCTGTTCTTCAGCTTTTTCTCCTGTAAATGCTTCAAGTTGCTTGCATCTGCTCGCAGGCTCTTGATTTTCAACTCCAACCTGATTTTCCACTGCGGTTTTCCAGTCGATTTTCTAGGGGGCTGCGGCTGTTGAATCCCCAGTTTTTCTGTTACTATGACTGCTGTACTGTAGGCAAGCTGATTTGTTTGTTCAATTGATGTTATCTGGATTGCTGCAAGTGCATAGTTCGCATCTATCATCAATGGAGCCAAATATTTTCTAGGCAGTCTTCAATGTTGGAAGCCTTCTTCTTTCTGCATTTGTTGCAGCGTGTGGCAAGATTTTAGCTTTCAGTTCTTGCTGCCTGGCATTGAGTACTCCTGGTTTTTCAATGATGACTTCAGGCCCTTGCTGATCCTGTTTTTGCAAAATATCTGCATTTTCTTCAAATCCAGGCTGTTCAGTTGCTCCAGATGTTATTGATGTATTTTCTACTGACACTTCAGCAGTCTGCTGTTCAGCAGTCTGTGTTCCCGTTTCACAATTTTTCCATATTTCTTCAAGTTTGACTTCACTGAGCAGTTTGTTCTGAGCGATGAATCATTGTTGATCGGCTAATCGTAATTCAGTTATCCTTGAGTCTGGGTATTCTTGTTTCCATAACTTGTACATCCTTTTTTGATAGCCTCGTTTTTCTGGTTCTGCTTTGTAGTAGCATTTCATCACAGTGCAGTTCTCTGACATGGTGTATTTCTGCCGCTTCTGAGGTTGTTCAGCTTCCAGTAGCTCTGCAGGCCCATGCCCTGGTTGCTTAGCTATGGGACCCATGGCCTGTAGCCCACTTGTCGACGGAAGCCCAGGTTTCCCAACACCTGATGCGGTCCTTGTTAGCCCAGGTGACGTCCGAACCGGTATAGGCTTTGTTCGGTTGTGTTTCACCATAATTCATTGCACGGGTTGTTGGATGCACTCAGTTCTGCTCCTCGGCCTAGACCTCTCTGACATGGTTGGAAATGCTGGCAGTGTGCACTACTGCCAGCACAGCTCTCAGCTTCATTGGAACATTTAAGACCCCCACCACGTCAAGAAGACACCCTGTGGGGGATGTTGATGATGATGATGATGATGATGATGATGATGATGATGATGTCTGACTGTCAACAATTCTGGGTGGTTCACCTTCTCCTCCTCTTCCATTATAACCCAGCCATTCACATTCCAGCCAGTTTATCTATACTTGAACCTTCTTGCCAAGGCAGATTTATTTACAGGAAATAATGTGAGCTTTGATTATGCTTCCTTAAAGGTAAAGGTTCCCCTGCACATATGTCAGAGGTAATATTCAGTAGGTTCTGATCAGTTCTGGAGAACCAGTAGTGAAAATTTTGAGTAGTTCAGAGAACCAGCAAATACCACCTCTGACTGGCCCTGCTCCCATCTATTCTCTGCCTTCTGAGTCCCAGCTGATTGGCTGGGTCTTCTTTTGTTGCCCTACACAGGAGAACAGAGCTGGAAAGCAGGTTAGTGGGGTGGGAAGGAAATGGGATTTTGCAGTGACCTTCCCCTGGAGTGGGGTGGGAATGGAGATTTTACAGTATCCTTCCCCTGCCACGCCCACCAAGCCACACCATGCCCACCAAGCCACACCCACAGAACCAGTAGTAAAAAAATTTGAATCCCACCACTGACATATGTTGTTTCCGGCTCTAGGGAGCGGTGCTCAACTCCATTTCATAGCCGAAGAGCCAGCACTGTCCAAAGATGTCTCCGTGGTCATGTGGCTGGCATGATTAAACCTTTGGCACATGACTGAACACCGAAGGCACACAGAACGCTGTTACTTTCCCGCCAAAGTGGTCCCTATTTTTCTACTTACATGCTTTCAAACTGCTAGGTTGGCAGAAGCTGGGCAAGTAACAGGAGCTCACTCCGTTATGCGGCGTTAGGGATTTGAACTGCTAATCTTTCCGAATGACAAGCTCAACGTCTTAGCCACTAAGCCACCGTGTCTCTTATGCTCCCTTAGCTGTGTGTATGTCACAGATCTATAAAATAATTTATTTCTGGTCAGTCCAAACAGCTCACCCTGTTTCAACCTTTTTCTCAGTGGAACCTTTGTAGTTTGGTTATTCTTTTATACTATGCCTCATAACACCATGAAAATCTGTTTTATATGTACTGTTCCTCAATTTATCTCTCAGTTGAGATAACATTTGCAAAGGCTCCCTTGTCTTAAGAGCCACTGACTGCCCATTGTGAATTGCTTTTTCCTGCTCAGAAAGCAAAGTTTGCTGGAAAGAAGATAGGAATTGTACATTCTTTATTTATTAAACAGACTGTCTTCAAGGTTTTTTCCCCCTACAGTATGACTTTACAGCAAAGTTTGTAGATGAATATAAAGTAGCAAATTTCCAGGGAGTGAGAAAACACAGTATGCATGTCAGAGATCCAGCAGACCTTTGGCAAGGGATATCACGTTTTCTAACACATTCTTTTCCTTCTAAGCAAGCAAGATATGGAGGTACGGGATTGAGGCTGAAAAAGTCTGAATGACTTTTAGATGGCACAAAAGGTAACCCTTCTGGAACCCAGTTGGCTTGAAACCTTACAAAAGTGTAAAAAGGAATAAAAAACTTTTCCACTGATGGAAAAGTTTTATTTATTTTATTTATTTTTAATAAATAAAATAAATTAAATAAATAAATAAATAAATAAATAATATTTTTATTTAGTTTTATTTATTTTATTTATTTTTAATAAATAAAATAAATAAATAAATAAAATAAAATAAATAAATAAATAAATAAATAAATAAATAAATAAATATAAATAAAGATGTATGGACAGGACTTTGCAGCATGGCTTACAATGCCTGTGGCATGTTTCTGTGCTTGCCAGAAGACAATCTGGCAGATATTTATGTAAGAACAAGCTTTTGACAGTGCTTGAAGAACAAGTGTGAGGAATGAAGCAGCAATTACCTACCGAGTAAAGTAGTTCCATGCAACAGAGTATTGCATGCAGAAAGAAATAAAAATCAGATAGCAAATCATAGAAATATATCTGGAGATTGGTGTTTATCTTTAAAAAGGAAGAGAATCTTGTATTTAGATAGAAAATATAAACATTTAATCTGTTTTTAGCAAAAGGGTGAAAGGCCATGTAGTGTGTTAGACCATGTGAATCTACTTCATTACTAGGGTTGGGCTTGGGGAGAGAGAGGGGGGAAAGAGAGAGGAAAGAAAGAAAGAAAGAAAGAAAGAAAGAAAGAAAGAAAGAAAGAAAGAAAGAAAGAAAGAAAGAAAGAAAGAAAGAAAGAGAAGGTGGAGGAGGAGGAGGAGTAGGAGGAGAAGGAGGAGAAGAAGAAGAAGAAGAAGAAGAAGAAGAAGAAGAAGAAGAAGAAGAAGAAGAAGAAGAAGAAGAAGAAGAAGAAGAAGAAGAAGAAGAAGAAGAAGAAGAAGAAGAAGAAGAAGAAAAGCAGGCATAGATAAAGAGAGAGAGAAAGGGAAGGAGAAAGGGGAAAAGAAAAAAATATCTAGGCATAAGGAACAGGAATTGAAAAATACAAGAGCTCCGAGAACATCACTTTAACCAATTATAGGTCTTATGGATAGAAAGAAAGAGGGAATTGCAAAGAAGTCATTGAAAGGAGTCCCTGCAGTAACTGACAGCACCTGTTGTTCCTAATTTCAAGAAAGGAAACGCATACAGAAGTGGATTTTTCAGCATACACCTCGGCTAATACATAAAGGAAGATTTTTAGAACCAACAAAAGGAGCATGACAGCAAGGTGCCACAGAGAAAGTGCTTCTCTATAAACAAGTAAAGGAGTAACACAGTAGATAAAACTGCTAACCTGAATCAAGGCACATCGAAGATACTCTGCACTACTGGAACACAGAAACTGTTTTCCAGTTTTGGCAAAAGAAATAGTTCTTTCTTTGTGGGAATCTTATTCTTTTATTTTTCTTATATGTACCCATTTCATGTATCCACAACTATGTATACACTTATACTTACTATCTTGTAAACAATTGGCAAATCAAATAAATAAATAAATAAAAAATAAAAAGAATGGCCTCCCTAAGGACTAAAATGAAAGTGCAGGGTGCTAAAAGATACCTCCCACTTCATCCTCAAAAATAGATAAGTGCACTATAGGAAGAAGTGAGGTAGAAGGAAAGAGAGAAAGAGAAAGAAAAAAAGAGGATGACCAACAAAAGGTAGATGGAATTAATTATAGTGGCAATGAAAGACATGAAGGATCAGGTCAGGGATAGATTGTCATGGAGAAAAACTTATCTGTGTGGTTGCTAGAAGTCAACATCAACTTAGTGGTGCATAATCAATTAACTCAAAATCAACTTGCAATTGACTAGTAGATCATAAGCTACTTTATGTCTATACGTTTTAGACAGAGAGCCTAAAAGCAGAAAGATCACCCCAGTTAACTGCAATGGACCTGTTTTAATGAAGAGAGCTAGTAATTTTGTGATATTCAGTGTCATAGGTAGTAGGATAGTGAAGTATTGTAGGATAGTAGGTAATAGTGGGGAGTGGAGAGTGATGAAATAATGGAGGAATGCAGCCAACTTTGGAGAGTGATTTATCTCCCAAGGGGGTGAAATTGAGATTTTTTACTGATACACAAATAATTATATTTGTTGCCTACACAAACTACTGGAAATGGTACCAGCAGTTCTCAGTATTTTAAGGGACTTGTTAATAGAAAAAAATTATGGAATTGGAAGTGATCTTCAAAATCTTCTAGCCCAAGAATCTTTTATCCCTTAAAATACTGAGAACTGCTGGTACCATTTCCAGTAGTTTGTGTAGGCAACAAATATAATAACCACTTGCTTAGGTCAGATTCCACTAGAGTAGGGGTCCTGAACGCCTGGTCCACAGACCAGTGCCAGTCCATGATGCACCGGAAACCAGGCCACGGGAATAAGTAAGCCCCATCTGCACAGGTGCAGGATGCAGGTAGCATGTGAAACCACACCCCCTCTGGTCCGCGGAAAACCTCTCTCCATGGCATCAGTCCCTGATTGGGGCTGCTACACTACAGCATTTCTGATCTAGTCTCTATTAAAAAAATTCAGCCTTACCTTGCCTTGCCTTTCATACACCACCACTTAGATCAGTTCCCATTTCCCCCACACATTCCAGCAGAATATTCTACTACTTTCAGGATTGATTTGCAATGCAATCTATGGCAATTTAGTATTGAAGAGCAAGATTTCATTTCAGAGATCTACTACCCCCTTTCTATTCCCTCCAAGGAGATGAAAGTTCAGGAACTCTGTCGAAAGGAAGTTGATTACTACGAACAACTTCAAAATTAGAGATCCCTTGCCTATACCCTTAATGGCTTTCTTGGTGACATCTGGTCGCTTTCATTATGTCCAGAAAGCTGGCTAAGCAGCCACTTGAGCATGTTTAGTTTCTCAGTTTCATCCGACAGTGAGCCACTGCTTTTAGCATTGTTGCAGAGACGTCTTCAGAAAGATGATGAGGCAAAGATTGGCTGTAGTTATGCTGACTAACCAATTTAAAGAATCCCAACAGGGCGACAAGAAGATTCTGCAGATTATTGCTTGACAGAGGACAAAGGTCAGCTTTTATTTGCTTGCTACATTCGATAAACATTTCAGTTAACAGGCACTGAAATAAACATGAACACATAAAACATTTACTTTTAGCCAGGGGATCACTGATAAAAGGAACTCAGTGTGTCAACTCCTTTTAGGAGGTCAAACATTTTGGCAGTATTAGCAGAATAAACTAACATTAATATTTCTGGAGGTTAGCATCTCAGAAGTGAAGCAGAATGATGGCTACCTTAATGCTTCCTGGATGCACATCTCCAAATGACCTAAACAAGTGTTTGCTGAAAACATACATAATTAATTACTTATTATGAGATAGAAATAAGGGGAATTCATAGCTGTGAGGAAATACAGTCAGATGCATTTTTGAATATTGTGCCCGGTTCTGGGTGCTGCAGTATTAGAAAACTTTAGACAATGTTCAGGGGAGAGCAGTAAGGGTGATTGGGAACCCTGGAGAAACAGACTGAGGGCCTTGTGTAAGTTTAGTATTGAGGAGAAAATATTTATTAACTGTGGGGCTTTAATCACAGAGAAGCCAAAAGTTTCCTCATGTGTTCCTCAGAGTGAAAGCCAAAGGTTGTGATTCTTCAATTATAGCAAGGCAGGGTCTAGAAGAATTATAGGAAACATTTGCTAACAGTAAGAGCAGTGTGATTCTGGAACCCATTTCCTTGTGATACGGTGGTTTGTTTTTGTTTAACATGTTGAAGAAGAAGCTGAATGATGATCTGTTGGAATGAAGAAGCCAACCACCACATTGCCAGAACACAAGTGAATGGTCAGATGAGGAAACCCAAACTCATTGGAAGCCTCCCATTGCAATGAACAAGGACATACATTCAATTTCACAGCTAGATAAGATAAGAAGAACTTTATTGTCATTGTACAAGTACATGAAACTGTGGATGCACCCCAGCAACTGTTTGCAATACAATAAAACCAGAGCACTTAAAAATGAAGATAAGAAAAATAGAGTACACACGTCTCCATTTGCAATTTGAAAGTACAATATCTAAGAATATACACAAAATATACATCCAACACTGACTGTGATGCTTTGCCAAGGGTAATATACAAGAGATGGATTGTACTGTAATATGTTGTTATACATCTGAATGAGGTATTGTGATTTCACATCTTTTCACATCTTAATAAGGTAGTGACTGGTTCAGATGGCCCAGGGAAAGAAACTATTTGTTAGTCTAGTGGTGTGGGATTTTACTGACCTAAAGCGCCATCCAGATAGCAGCAGGTCAAAAAGATAATTGCCAGGGTGTGAGGGGTCTTCTATGATGGCCTTGATTCTGCTTTGGCAGCGGGACCTGGTTAAGTCTTCCAGGGAGGGCAGAGGGCAACCAATGATCTTTTGAGCTGTGTTTATAACCCTCTGTACAGTTTTCCTGTCCTCAGCTGAGGAGCCTGCATACCACACACCCAGACAGTATGTCAGAGTGCTCTCCACAGAGGCTTTATAGAAAGCCAGCAACAGCTTCTTATCCAGATTGTTTTTCCTGAGAACCTGCAGGAAGTGCAGCTGCTGCTGAGCCTTCTTCACTATGGCCTTGGTGTTAGGGGACCAGGAGATATCAGCTGAAATATGGATGCCAAGGAATCTGATCGTAGGGACAGTTTCCACTCGTTCTCCGTTGATGATGAGTGGGGCATGGGTCCTGTCCATGTTTCTTGAAGTCCATAATCAGTTCTTTGGATTTATGGACATTCAGTGACAGATTGTTCTGTGAACACCAGACAGACAGGTTCTCTACTTCTGCCTATATGCCATCTCAATATTGTTGGCCGAGCAGGTATAA
Organism: Notechis scutatus; assembly: GCF_049901735.1. Lineage (NCBI taxonomy): Eukaryota > Metazoa > Chordata > Lepidosauria > Squamata > Elapidae > Notechis > Notechis scutatus. The sequence goes on along the minus strand of NC_142009.1, from coordinate 123,829,872 downwards.
AGATAGCCAGGGAGATGATTGAAGCCATGAAATGGGCCCCTTTGTCAGTCAACAGGAGTGCTGATTTATCATAAACTTATCAGGACCCAAGGACACGGCAGCACAAGGAAACAACAACCAATGGTTTAATAGTTGGCCATCAACACCCAATCAACAAATTTTAAAAAAAGTTGCACCTGACCAGGCACCACATAAATACTAGCATGAGTCTGAAAGCTCAGGAGACAAAAATTTCTGGTCTTGATGACTGACCCAAACTAGATCTGTTGGAATGCTTTAAGATGCGCCCTTGCATTAGATGAGAGCTTGGAGTCCTTTTATAATTCTAAACCCAGACACTGGTGTGCTTTCCTGCCATTCTGACTCAACAGCATATAATTGCTCTCAAGATGTACTGGATTACAATAATTTCCAGGGCTTATTTGACATGGCTACTTCCAAAGCAGGCTAGAGAAGACTGGAGTTGGCTATCTAACACCTTAGGAAAAAAGCCTTTTTTAAACATAACATTTGCATTTTAAAATCAGAAGCTTTTTCTTCCTCTGTTTCTCATTTTTCTGAAAAGGCACAAAAGTTAATTGCAGTCCCCCCTCCCCTCAAAATAGAAATGAATGTTGCTTGAATGTTGCAAATAAGTACATAATTTGGAAGGGGGATTAGTTGATAAAGGAATACATGCAGATGAACATGCAATTGGAAGCAGAAAATTCTTAGTAGATGTCCATAGACATAATTAAATTCTTGAACGCAGTAGCTGACTTAACCATTGATAACCTCCTAGTAACCGTGAAAATATTAATAATGCGAAAACAACAAATGCTTGAGATAGCCCCGAGCATAATTGCATTTGGATATTTTCTTTAAAAAATATAATAATATATGTTATAATGGCTTAAATAAACCCTAAAAAATGGCCAAGATTTTAGAGTACATTTTGTGCTAACATTTCCCAGTTTATAGTCCAAAGAAACATGATACAGCAATTTTGCTGATATTATTAACCATTGATCAAACAGGAAACTATTTGTGAGTCTGACAAACATTCTTTCATAGAACACAGAATAATGAGAGTGAGATGGGACCTTGGATGTTGTCTTGTCCAACCTCCTGCTTGAGCAGGAGAGTCTATACCATTTCAGACAAATGGTTGTCCAGTCTCTTCTTGGAAGCCTCCAGTGATGGGGCACCCTTAACTTTTGAAGGTAAGCCATTCTACTGGTTGATTGTTCTCACTGTTAGGAAATTTCTCCTTCATTCTAAGTTGCTTCTCTCCTTGATTTGTTTCCACCCATTGCTTCTTGTCCTGCCCTCGGGTGTTTTGGAGAACAGCTTGACTCCCTCTTCTTTGTGGCAGCCCCTGAGATATTGGAACACTGCTATCATGTCACCCCTAGTCCTTCTTTTCATTAAACTAGACATACCCAGTTCCCAGTTAGTTTTTGATACATTTCAGCAGTTTATCGTTTTCTTATATCCCATCTTTATCTTATATCCCATGGGTGTAATCATTAGGCCTGCGTGAAATTATTTGGTTTCACCTAAACAAGATGCTTTTCCTTGTAGGTACAATGTAGTACCCCTTCTTGAAGCAAAGAGGCTATATTGTTTGTTCCGGCTGTCCTGATATCACACTTCTAATAACAGAAGAAGATTTGGGCATAAAAGGTACTGGAGGAGAGAGATGGAACAGGTAAGTAAAGCAATGTTGCTGCTTTGCCTTGCTCTGAGAAGTAAAGGAGCCATGATGCTTCCTGAAGCAACATCAAGGGAATATTTTCTGCAAGGAAATCAAACAGGATTGATTTATGTATATCTACTGAAGTGTCTGAATGATAACTCACTCTGTTCTGGATATGTAAGCAAACTATGTGCTTCAAGGTATATAGGTGGATTGCTGTTTTTATTTTTACTTACTTACTTATTTATTTATCAAACTTAGAGACCACCCATCATTCACAGAGTGACTTTATATGCTCCCTTTCTACCTCCTTCTCAAGATTTTAAATAAGGGATAATTGTATTGACTATGCATAGGTGTGCATGTGTGTGTGTGTGTTGTTTCAGAATGGCATTTTCTCAATTTGGAAAGCTCCTTTCTGTCTTCTTTGCTTCCCATGAAAACAATCTACAAGGAGTAGAGCTGCCCTTCATTACTCTTCTTTTTCCTTCAGCAGGTCTTCTATAGAACTTCCACACACCTTCATTTTCAGAGTCTTACATTATGCTCTGTTGTAAACTATGTGTCTTCCACAACCAATGGCGTTTCCAATCCATTTTGGTTTACCACTCTTCCTTGTTCTCTTTCCCAGAAGACCTTCTTATGGTGCAATTTGCTGTCTCTTCTATTCTCAGGGTTTGCTGCCAGCTAAAGTGAACTACAGGTCCATCTAGGTGAAAGGATAAACTATGGGTGACTGCATGATCTCACACATCTTTTTTGAATTTCTGCATATCATAGCAATAAAGTTTCCTGTTTTTTTCACTCCTGGAATTCTGAAACTTCCCACTTTGAACATGATTCTTCTGTTGACTCTATTCTCTGATCTATTTCCTTTTCTAAGAATTATGATAGAATAGAATATAATTCTTTATTGGCCAAGTAGAATAAAATAGAATAGAATTCTTTATTGGCCAAGTAGAATAAAATAGAATAGAATTCTTTATTGCCCAAGTAGAATAAAATAGAATAGAATTCTTTATTGGCCAAGTATGATTGGACACACAAAGAATTTGCCTTTGGTGCATAAGCTCTCAGTGTACATAAAGAAAAAATAAAGTACATTCATCAAGAATCATAAGATACAACACTTAGTCATATATAGGTTACGAATAAGAAATCAAATCATGCTGGGGAACAAATAAAACAATACAAATTGTAAAAATACAAGCAACACGGTTATAGTTATAAGTTAATGATGTCATCAATTACCAATCATATAGGAGTATGAGAAGAAATGTGCCAATTAAATGTCCTGATTAATAAGAGATACAGATGAGACAGTTCTTTGTGATGCTTAATCAGGTTATTGGCAGAAAAATATTTTTGAACTATTGAATTTTGTACAATCATAGGAATTTCCACACGCACATCCTGCAAGACATGCACACTAATCTCTGGTGCTCTATTAATTTCTTCTGGAAAACTGGTCCATAAATTAGTTCCTCCTCAACTCTTATCACCAATCAGATTTGACCAGCATTGAATAAAAAGAACAAAACATAGATGTGATTTATAGGAGAAATACTGTATATGGTAAAGTATAGCAATGCAATGGCCATAGCTTTCTTTTTAGTTTTCTGGGCATTGCTGTAGCTCCCCACCTAATTACTTGCTTTTTTCTTTGCTATTGGAGACATTTCTTCTCCTTCCATCCATTGGATTTCTTCAAGGGCAGATTGTGGTTCTCCTCTGTGGGCCTGCTGGAGGTGGAAACAGGACAGACACCTTCCTGCAGCACTGTGCCTGCCAAAATGGGGCACAGGAAGGTTCAGCCTCCATTTTGGCCAGCAGAGTATTCTGCAGGAGGATGTCCAGGCCAAAAATCTCTATTGTCCCATGTGCCCTGAGCAAGTTCTGAACAAAATGGAGCCCTTTGGCATGAAACTTTTGGTTCACAAAATATTTTATGTAAAGTTAATCCATAGGAAGAAGAATAACAAGAGACCACACAAACTTTGTGTGGCTCTTAGCTGTCTAAAAACAGCTTTGGAAGCATTTAAGACTAATTATTTATTTTATTTTATTATTATTTATTCACACACACACACACACACTAAAATTGCAACATAATACATTACTACATAACTACATAACTAAAGATAATAGCAAAGAGAATTATATACAAGCTGCAGAATACTTGGCAGACGCAGGCCCAGGCATCAGAACTAATCATTACAATCTAGATTTACAGAAGGTAAGAAAAAAGGAACAGTAATGAATCCAAGGAGACAATGAAAAGGTAATTATGCTAGGCCAAATAAATAAATGTGCTTTTGTACTATTGGAACGTAATTTGTTCCATGTATTTAACATATTGCTTGACTTATATACCAACATTTAGATATAGTCAGAATGATCCATTGCCTGAACCCAGTGAAAGAAATCTCACTTAAAATAAGTTGATGTTGCCTGCAATTGTACTGGTGATCTATTATGAACATTAAAAAAAGCAAAGCTAAGACAGCTGAACTTTCAGTTAATTATCCAGTTGGGTTTGCAAACAGATCAAGTCTCCCAATTTGTGATATTTATTCTGAAAGCATATATTATAAAATGACTAAGTCCTATGTTTCATGCCAGCTATAATCAATCCTGGATTTAGGGTTTCTGTTTTGGGAATAGGGTTATTTTAAGTATCTATTCCTAGCAGAACTAGGAATATCCACACTTGGATTGAGTCACTGACTGGCTGAGGATTTTGTAGGTGGAGTAATAAATATACAAGTTACTGGGCTGCAGTTATCAAATCCAGCCCACTGGTTCTCAATTTTGAGAGAAAGTTGTGGCTATAAAAAGGACAGAGCAGTTTTATTCTAAGAATGCAAGCTTGTGTCTACATAGCACCCTATTGCAATTCCATATATTTCAAATATATAATGTGTATATTGCAATGGCAACAGACCCCACCTACTCCCCATGCACACTTTGATCCCTTCTTTTCCATCGGGATTAACTGCTTTTTAACTGAATTTTAAATATATGGTTCTTATTTATTGTCTTAATGTTTTATCTGGTATATTAATTGTAAGACTGTAAGCCACCTAGAGTCGCCTTGGTAAGATGGGCAGTATACAGAGATAGTATTCAACCGGTTTGTATCAGTTCAGGAGAACTGGTAGCAGTGATTTGGCGTGGGTCGCCGAACCAGTAGTAACTTCTGGCTGGCCACGCCCCTGATCTGGTCACCTGCTCACCGCTCGCTCACTTGCCCCACCCACTTGATGCTCACTCGCACGCCCACCGCTCACCCTGCCCAGTCACTCCTCTCCTCCTATGCAGCATGCTGGGTCCTTGTGGCTTGCCTTTCTAACCTGCCTTCCCCACATGGTGCCTGAGCCCAAACTGAGCAGCCCTGATCTACCTGCTCACAGGTAAGCCTGTAAGTCATGCTAGCCCTTCCTTCGCTGCCCCATGGCCTTGCCGGGCCTTCCCCACCTTTCGGGGATTTACCGAACCTCCCCCTGCTGCCTGGGGCCTTGCTGGGCTTTCCCCCACTGCTTGGGGCCTTACCGAACTTTCTCCCAACTGACCACTGGCTTCTTGACATGAGCAGTGTCTGCTGGTTGGAAACCGCAGTGCTGGGCTCCCGCGGTGGCAAGTGCCAAGGGCATAGCTAGAATTGGAATAAAAGGCTGTGGGGCTGTGGCAGAAAGAACCAGAACTTCTTGACATGAAAGCAGCTGCTGTCATGCCCATGCCTGCTTATCCAAGCTGCCAGGTGTTGCCCCGGTTCTTTCCGCCACAGCCATACATTTCCAATTCTAGCTATGCCCTTGGTACTTGCCGCCACTGGAGCCCAGCACTGTGGTTCCCCTCGCTCCAACCAGCAGCCTCTGCTCATGTCAAGAAACTGGTGGTCAGGCAGAAGGAGGCCAAGGTGGGGCACCATTTCTAGGCCAGTCTGGCCAGTGAATAGGCGAGCAGGTGACCCTCAGGGTAATGCGGCTATGGTGGCGGCTGGAGCATGCCATGGCTGTTAGCTTTCTCTACTGTGCTGGGGCTGTTCTGGGGCTGAGAGGGGTGCCCCAAAAGGGAGGGCAGGAACTCCTGGGACTGCTTCCTGCAGCTGCGCTGCCACTGCTGCTGCACCCCCCCGCCGTGGTGCTCCAAAAGGGAGGGCGGGTGGATGTTCCAGGACTGCTGCTTTCTTGGTTCTCCTGACGCCCACTGCTCTGGAGCTCGCCGGATCAGTTCTTCCCAGACCAGGTGTGCAAAGGTGGTATTCAGCAGGTTCTGACCAGTTCTGGAGAACCGGTTGCGGAAATTTTGAGTAGTTCGGAGAACCCTCAAATACCACCTCTGACTGGAGATTTTACAGTATCCTTCCCCTGCCATGCCCACCAAGCCACGCCCACAGAACTGGTTGTAAGAAAATTTGAATCCCACCACTGCAGGTGTGTGTGTGTCATGAGAGAGAGTTTTATGTGTGTGAGAGATAGAGAGAGACAAGAAAGGAAGGAAGGAAGGAAGGAAGGAAGGAATGAAGGAAGGAAGGAAGGAAGGAAGGAAGGAAGGAAGGAAGGAAGGAAGGAAAAGAAAGAAAAAGCAAGAAAGCAAGAAAGCAAGCAAGAAAGAAAGAAAGAAAGAAAGAAGGAAAGAAAGAAAGAAAGAAAGAAAGAAAGAAAGAAAGAAAGAAAGAAAGAGGAAGAAAGAAAGAGGAAGAAAGAAAGAAAAAGAAATAGGAAGGAAAGGAGAGAGTGTGGTGTGTGTGTGTGTGTGTGTGTGTGAGAGAGAGAGAGAGAGAGAGAGAGAGAGAGAGAGAGAGAAGAAAAAAGAGCAAGAAAGAAAGAGGAAGGGAGAAAGAAATAAAGACAAAAAAGAAAGAGAAAGAAAGAAAGAAACAGAAACAGAAATAGGAAGAAAGAAATAGGAAGGAAGAAAGAAAGAGCAAGAAAGAAAGGAAAGGAGAGAGAGAGAAAGAGAGAAAGAGAAAGAAAGAAAAACAAATAGGCAGAAAGAAAGAAAGAAAGAAAGAAAGAAAGAAAGAAAGAAAGAAAGAAAGAAAGAAAGAAAGAAAGAGAAATTGGAAGAGAGAGAGAGAGAAATATGTGCTATTATTTTTAATTGTTCCATTATTTATCATATATTAATATTTTACAGTGTCGCTACACCTAGAGTGATTTTACTGCCTTTCTTTTGCCCAGGTATTTTTCAGGGTTTACGTGTCTCTAATCCAGAGTATAGATACATGTGTGTTTAACAGAGTTGAAAGGGACCTTGGAGGTCTTCTAGTCCACCTTTCTGCTCAGGCAGGAAAACTGAGGATGCCAAACTCTGAGTAGAGGTCCTGGGAAAGGTGTCAGAATAACAGAATAACACTTAGAAGGGACCTTGGGGGAACCCTTACCATTTCAGAGAAATGTCCAGTCTTTTCTTAAAAACTTCCAGTGATTGAGCACCCAGAACTTCTGGAGACAGGCAGTTCCACTGGTTAATTGTTCTCACTGTCAGGAAATTTCTCCTTAGTTTTAGGTTGCTTCTCTCTTTGTTCAATTTCCATCCATTGCTTCTTGTTTGCCTTCTGGTGCTTTGGAAAATACATTGTCCCCCCCTCTTTCTGGCAGCCACTTAAAAGCCTGTTGCCTATCATTCTCTTGAGCAAAGCATGTGAGCCATTTCCTCCTTTCAGTGGTCCATGAAAGTACATCTATAGTACGTAGATAATAAAGTAAAAAAAAAGGTGAACATTTTTACAGAACTATAGATATGTTGAGGCTGGGTGTGACAAGGAATGGCTGGAAAGGGAGGGGTCAGGTGAGGCACCCCTTGATGTGAGTGACATTGAGTTGGCCACGCCCACCCAGTCACATGACCACCAAGCATGACCACCCAGTCACATGACCACCAAGCCACACCCATCAAATAAGCCATGCCCACAGAACCGGTGGTAAAAAAATTTGAATCCCACCACTGGTAGTATAGTTTAATATGAATAAAAAAAATAACAAGCTAGTGACCATCACATTGTACAATATTCTATACATACCTAAAGATGGTTTAGGTGTGCTTGAATATGCTTATATTTGGAAGAAGTATCTTTGAATGCTAAACTTTGATAGAGGTGAACAATGACTGTAACACCCAAAGGTGCTTTTTCCAAGAGGCAACTAGTCTTTCTTGTTTTTCTTTGAAGATGTTTCGCTTCTCATCCAAGGAGCTTCTTCAGCTCTGACTGGATGGTGGGGAATAGAAGGATGGAGCCAGAGCTGAAGAAACTTCTTGAATGAGAAGTGAAACATCTTCAAAGAAAAACAAGTCAGAGACAACCATGACCTGGATGACTGAGAATCTCCATAGACAATTACTGTAACACTTAGAAATACAGCTCACCCTTTGTTTGATGATTTGATGATTAAGCATAATATCTAGCATAATCATTATGCCTAATTAATTCCAGTGGTGTTATATACTATTGTTATTTTAAAAGCTAAAGAAGGAAGTACTTAGATGCTAATCAAATCAGTAAAAGCTTTATAAGTTACTTCAAAATCAAATAGAAATCTGGGTGTCAACTATCCATAGACATTTTTCTTTTTCCTACATTCCATATTTACATCAAATCAAGCATATAGGGTCTCAGTTCAATACCATGCAACTACACATTTAAAATAGTCTCAGACAATTAAGAATGAGAAGACAATATCAATGCTTGGGCGAATCATGCCTATTTTTACAAACTAGGCAATCTTTAGAATGGTTACAATCTACATCAATAGTTTTCCAAAGGACTTAATTAATCTGATGAAAGAAATTGATCATTTGATTAAGTATAACATTGTTGACATGGTGAGAATCATCCATGTGGAGTTGGAAAGACTTTTTATAGAGGACTATGGTACCCAAAGAGTTAATAACACATGATGGGCCAACTTGGTCCATCCACTTAAGGGTGTGGTTATTCTGGGAAAGGCCTGTATTAGAACATAGAATAATAGATTTGGAAGGGACCTCGGAAGTCTTCTAGTCCATCCCCCTGTTCAAGCAGAAGACCCTATACTACTGCAAACAAATAGTTGTCCAGTCTCTTCTTGAAAACCTCCAGTGATGGAGCACCCACAATTTCTGAAGGCAAGCAGTTCCATTGGTTGATTGCTTTCACCATTAGGACATTTCTCCTTAGTTCTAGATTGCTTCTCTCCTTGGTTGGTTTCCAACCATTGTTTCTTGTTTTGCTTTTTGGTGCTTTGTTAAATAGTTTGGCCCTCTCATCTTTGTAGTAGCCCCTCAAATATTGGAACAGTATTATCATGTCACCCCTAATCCTTCTTTTCATTAGACAAGACATACCCAATTCCTGTAACCGTTCTTCGTATGTTTTAGCCTCCAGCCCCCTAATTATTTTTGTTGGTTAGATAGCCTATCTCAGATGCTAGAAACAAAACACTTTTATGAGGGTTGTTCATAAATCCAATCTTTCAAAGTTTTAATAAGGGTAAATCAAGTTTCCAACTTCAACAATCCTTGCTGATCCATTTGACTGTTTTTTCTTCACTTTAAACAGTTACTTATGTCTTATTTCATTAGTCTTGCTTGTTTGCTCTATACCAGTCAGAGAGTATAACACTCATTTCAATATAGCTCTGAATTTTTGAAGAAAAATCTTATTATGCCTGTTTCAACCATCAACGGAACACAAGATTTAAATGATGCTTGCAAAGAATACATTATAAAAAGAACCAAGCCACTACAAGTTACTACATTTCATTCTTCATTTGCAAAAAATGAATAGAAATAGATAAATATTCAGAAACCAAATTATGGGTGACAGTTTGTGGGAAAAGAAAAACAGTTGTTCAATTCCACAGACTATGTATGTTCAAAGATGGTCAGCTCAGATCCACCATATGGTTGAATTCACTGGAGTATGCGTAATTAAAGGTTGATGATATAATTAATAATTTCTGTATGATCTAGATCGTGCAAAAGAGGAAAAAAAAGTTACAAAAAAGCCTTCTGTTCCATATAATCCAGGGGTATCAATGATGGGATTTTAAAAAATAAAGATCATTGGTATGATAATATATCAAAGCCCCTCATTTTTAAAATATGTAGTCCCTTTGCAGATGCTCTGATATCCTCTTGATGAAGTCCTTGATGATACTAAAGGTATCAGAAACAAACATGGAATAATTTTACTATTTGACAAGTGGAGGTAACTTTTTAGTTTCTGCATCGAAAGCAAGATGCATCACTCTTCTCTCAAAAATGCAGAATGCCCTGCCTTAAAGAAGATGTTGGTATGCCCTTTGCAGGAAAACTTTGCTGAACCTAACTGTTCTGAACAATTTCTTGAGAAGGTTGTTGGCTTGCAGTTTTAGATGACAATGGAAGATAGGGATTATTAAGACCTTTTTCAGTCTTTTTCGGACTAGGGAACTGCATTTATCTCTTTTGTTAATAACCACTGGTGGAGAAAATATGGAGATACCGCTGTTGATCTCTCATGGCTTTCAATACCGTCAACTACTGAAAATGTCTGGACCAACTGCTGGATTAGAGGGAGGAGCAAGATGTCCTGGCAGTTCTTTTTTCTTTGTGTGTAGATCCACTTGATCTTGATGTTGGGACAGAGATCAAACCACTGACCCCTATTTTTTTTTTAAGCAAATTTTATTACCGTATTTGCCGGCGTATAAGATGACTTTTTTGCCCCGAAAAACATGCCTCCAAGTGGGGGGGTCGTCTTATACGCCGGTATATCCACTGCCGGCTTTCGGAGGCTTGTTGGACGCAGCGAAGGCGCCTCTGGCTTCCTGGATCCCCTGCGTCGCTTCCGCTTCATCCCGCTCGCCTCGCTCCGCCCGAGGCTGCAGCCTTACTGCTCTTCCCACGGCCCCTGGCACTCTGCCCTGCCGCTGCAGCCCCGGGGATTTCTGGAGGGCGTTTCCGGTGGTGGTGGGGGGTCGTCTTATACGCCGGGTCGTCTTATACGCCGGCAAATACGGTAATTTCAAAGACAAACAAATCATCATCAACCATTACATATTTGAACCTTTTTCCATTATAAATTTTACAAGTCAGATAAAACCTTATTTTATACAATACAATTCTATTTTAAGCCATTTCCATATGAGCATAAAAATACCTCTTATCCAATTTCTCTTTACTTCTCTTTACTCTTATTCAATTTCACTATTATTATTTCATCTATTTCTTTCTGACTTGATTACCATTATTCTCATTCTGTATTTCTACAAGGTTTTATTAATACTCTCAAAAACATAAACACACAACAAACAAACATATAAAAAATCTTTTAGGAAAGTAACTTGGCCCCAGGTACCTCTCTTTATATGGGCTTCAATTATATTCATGCTCATCTTACATATCATTACCTATTTTATTTACCATTCTATATCTTCTATATAAACTTCTCCACACATTTCACTCTTCATAATTCTATCTTATTTAATCCATCTTAATTTAAATCATTATATTTGTATCTTTTGCCCATTCTTTATTACCCCTCTATCTCATTCCTTATAATGAAAAAAAAAAAGAATTTCTCCTGAAATCACTAATCAGAGTGTGATGCCTTTCTATCCTCCCCCTAAATGAATTAGATTAACATTTAAAATAACACCTAATACCCAATCTGATTCTGCTTGGTACATTCTATCTACTAATTTTTTTCTTTTAATAACAATAAAAACAGAGTAATAAATCCAAAATGATTAAATACATAGTTAAGTAATAAATCTAAATATTAAATCTTATAACATTCCCATTGCCTTTCCCTTTAATATTTTATTACATTTTAAAATCAATCATTATTAAACATTTCAACATTTTAATTTCTTATTAACTCTTAAGCCATTCTAATTTTCTATTTCTAATACAGATGTTACAATACCATCTTATGTACCTTGCAAAATCTTTTTTAAGGAAATTGTACTTTACCCTTTGTCCCTAAAAAAATTCCTCTTTTCCCATCTAATTTCAAAACTTTGTGGCTTTTCTCCGCCTTTCCCCTTTCTTTCTTCCCCCACCAAATCTTCCTACCCCCGCTTCTTCTAGCCTCTGCCTTGCTGGCATCCCTTCTCTGTTGTGTTCCCTTTTTCTTTTGTTTACTATCATTATATTTATTTTGCATCTTATTTTTCTCTTTCTTAAATGTTTTTTTAGATCTTAAGTCCTTCATTTTCCTCGCTTCCTTCCTTCCTTCTTTCTTAGTTAAATTTTGGAGTTCATTAAAGATGGCGTCTTCGTCTTCTTCTTGTTGTTGTTCTTCTGCCTCCATCTGTTGTATTGTTTGTTGATAGTTAACCAGCGCCATTTCTAAAAATAGGAAGGCTTTTTCCATACCATCTTTACCGGCTGCTTTTGTTTGCTCATATTCTTCCCTCAGTTCCTCAAAAGAAAAAGCCATTATAGATCTTTTCTTTTCTTTTTTCCCTCTTTCTTCTTACACCAACCAAGATATTTCAAAAAAAAAGTAAAACAATCCCAAAATCCACAATCCTCAATCAATCCAAGCCAAGACAAAATTTTCCCTTTCTCTTCCAGGGGTAGTATCAGACAAAAGAAAAAAGAAAAGTCCCAATCTGTATTTTGAAGCCTTATTGGAGCTATATTTCTGTCTTCAAATCCTTAAGGCATCTCCTCCAACAAAATCAAACCAGATGAATATATTTTTTGTCCTCTCCCTTCCGACTTATCCCATAAAGCTAGTTTTACCTGAAAAAAAAAACAGGTTTCTCAATATCCACTTATTAATTCCGTCGGGAGGGAGAATAAACTTTCCTTTCAGCACCTCAAAATTGCCGCTTATTTTCTCTTGTGGAAAGAATCATCCAAAAAGCCATCATTTCCAGGAATTATATTAAATGTATCTTAGAGTCCTGGATCAACCAAGAAAACTTTCACTCTCAAAAGCTTTCTCCTCTTCCTCCTGCGCATACTTGCCCAGCTGCCGGCTTCTTTGTGGCGGCCATTGCGGACCGCTGCTGCACCGTCTTGGGAAAAGTGGGTTCTGCCGGCCGGGGAGGGGGTCTGCAACACCCCCAAACCCCTCTCTGGATCCCCCCTATCTTCAGCTACCCCTGCAGGGTAGCCTAGCTCCGGACCCGTCCGGATCGGAGTACCAAAAGCGGCTAGCGCGGCAGGGATCGCTCAGAGTCGCAAATCCCTGCCGCTCGCGAAGCCGACAAACCGGAAGTCCACCACTGACCCCTATTATATAAAGTGTCTCGGGCTTTGATTCTCTCATTCCTCTTGGAATATCTACATGAAGTTGTTGGGTGAGGTTATTCATTGATTTGGGATCCAGTTTCCTTAGTAGTTTTAATTTATTTATTAGACTTTTGTGCCACCCATCTTGTCAAGGTGGTAGTGCTGTCACAATATTCTTAGTCACATCTAAATAATAATAAAAAATTCTTAAAGTGTCTGAACACTCCATGGGTCTGGATGTGGAGGAACAAACTTAGACTCAAATGTAACAAAAATTGAATAACTTGTTGGATCTTCTGAGTTTATAGCAGTCTCATATTTTGGTTTTGAATGAGATTGCACTCTTGTCCTCAGGACTGCTGGGCAACTAATTTATTTATTTATTCCTATAATGTCCATCTCACTAATACAGCAACTCTGGGCAACTTACAATATAAGATCAGGATTCCTATCAGAGTTGTCTGGAGGCTACTTGGATAAAGATTCAACCTACAGCTATCCTAGTGCATTGTCAAAAGCAGAAATGGCTGAAAAGGAGAGAACAGATGTTCTTATTGCCACAATTTTGTTCCCATATTCGTTATTCCTTTAATGAGAGAGAAGCATATTTTTGGGTAGTACATTTTCCAACTGCTGCTTTTCATGAGGAACATTTTGAAGGAAAATGTATCAGTTTAATTGTTCCGAACTAGTTTCTTATTATGTTGATTTTTCTCTCAGAACCAGCATTGTCAGAGAAATACATATTACTCAACTATTATTACAGTGATATTTTGTACTACTATGCTTGGCGGTCTCACTTCCCTACCGCAGATTGTATGTTTCATTAAAAATCTTTTTCTTTCTGGGGTTGAAAAATCAGATGAGAACAATTGCTTAAAAGAAAACTGATATTTGGCATGCTACTAATTTCTGAACAGGAAATACATACTGTTCTTATTGGCTTAATTGCAATTGCTGCTCTGGGAACATCCGCAAGATTCAATGTTGCATATCTTTGTATTTGCTTTGTGAAGTTCTCATAAACCTCACATGACATCATGATTAGGTTTGATGAGTTCACTAAGATTCTGTATACAGCTCATTTTCATTTACAGGTGTATGGGGGCACGACGACAAAATACAGCATCAGATCTGAGAGGTCACATGTACAATGGCCAAACAATTAGGTACAGGTACAACCATACATTTCTCTCTATGGGAATGGCTACCTCATTAGGACATATCCAAATTCAGCCTCTTTAAGGATTCCCCCAGCATCACAGAAGCAGACCTCTGTTTACACCACATGATTCCTCTTTCCCTCTGCATCTGCTTTAACTGGGGCAGACTGCATTGACTACCAGAAGACATTTCTGTGCTGCTGAACACATATTTCAAATAATTTGACTGTATCCTTCAGGAAACCTTCCCATCTGGGAGGAGGAGGAGGAGGAAGAATTTTTTTTTTCTGTAAATGGCTATTTTTATTATTTTTGTAAGTTCTGTGTGTGCCTGCTGTAGATTCTGTTAATCAGAATGATGGCTATTTAACAAGTAAGACTACTGTTTATTGTATTGAGGTTAGAACATTATCAGTAGGGATAGCAGGTGGTTGTGGATGAAGAACCTACTTCCTGACAGTCTCTCCTTGCAAGAGAAATGAATTTTTTTTTAAATACCAGGCCAAGTAAATTTGCCTGGGCATTGCATTGAAAAAGTTTACTATATAATTTCCATCCTGATTTTAAGAGCTAGTAATAACAGCACCTATGTAAGATCAATCCTGCTTAGTATTTGGATAGAAAAGCACTGGGAAATCTTGCAGTTCTAGATTAGATTGGGTGGTAGAACAAAAGCAAAACAAATGGCACCCACCTGGGTGGCAATTCCAAGCTACTTCCCAGTGGTGAGATTCAAATTTTTTTACTACCGGTTCTGTGGGCATGGCTTGATGGGTGTAGCAGGAGAAGGATACTGTAAAATCTCCATTCCCTCCCCACTGACCTGCTTTCCAACTCCATTCTCCTGTGCAAGGCAACAAAAGAAGACCCAGCCGACCAGTTGGGATTTGGGAGGCAGAAAATAGATGGGGGCAGGGTCAGTCAGAGGTGGTATTTGTCGATTCTCTGAACTACTCAAAATTTCCGCTATATGTCATCTCTTTTATTCATGCTATGAATAGCATTTTATTCATGCTAGAGATGACACCTCCCGCTTACCAGCCATTTGGAAACCCGCCCTCATGAACAGACGAGTACCCAACATGATAAATGACACCAGACCCACACCCATGAGGGCCACACAAGATGCCACCACCACACTTCCACGTAAAAATCAGACTCACACCCACACAGAAGATGAGACACGACCACAGACCAGAAGCCGCACTGCAGCTGCATCACTACCCACTTCAAACTCCTCTGAACCATACATGAAGCGAACTGACCCCCACCATGAAGATGTGGCACGACCACAAACTCGAAGCCAAACGAACACAGACCCAGACCCCAAACTCAAAGCCATATTAAAAACCCAAAATGCTACATCACAGCCACCCGCTCAGGACATCACATCAGAAAACTCAAGAAATTACACCTCAAGAACTCAAGAAGTCACAACACAGCAAATGACCCAGGATATCACAGCACAAGACCAAGGATACCACAGCAATAAATCTCACAAGGTCATCACACAACCCATTACCCAAGCTGTTACTACACAGGAGGCTAATCGAAAAGAGATCAAAACACAAACGACCCAGGAGATTACAACGCAAGACCCAGGATACCACAACAAAAGAACTCACAAGCCCATCACACAACCCATTACCCAAGCCGTTAAAACACAAGAGGCTAACGACCCAGGAGATGACAGCACAAGATCCAGGATATCTCTACAACAAAAGGCCATTACACAGCCCATTATACCAACATCAACTCCATCAACCAATCAAGAGGCTGCAGCACAGCCAACCAGCCCAGCACACCATCCCCCACCACTTGTATATATAGAGAGATGGCAGCTCCGGTCACACACTGCTTGCACTGGCACTAAGCCGAAAGCACCAGCCTGAAGATGGCGAGTGGGACCTCGCCGAAACGTTGCCTAGATACTTTGAATCTTACGCGGGAGAAAACCCGAATAACCAAAGATCTACATACAAATACCCGAGAACCTCAGAAAACAAATATATATATATATATATATATATATATATATATATATATATATATATATATATATATATATATATATATATATATATATATATATATATATTCAAGAGAAGTTGAGCTTATCAAGACTTTACCTTTATTTTATTAGTGTCAACACCAGTCCCATAAACCCAAAGTCTGCTTAACTCCAATCCCTTGTGTCTGACAACATTTTTTTTTCTTCTGTGATGACCATTATTTCATATTTATTTTTGGCAGCAAGGAGAATCATCAGAACTTTCTCTCAACTGGCTTTTGACCCACTGGTGCTTTTTATTCCAACTCTTGCATTTTATGTCATGAGAATTGTCTAGTCCAGCAGCATGTCAAATTTGATAAGCCACAGACCTCATGAGTAGCTGACTCAGAAAAAGTTTTCAAGGGTGAAATGAGGCAACTCCTGCCTCTGGATGATCTTTTGATTCTAAGGAAACACAAAACTGCATTTTATAAGAGCTAATGGATTATGCACTCGATCCTTGTTTGTGATTTATATGATCCAAGTCAGATTTTGGCTATTACAAAAATTGCCTTTTTATATGTTTGTTAACCATCATTTTGATGTTCTTTTTAATGCATGACCAGATGTTCATTCAACATAGAAGAAACAGTATTCTTTCCCTCCTAACTGTTCTGTAAAATCTTGTAATAATCTCATATTTGCCTATTAATGTGATTTTCATCATAGCACAGAACAGCAGCTTACATTGCAGTATAACTGATAGGAATGTCCTCAGATTGTTTTATAGAATAAAATCCGTGCATATTTACTAGGGAATATAATGCTGCTGTTCTCATGCAACTGTGCCTAAAATTGCAGGCTTAGAGCTATAGTTAATATTTCCCAAAGTTTAAAAATTGTTATATTGTATTATGGTAATATAGGATGCAAGGGAAAATTCCAGAGAGGATATTGCTCAGAAAATGATACAGTGATTCAGAACTGTGGGTTTTTCAAACCATGATATAGGATAATTAAATAATTCTATCACAAAGTACTTCTGTCAAAAATTAGAATCCTACATTATTCCCTCGACAGCAGAAAAATTCAAGATAGTTCTATGATGGTCTGTGACAAAACCTGCTTTCAGTAAATAATATCATGCTCAGACATTAGAAAGAGATTAAAACAATCTAGACCATTAGATTATTTAGAACAACTTACTCATTTACAAGGTGCAGAACAGAATATATGGAGATCTTAGAATTAATGTCAATGACAAAAGTTGTACTGCAGAATTTTAATAGCAATAACAATAACACTTAGGCTTATATACCATTTCATACTGCTTTACCACCCTCTCTAAGTAGTTTACAGTCAACCATTGCCCCAAACTGTCCTCATTTTACTGTTCTCAGAAGAATGGAAGGCTGAGCCAATCTTGAGTCCTTCAGGATCGAACTCCTGGCAGTCAGCAGAGTTAGTCTGCAATACTGCATTCTAACCACTGTGTCACCATGGCTGTTCTTAATATTCTTAATACATTTATATGTTAATTTATTGTATTTAGTTTAAATGGCCATAATCTTGCACAAGCAATGCTGAACAATAAATATGATATACACAAAATTGTATCTCCCTGGGTAATATTGAAGTTGTTTTGATGACTACAGAAAACAGATAGGTAAAAATAAATTGATCTGCTTGTGAAGTGTACAAATATTTTTGCAAACTTCGACTCTTGAATTCACTCACAGCAGAGCTCTAGAGAAGCAGAAAGCCATATGAGAAACTGGGTGTAAATAACACTGAAAAAAATAATCATTCCTATTCTGCAGGATTATATTTGATCCATCATAATTGTCTTCTGCAGATCTCTACTTGGTATCAGAAGAACAAATTTTAATAAAAGAAAACAATTAATTGTAATATTCTATTCTATAGTCACAAAGTACGACAATATCTTTCAGCAGCAACATACTAAACTAACATGAAATGGAAAAAGGAATTGTCATATCTTTCAGAATGGTACACAGGATACCCATAAAACAATAGTAATGCTAGCACAGATTTAAGAACTTCTTTATTGGTGAACAAAGATTTTACACATTTGTCAATAAATCCTTTTTATCTGCATGTTAGATTTGACAGGGCTAGAGAGGAAAAGGAATTTTGTAAATTGTTTTAAAATATAGTCTGATGTTGATTTCATGGTGAACTTCCCAATCCAAAAAAAGAAAAGAAAAGAAAGAAAAGAAAAAACAAGCCATTCAATTTTTCTGCCTATCACAAATTTGAGTTTTCTGGTGGAAACATGGCAAGTTAAACATATCTCTGAGAGAGCAGACATTACCACAGAAGAATTGGTGGGGAGAGCAGTTCTGCAGAACCTCTCAGAACAAGGAGAGGATGGGAGATTGCCCATATGTGCTCCAGATAGCTGTTCCTGGCAGAGACCACAAGATAGTGGTTTCCCATAGGGTTGAATGCCAGAAGACCAAGAGATCAATTATCAAGCTCACAGCCATGGGGGAACCTTTAAAGGACACCAAATTCACAAACTTTGCTTCTAATCACTTTTGGAAATTGCTTAGCTAATCATCTTATAAGAGCCTTGGTGGCACAGTGGTTAGAGGGCTGTACTGCAGGCCACTTCTGCTGACTATCGGCTGCCTGCAATTTGGCAGTTCAAATCCCACCAGGCTCAAAGTTGACTCAGCCTCCCATCCTTCTGAGGTGGGTAAAATGAGAACCCAGATTGTTGGAGGCAATAGGCTGACTCTGTAAAAACCACTTAGAGAGGGCTGTAAAGCACTATAAAGGAGTATGTAAGTCTAAGTGCTATTGCTATTGCTATCTTAAAGCTATTAGAGATCTAATTAATTTGAATGTGGATATAAATGTTGCCACAAATGAGAAAACATACTGAACATACAAAGAAAAGCAGTTGATATTTTATTGCCTAAAGGAAATATACAACTACTAAACAGAAGATATATTTGGATAACTTTTTCTTTCTAGGTTTACAAATGAGAGAAGTGACAAAAATGACACATTTGTCTTATAGATGTACAAAAGAAGTCTGCTAAAGATTTAAATATAAAATTTTGAAAGATTTGTTTAGAAAGGACAAAGAAAAAAGACAACAGATCAAGCTATGGAACTTTATCAGAAGGAGTTACAATCAAGATTGATAAAAATAATGAAAAGGAATACAGTACTGGCTTATTGGGTCAAAGTTAATATAGGCAATTAGTTATATCTCAATGTCTTATTGGACATTTGCTGATAAGAAACAAATAATGAGACTCAAGGTAAGAGATGGGGTGAAGAGAGCATATGTTGAATCTTTAGGATACCTGTACATTACTAAAATTACATTGTGATTAATGGGGAAATGTCAAGCCTCATGGTGCTTTTGATTGTAATATTGGCATGCATTTTCCCCTGGTATGCTGGCTGATGGAAACTGAAGTATAAAATATTTGAGGAGAATCAGATTGTTCTATTCATAATTGGTCCATGACCTGTCTTACAGCTGGCAGGCACACCAGATTCATCTGAATCTGATTTTCATTTTCTTCTGTGGTAGCAGGGGTGGGATTCAATTTTTTTAACAACCGGTTCTGTGGGCGTGGCTTAGTTGGTGGGCATGGATTGGGTGGTCATGTGACTGGGTGGACGTGGCTTGGTGGTCACGTTATTGGCTGGGTGTGGCCAACTCAATATCACTCACATCGAGGCATGAATCTCCTCGCCTGGCCTCTCATGACTGTGGGGGTGCTGCAACAGTCGTAAGTGTGAAAAATGGTCATAAGTCACTTTTTTCAGTGCCATTGTAACTTTGAATGGTCACTCCACACAAGCAAAGTACCAGCAAAGGAGGGAAAAAAACTCCAGAGAAGTTCCTGAGACGGGAAGTCTAGTCCTGCCAAGAATGTAATAAGGATTAAAGGAGAGGCAGTTTCTGTAAGCAACCCCAGAATGTTTCCTTCCTGCCTTCCTTACAGGATTAGGCCAGTAATTTCTTCTTACAACTGGTTCTCTGAACTGCTTAGAGTGTTAACAACCAGTTCTAGTGAATAGGTGCGAACTGGTAGAATCCCACCCCTGTGTGGTAGACTCTCTCAGCCTGGACCAATTATGTTGCTATTTTAGGCTTCTGCAAAGCTCCATTCTATTTAACTGGAGAGATGAGACACTGAAATATGGTAATTTGGCACATTTCCTCCATTCATAAAGACCTGACTTTCTGGCAAATTCCATCCTGCTCTTTTGGAAATATCCAAAGTCATTGTGCTTTTTAAAAAAATATACCATGGATGACTTATATTATTTTTCTAAGTCTTGCTTCAGATCCAGACATTCAGCCATAATTGGTATTAGACTTTTTCCATATTGGTTACTGATCTCCTGAACCAAATCAAGTAGTTTGTGCCCATTCCTACTTATAATGGCTGTATAATATTTTCAGATGGTATTACAATTGGTTGTTCTTTTAATATCTGTTAGTCTGAAGGTTCAAAATGATAGATCCTACCAATAAAAAAACATGTCATTGTAATACTTTATCTCTCCTTGTTATATCTCTTAATGAAATTGCATTATCAGCCCAGCAGGCATATCAATAAGTGTATTCAAGTGGAGAAAACTGCAGCATAGTAGAACTACTGAGTATGGCATCACTTATTATATGGAGTGTCCTATTGCATGTGACATATGAAAATGAAGTCAGTAATGTCCAACTCTTGGTAACTCTATGGACCAGGTCTCTCCCCACATCTTCCGATCTTGCACTACTTCTTTGAGTTATTTTATGCTTTGGCTGGTGTCAGCTTTGATGGTGTCTAGCCCCCATGTTCTTTGTTGCCTGGTTTCCTTGTACTGCTAACTCTTCCAAATATAATTGTTTTCTCCAATGAATTCCTCCATACGACGTAGCCAAAATAAGTGAGACACTGAAATGAAATAGAATCTACAAAAAACTAAAATATTGTGATGAGTGTCTCCCAAGTTTTGCTCTTAGGGTTGGTAATAGAATGGATAGATTATTATCATCTAGTAGCATTTTATTGATACTGATTTAAACAGATTGGGAAAGTAGTGTAGAATTCCTGATATCATATGCACTTTAAACACTTATGGAGAATCAGCTTAATTGAAATTAATGTGATTTATCTCTGACTAAAAGGATTATGCTGTGCAGTAAAATCCCAGCTTAATTTATTACTGCTTTATGGCTGTTGCTGTTGTATCCTTTCCCCTGTCAAACTTAATACATATAGGGATGACTATGGAATTATTCCAATCAAATTGTCTTCCAGTTGTGTGGATGCTTTTGTCCAAGGAAAACCAAGGATAGATAGATAGATGATAGACAGATGATAGATAGATAGATCATAGATAGATCATAGAGCTATGATGTAGATAAATATAGATATAACTAAAGATCATATAGATAGATATAGGTATGGATTACATTTAGTTAAGTTTGTACTTCTGAGGACAGTTATAGTACAGTTTATTGAAATAAAATGATATTCATACTAGATATTGATGGTACAAAGCATCACTGGTATCACTGCATCTTGACAGTTCTTATTTAATTCATGTTGAAACTACAGCAATGTGGATGATTCAAATACATGGTTGTACTTCATGTACTCACTACAAAGCTTCAGTGAAGAAAAATCTCTGGTATTGCTAAGTGGCAGGTACCCTCAGAGGTGGATAAATTGGAATGCACAAACAACTCATGCAAAGGAAGGGACTGACCATTTATTCCAGATGTTGTGCAGATAGTTCTGTTTCTGCAAAGATGGGTTTCCTACCCATTATGTCCCATTGCCCAGAAATGGCCACTTTTATGCAACTTGTATAATTAGCCACCTAAAAACTAGATACTTTTCAACAAGTAAAAATAAAAATGAGAATACCCAGGTCCTGAAGCATAACATCCCAATCAACCTATAAAACAGAAGTCCTATTAGCTGAAAATATGTTTATTCTGCATTTGGCTAACACAACAGTTGAAAGATGTAAGGCAAAATGTCAATGACCAGTAAGAAATTTATTGTGCTGAGCTGGCTTCTTATCTTATTTGTATGAAACCCACTTATCTGTGCATGTATGTAACTAAACTATGCAATTGAAAAAAAAAAACATAGATCCCTGGAAGGAAAAACAAGGGTTAACAGAAGAGAATTTTACATAAAAAAAAAACAACCAGTGAAATCCACTGCTTTAGTTATGCTGCTTCTCTATATTCAAGCCTGCAACATTCATTTTATTGCAAGAAGCGAACCACATGCTTTGCCATCTGTTGGGTCCTCTACTAATTTCTAGTAAATGAATAGACCAACATTTAAAATACTGTATTCATAAAACACACTACTCGCATAAAGAGTGTTGTTATATAGTCTGTAATTTGTTGCTTTACATTTTTGAAGTATTAATTGTGTCTATGTGTGTTTGTGTTTGTGTCTGTCTGTCTGGGTTAGCATTAGAGATAGACTGCTTCAACACACCAAAGGAGATGGAACATATGATAGATTTGTTAGTGCATCGTTCTAAATAATGTTTTGGACTATGCAAAGGCTATCAGGTATGATGTTTAAACCATGGTTTATATTTTAACATTAGATAAGCAATTATAGCTTATATGAAACCGGGCAATTATAGTTTATTCAGTAAAACATAAATAAGTAAAATGTAGCTTAGTGTGATATGTTAACACAGAAAATCTATATGAATGGATTGGATAGTTTCTAAGTGATAAAATGTTTGCATAAGTAGAATGTCTTTCTTTCTCACTAGGGAATGCATCTCTAGGTGAGGAAGCAAACCATTTTAATCTGGGAAAATATCTACATCTATATCTATATCTATTGATCTGGCCAGGAATCATCTACATTCTGGCAGTTCAAGGCCAGGTCTGTGAGTTGGGGTAAGCTCCTGTTATTCACTCCTTAGCTCCTACCCACCTAGCTGTTTGAAAACATATAATATTATGAGTAGATAAATGGGTACTGGACCTGGTCAGATATGTGGCATTGCAACATGAGGTGAGGTGAGACAAGGCCAGTGGAGGACCCAGCAACCCAATTTGGGAGGAACAGATTTTTGCTGATCAGTGCTTTGAAAGTGATGCAATCCCTTCTTTGAAGTGATGCAATCCCTTCTTTGACTGAAGGAACATTTATGATAAAGTCATTAGGCTTAAATTATAAAATTTTGCATAAATATAGAGTTAAAATTATGTGAAAATAAACAGAATGCTTAGTGAATGGTTCAATAATTAAACAGAGGTATGGTTTAGTACAGTGATGGCTAACCTTTTCAGCTTCGTGTGTCAAAAATCGGGAAAAAGTGTAGCCTTCCTCGGGTCGTGTGTCACTTCAAGAAATATCAATAATTTGGTTTATGACGGACTGGGCTGGGGTGATCACACAGGGCTGTGAAACTCATCTCCCTGGTCTCAGGGCTGCAGGTGCAGGATGTGGGGATCGGAAGGCCACCTTACAGGGCTGTGAACCTCATGGATCTCCTTTCCTCCTGTAGCGTTCCTGAGGTAATGAAACTGACAAACCTCAGTTTATGGCGGTTAAAACTGGTTCTCTGCTGCAAAGATCTTGTGGCAGTGGTGACACCACGCCTCCACGCAACAAGCAGGGAGCAGGGATTGGAGCAGAGCACAGGCAGCCTCTAAATGTGCAGGTTTTCCCCACACCAACAGGCGTGTCAGTCAAAGTGCCTCGGCGTGTCACGAGTGACACGCGTGTCATAGGTTAGCCATCACTGGTTTAGTACCTCTTATTGCTTTATTGCACTTTACATGTTTCCTAATTTGAAAAGGAGTAATGTGATGGGTAAGGGATATGCATGCACATAATACAATATGTACATAATATGCAGAATATTCTCCCTGAAATGGAAAAGTTTGTGAGTTTACTCCTGTATTGTATGAGCAGCTTGAGAATCAAAATAGAGCTCTCTAATTCAATCAACATCCAACTCATTCATCTTTCCTTTTTTTATCCTGTGAAGACATCTTTGAGAAATTCAGTGAATTCTGGAGATAGCTACCACTTATACAGAAGAATGAAAAATGTGTCTATTGGAATATTTTCTGAATTTACAACATTTGCTCCTAGAATTGCAGGATGACTTAATGCAGCTTTGCCCTCAAATCTGCAGTTTTTCAAAGACTGAGATGCAATTTACAACTAAAAAAGGAAATACAAAATGTAGATAGTGTCCTTCAGTGAACTTCATTACAATTGAATGGACACTGTCTGCAAAAATGTGTTCATTGGGAATAGTATGCTCAAAATGCTCGTGAATTTTCAAACAATTTTTCAAATGGCTTTTCATTTTTAATGCGTATTTCAGACGCAATTAGTTCTTACAGTGTCATTTTCCTAGTACATTTTCCTAGTTTAAATTGCCAATCCCCCAAATAATAGATCTGTAAAGCCATTGATTCAGGGATTATGGCCAAAAAACTTCTCTGGACACAGAAAAGGAGTTGCATATCAAATCTATTCATTATCTCCAGACTCTATCATCTCAGCACATGGTCAGAGATGTAATGATTGAAGAGTTTTCATAGGCAATGGAAGACATTAATCTGTTTTTAACTCCCCCCCCCTTTTTTTTTGGTTAGAGAATTAACAGTCTGTCTGAGGTGTTCTTTAGGAATCAGTGAATTGCAATAATGGTTTCCAGTTTGATGGGAAATTGTTTTATTTAAGTTGATTCAAAATTGTAACAAATAATAAGAGGGCTGTCCTTCATGACCTTCTCTTTTGTCTTCAGTCTCTTTAAATATTTGTATATTATCTCTGAAATCCAAATTTCATGTTTATCTAACAATAGCTGTTCATCATTACAATTATCTTCCAAGTGCTTGTCTACTCTTTTCCTGAAATGAGTTAAGCCAGTGGCTATTCATTAGTAGTATTTGTTTTAATTATTGATTGTGAGGAAAACTACTTTTATATCTTAAATTTACTACGAATCAATTTAACCGGATTCCTCTGAATTGTACCATCAAGATAAAGGCATAATGGTTCTCTACTACATTTATAATCTCTGCTGCATTTCCTCAATCTTTTTCCCCCAGCTGAATATGTTTCTCATAATGAATATATTCTTTCTTCGTAACCTATTATATTCTTGCTTTAATTTCCCATTATGGAACTTTATGTTTCTTGCTTTAAGTTATCATTATGAACGTAAATAGATGTAGACAATATGACTGCACCACAGAGTCATAAAATGGTATGATTGTATTGGCATTTATGAAATATCTTAGATTCAGTTGCTGATTCTGAATTTAACTTTCTCCCCTACTTATGCCATAGATACCAGTGTAATACCAGCAAACCATCATTTGAAAGTGCTCCAAGCATGCATTTAACAATTCCAGAATACTTTACATAATTACGTGATATAATCCAGTTCATGCACCATTTTTTAAATAGATACATAATCATGAAAGCCAACTGGATAGGAGGAAGCCAGTTATTATCTCTCAGCCCACCCCAACTTCACAGAATTGTTATTAAAGAGAAAATACCTTGCAGGAGCATTAGGTAGGTTCACTGCCTTCAGTTACATATTAAAAATGATGGGATAAAATATAATTAAATAATAATAATTTTAAATAAAGTTCTTCAAAATTGTGGCATATAAAATGCCTACTGTATTTGGCAAAAGAGAAGATTGTCTCTTCTGCCATCATGTTAGTTTCATTAAGAATATGGTGATGAAGGTGAACTTTTTTCTTATTCTTCTTTTCATGAATGGAGAAGTGCCTTTAAAATTCAGAGTTTATTTTCCTGCGGCATAAATAAGTACACGTCGTCCTCAATTTACAACAGTTCATTTATAGACCATTCAAAGTTAGAACAGCACTGGAAAAAGTGACTTATGACCATTTTTCATGCTCATGACCATTGCAGCGCCTCCGCGGTCACGTGATGGTCAAAATTCAGACGCTTGGCAACTGACTCATATTTATGACAGTTGCAGTGCCTTGGGTCTCGTGATCACCATTTGTGACCTTCTGACAAGCAAAGCCAATGAGGAAACCAGGTTCACTTAACAGCCATGTTACTGACTTAATAACTGCAGTGATTCACTTAACAGCAGTGGCAAGAAAGGTTGTAAAATGGGGCCAAATTCACTTAACACATGTTTCACTTAACCATTTTACTTAGACTTTTTGGGCTCAATTGTGGGTTGTAAGTCAAGGACTACCTGTAGTTCTAGGATATCAGTAATCTTTAACCTTAGACTGTCTACTATTGACCTCACCCCCTTCCTAAGAGGCCTGTAGGGGGCGTGCATAAGCACACCAATCGTGCCTACCGTCCCTGTCCTATTGTTTTTTATTTTTCTTATAAGTATCTATCTCATGTATTCAAAACTATATTTATTCTTAAACCTGTATCTTGTAAGCGATTGACAAATCAAATAAATACTAAATACTAAATCTCTGCTGAACTATACAAGGTCAGAATCTCTGGATGAATATTCCAATGTAATGTCTTCGTGATTAGCCACGGTGGTGCAGTGATTAGAGTGCAGTACTGCAGGCTACTTCTGCTGACTGCCGGCTGACTGCAATTTGGCAGTTCGAATTTCACCAGGCTCAAGGTTGACTCAGCCTCCCATCCTTCTGAGGTGGGTAAAAGGAGGGCCCAGATTGTTGGGGCAATATGCTGACTCTATAAACCACTTAGAGAGGGCTGTAAAGCACTATAAAGCGGCAGATAAGTCTAAGTTCAATTGTTATTGCTCTATGTAGAAAGATTTGTATCTTACACATCTTTCAAATTTATTTATTTTTGTACTATATGTCCATACTGCCAAGAACTATAATGGTGGTAATTATTTCCCCCATTTTCTTTTCTTTTGTTCTGATGTATCACCATCAGCATAAGATTTTGCTGTTAAGGCTTGCAGCTCTTGTATTACCTATTACCAACACAGCAATTGATCCAAGACAAAATAAACATCCCTGCGATCAAAGGCTTTCTTTAGGCTTATTTATTTAATTATTAAGATGAACAGCACTCCATTCCCTATAAATGATAGCCTGCTCGGAGGTAAAAGAATAAAAAGAAGGGCTAGAGTAAACGTAAGTTATTGTGTTTAATGTGTAGAATGGGTTTTGAATTAGGAAAGTATTATAATTAATGTTTTGGGCCATTTCACAATCATTCCTCAGGGTAAAATAATGAACTCAAAAGCTTTCAAGAAAAGCTCATTCGAGAGAGTTATTTTTGTGTTAAATATAAGCAGGCGCATTTCACAATATGGAAATGAAGCTATGAGAAAAGATTTTATAAGCAGAGCTACATCAGGTTCTGACTGTAGATTTCCAAATTATGACAAATAATACTGCATTATTCAATAAGCATTCATGTTTAATCAGATATTGACTTTATTAATTTACTTGGTAAAATAATAGATTAATTTGTCATTTCATCAAGTTTTGTGAAATGATTGAAATACTGAGTGTGAACTATGATGCCATTTGCAAAATAAATTGCAATTTAAAATATATTCAAGTTTCACTATCTTGGTTTTGTTACCCTTTGTTTTAAGATTAAATAGGTCAAAGGAAGGCCAAGGATTGTTTATTAGAAATGCTGCTATGCAGAATCATTACATTGGTAAAAGTATTACAGACAATCAAATGGCTTTGGAAGAAAAAAGAATCAAATATTTGGGATTTTTTTGGTAATTCTTGCTTTTTGGAGTGCAATCATTTCATCCCATGCCTTTGCCACTGGGAGAGATGTTTTAAAACATTGATGGGTGGCTCATTTTCATGGAAAGCATGAGCTACTTTCAGTGAAAATTACGAATAGAACGTCCAATCTACTCTCAAAGAGAAAGGATGCTATGTGACACATCTGTGGAGGGAATATGAAATAGCAAATCAAAAGTGTTATTCCCTAGGGCTATTCAAGGCCCCTGCTCTGCAATTTTGTTGACTTTGTCTTCATCCATCAGATAATAGGTGTGGAATCTTATGATGGAATTCATCCTAATCATCTGGAAGCTAAGTGCTAGAATTTTCTCTCTACCATCTCACATTTTTTCCTTTGCCAAGCCAGAGATAGACATTTGTGGAGCCTGTGTGATGCTCGTACACCTCTGCCCAGCCCTTTAAGACAACCCTAGCCCTGGCCTAAAAGTTGCAATTTAATCAAGTGTCAGAAGAAGAAAAAGTGCATTTAATTACATTTAACATTAATGAAGACCAAATTTAATCTTAATCAAATTTAGGCTTTGCCCTAGCTCCACACATTTCATGAAGTGCATGATCCCAGCATGCCTGTTTAGAAGACTGGGAGATTCTCAATTATTAATTTATAGAACAACAACAAAAAGAAGTTGAGCAGTACATAGAATACATGAAATCACCTTTCTGATGAAATTAAATAATTTATGATCTTTGAAGAATGTTCTTTCTGAGTTCTAGGTGCTGGGCTTGGTCCCAGATTTCTCCTCAGTTCTTAGTGGTTCAGTTTGATTCATCCTCCCTCTCAAATTAACCCCACTAACCTGTAATGTGCCTGATGCACACATTGAAATACACAATCTGTTTTATGTCCTCCAAGTCTTTCTTTCAGAATGTCTCTAGTGAACCAAGGAACAGGAGACTTTCTATGCATTTTACAAATGGAAAAGCAAAGTTGTAGAAAGGTAAGACATATGCCATAGACTGAATTACTGTGAACCATTTCCTTAGTCTTCTGAGTGGTGGATAAATCCAAACAAGTTCACTTTCTTTGAGATGGAAGTATTCTGGATTACTCATTCAGACTTTGCACTGTCTATCTTAGCTTTTAAAAGAAGATTCATAGAACATAATGGAAGAAAAAAAGCATTCAGAGTGAGAGGGAGAAACCCCGCCCCCCAAACACCCCAATCCTACAGGAAGACCAGTGATGATATGCTGCCAGTTCTCACTGGTTCTAGCGATCCGGTAGCACCAGTCAGCAGTTGGCACCGCCCACCTGCTCCCGCCCTTTCCTGTCCTATATTTCCTTTGTTTGTAGCTCAGCTGATAGGCGTGAAAGAGCGGATTGCTGTACCTCAGCTGTTTTACTCACCAGTGCTGACAGCAAGTTTTCATGCTTAAAATTGTCCATTTTAGAACTCTCTGCATACACCCACAAAAACGGTAGTAAAATATTTTGAATTCCACCACTGAGGAAGACCTTCAGAACAAAGTTGTAATTCCACATCCCTTGTTCTTCTCCTTCTCCTTAATAATTTTTGTTTTGATTTTTCACTCAACTTAAGAACTTCTCTCTCTCTCCTGTCCATCTTCCAGTGAGGGAAGCCTTTCCATTTTCCCCCTTAAATTCTTTTGCAAAATACTGGTTTTAGCCTCTTAAATCTGCAGACAATTTTCTCATTCAGGAAAAGAGTTTAATTCCCTGTAAGGAAATATCAGTGAATTTGCCCACATTTTAGCAAGTAATCAGTTTAACAAGAGAATAGTGACCCTTCTGTAATACTTTAATCTCAAAATGTTAAGGGAATTACTGCCCTATCCTCAGAAAGAAAGGTTGTACAAAAAGAAAGATCTTGATTACTTCATGCCCTCTCTGCATGCCTTTTACAAATCCCTGGAGACAAGGCAAGATCCAAATCTACATTTCTTACCAGCAGGTATTTTTGCATTAGCATTTAATAACACCTTCCAAATGCTACTATAAGCAATGCAGCTAACAGATTTTATGTTTCTGCAGCAGTGACTGGGTGATGTAATGTGAGGAGAAGTTTATTATATACATAGTCCGCTCTTACTCCAACTGGTATATCTAATCCTCATGAATCACATCTTATTTTCACAAAATTCCTGTCAGATAGATCACACTGAGCAGTGGTGATTGGTTTAAGATCACATAGTTTAATGGTTGGGTTGGGTTTGACCCTGGGCCGCTACAATCACTTCATTACTGCATTGTATTATTATTAGCAAGTGTATGAAATCATTTGTTGCTGTCCTTGAAACATGTACATTAAAGAAAAAAGGGAGGAGGAGGAGGAAGAGCAGATGAAGCAAAAGCTGAAGAGGAAGAGGAAGAGGAGGAGGAGGAGGAAGAGGAGGAGGAAGAAGCAACAGCAGCAACTTGGTAATCCTATCCTATTACACCTAATAGGATATACATGTCATCTCAGTACTCTTTATATGAACCAGCATTTTGTTTCACTGATCAATGTGGCCTTACTGGTTCTTGAATGCTTAATACAACAAGCATCTGGGTTTTTTTCTCTTCTTGAATGAACTCTGCTGCAATTGTCAGCTTGAACTGCAGAGGTGATGTGCTGTCAACCTGGTCTTCAAACAGGGATCATGTCAAACAGTAAATCTCTTTCATCCCCCATTCTGTCCTCCTTGAACTAAGTTGACCACCTGATTTTTTTTCCCTGATACTTTTCCTCTGCATGGCAAACAAGCAATAGGCATAGTGCTTCTTTTACATAAATTATGTAAAAATTCTCCTGATGAATTTGCTGTGTTACCCACACAGCAGAATCCTACTTTTGTTGAGTGTTTTCAACTTGCAAGAGAATATGTAGATACACGCACTTTAAGGGCTGACCCTTATGCTAGCATTTATATTTTATGATGGATTAGATTCTTAGCTTGTGAATACTCCACAGAAATGTGAAAGACTTACAAGACAGCACTGTTACATTGCTCCAGAGGACAGGCCAAAAATGTAATTAATAGGAGTAGCACTTAGACTTATATACCACTTCATAGTGCTTCACAGAGTACTACAAGCAGTTTACGGAGTCAACATATTGACATTAGCTGTAGGCTAGAAAAAAGGTGCTGTGCTATTAAGTCCTATGTGTAATTGTCACATCAATGTGAAAATTGCAACCAGAAGTTCTCCTTTTCCTCCAGCCAATCTGGAGCAGAGGTGGTGTTCAGCCAGTTCTGACAGGTGGAAATTTTGAGTAGTTCGGTGAACTGGTAAATATCACTTCTGGTTGGCCCCAACCCAATCTATTCACTACCTCTCAAGTCCCAGCTGATTAGAATCTCAGCTGATCAGCTGGATCTTCTTTTGTTGCCCTGCACAGAAAAATGGAGCTGGAAAGCAGGTTAGTGGGGTGGGGAGGGAATAGAGATTTTATAGTATCCTTCCCCTGGAGTGGGTTGGAAATGGAGATTTTACAGGATCCTTCCCCTGCCACACCCATTAAGCCATGCTCACTAAGTCACGTCACACCCACCAAGCCACGCCCACAGAACCGGTAGTAAAAAAAATTGAATACCACCATTGATCCATAGCAGGGGTTTTCATTCATGTTTTTGAAGACATTGATGAAAGCAGGAAAGCTCGTTTAGTTGTAAGTTTCTCACCAAGACAAAAAAAAAACTACTTTCCTTTTTTTTTAAATTTTTATTCTAGAAAAAAACATTTATTTGACATATATTTAAAACAGATAAATCAATATATATACACATATATACATTTTACAGCATATATTGAGCGATGGTTAATTTTTTTTTCTTTATCTTTATCATTGACGTGATCTGCCTTGTTACCATAACTCCTTCGTTCTTTTAATGTTTTAATTTCTCTATATAGTTTATGATTAAATGCACGTCTTCTGTCATTTCCATAACTTATCCAAATATCAAATATTACCTTTTCTTTAACCACTCATACCAAATGTTCCATATTTCATAATAGTCACTATCTTGTTTATTTTTTAACAGTTTGGTTAGGCGATCCATCTCAGCGCATTCATGTATTTTTTAAATTACCATATCCTCTGAAGCAATGGAAGACAGTTTCCAGTTTTGTGCATAGGTTATTCTGGCCGCAAAAAAAAACTACTTTCCTAATAGCTTTCTTGAGCAGAGACCAGCCATCATGGCCTTCCTTTGACAGGCATGGCCATTGATCTTCTTGGGGGGGGGGGGGAAGCTCCCAAGAAATACAGTGAATTATCCCTGGAGTAGCCTGTAGGTTGTTAGGATTTGATACAAATTGAGTGCAGACTCAACTTCAGATCTCTTTTCTTGTTTTTTTAAAAAAATCCTTTAAATGAGAAGCATGAGCAAATGTATATTCATAGTTGACCTTGATGAGAAAACTCACTCCATTAATTATCAGTTCCTTCTTTCACATTTTAGGTGATAGCACAAGCAAAGCTATTTGACTCTTAAACTGTAAGGTGGAAACATTTTTTGTAGCCAAGATTTCAGCCTAAAGCATCTCTAAGCATCTCTATTTGAAAGTTATGATGTGAAATTAATTTATGTGTGTATTCCTCTATTTCTAACTCTAACAACTTCCTAATTCTGATAGAAAAGAAAGGCTTGCTTAGACTTTTGGAAATGTTATCTTTGCAGCAGATAGGCTGACAGCTGGCTTTTCTCTAGCTAGTAAAAACTTCAGCTCCTCTGAGCATTGTCTTGGGTGAAGTTTGGGTAGACACATCATCATAGCACCTCTCAGCACATGTCTCCAGATCATAGGCAACAATTTTTTTCAGAAAATTTCTCCAGACCTTCTTTAAATCAACCACGCTTCAGTAGTGCAAACATTCCCATCTACAGTATGATTAATGTTTGCTAGGCTATATTGTTCTAAAAATAAAAACATAGATTATCATGCCCCAACATACAATTTTTATATACTGTTGTTGGTCTCTAGCCTCATGTAGTGATCAGAGGGACAAATACTAATTATATTATTTGAGGCTGACCCAACCCTTTACCCATCAGCCCCCATTCTCAAAACAAGTGCATGATGGGAAGCCAGACTCCATTTTCCTTTAGCATTTGGAGGAGGCAGAAGCACAAAGAAGAATCCATCTTAATCTGTGGCACATGGTCATCCAAGGACAAACCACATCCCACACAAAGAGCATTGCTGGTGAGATTTAGATTGCTTGTATTAATTAATTGTTATATTCAGCACTGACTCAATACTGTCTAACTTGTATTTGGTTCTCATTGTATATATTCCTATTTTCCCTAATTTCACCATATCCTGTTCTTCCAATAAAACATCTACACACATAGTCTGTTTTATTGGAGGATAAGTGTGTTTTGCTGCATGTTGAGCTGCACACAGACTAATGTGTTGTGAGGACAGAACATAGATTTTGAATAATCAATTGATTTTAGTTGCCAGCCATTGCTTCCAATTCAGATTTCTCTCTGGAAATCATGTCTAATGATTTTTAAGTGCTCTTATCAAGAACCACCTTGCCTGCAATCCTCTTTTTCTTTCCTAAGGAAATTAAAATTTATCTGCTGCCTTTATCAGAGAAAGTGCTTATTTGGGTATATGCATGACAATATGGATTCAGAAAGAACCTCCTCAAATCCATTTTGATTGCAGGTGCATCACAATCTCATTCCACTAACCTTTTTTAAAAACTGAACATTTTAAAGATGACATTCAAACAAGCAAGAAAAAGAATGCAGGAAAGAAGTTATAAAATAGAATATAAATGAATAAAAAAGGGATTTACCAATGTCATGGAAGTTAACTTTCTAATACATCTACTTGAAAACTTGTGTGGATTGCATTTACTGTAGTTTATAATCTCATTCAGTTATACTGTTCTGATCATGTTGATTGATATTAATGTATTGCTTTGAGCGTAATCATTATTTGTAGCTTTTAAAAAAGTGTGATACATCCAGGGATTATGGGATTAACTCTTTTGACTGTTAGGAAGTATGAAGAGGAAAACATTTCATCCTCCCTTTTGCAATAAGAGGGACTAATATTTTTATTATTAATAGTAGGTCAGTACAATTAAAATAATGAATGGAAGACCCTTGGGATTGTTTTTCTAAAAAAAACACCCTCAATAATAAAAGTCATGAAGACATGCCTTCATCTACAACTTCATATATCTGGTGTATAGATAAATATCTGAGGATAATATAATTATAGAAGAGCTTTGTTTCTACTTCTGAATAATTGATTTTCACCTCACAATCTGAAAATAATTAATAAGATGCCACTTCAGGTTTTTTTTAAAAAAATATTTATATTCTTCTGCGGGCAAAATAGACCTTTTCTTTGTAATGATATTCAAGGCATTTTTTTCAATCGGGATCAACTAAATTAATGAAGATGTTAGTGGATTAGGAAAGCACCAACGATAGATTATTTCACCTGAGTCAATTAATATCCTGGAGGCTTAATTAAAACCAAAACAAGACCAGTTATGTTCCTGGTTCTGTTAAAATAACATTGCCTAATCAGCAGCATTATGGAAACCTTTGAACTCAATTCATTTTACTTACTGTGAGTTCAAGGGAAAAAAGTGAGCCTTTCCAATAAAACTTGGCAGTTCAAAGCACACTTTCCAAATTTGCTGCAATGATCAAAATACACCTGATTGCTGTCAATCTGGCAAATGGGGAAGGAAATAGGAATGTCAAGAACCTTGCCAGTACAGGTGGTCCTCATTTAGTAACCATAATTGTCACCAGCATTTTGGTTGTTAAGTGAAGCAGTTGCTAAGTGAAAGTGTACCTCTGCTTACAATCTTACTTCATCTTTCTTATACTCTCCACACCTGAAAATTGGTCACAAAGTTATTATTTCATCACTGTTATGTCAGCAAATGGTTGGTAAATGAGACAGTTGCTAAACAAGGAGTGCTGTATACATATAGCAATAGCACTTAGATTTATATATCATTTCACAGTCCCTTCCTTTTATATCCCTCTCTAAGTGGTTTACAGAGTCAGCCTATTGCCCCCAACAATCTGGGTCCTCATTTTACCCACCTCGGAAGGATGGAAGGCTGAGTCAACCTTGAGCTGGAACTTGTTAGTTTCTGTGCTCTCTCTCTCTCTCTCTCTGTTGTGTGATAATTCATGATTTCCTACTAGACCAGAGTCAGATAGTATGAAGAATAATTGAAACCCTAATATATAACAGGAAATCAATTTCTTCAGATGAAATTTGAATCCACCAATAACCAATAAATGAAACCTACCATGGTTTCATTTTATAACTGGTGAATCTGCACTGCTATAGCAAAGCCTAAAGATGAAACTTGGACTTTGACATTTTTTTCTTTGTATGCTTTTTATTAAATTATTTCCATATTTAAAGACGATAACAAATTAAATAGGAAAAAACACCATCATTCTATGTTTCAACCTAGTTCCCCCCCCCCCACCATACAAAATAAACCCATCATAAACAATATAGAAAAAAAGGATACATTGGTCAGAGCTAAGTTAGATCTGTCTGAATGGTTGGTTTTAAAAAAAAAATCCTATATTTGCAATTTGTAGTGTGTGTGTGGGGGGAAGCATATATTGTATAAGATTGGATATCTATTTAGATAGAATATTGGTAATTTCTGCGCCCAAAATATGTGTATTAGGAAATATATGTATGGAAACATATTATGAAAACATGGATGTAAAATGTCATAGGAAAAGTATGCGCAAGAACAATAGTGGGGTAGATTGGAAATTTTGTAAACATTGACAGAAAATGTAATTGAATATACTAATATTGGAGTATATATCCTGAGGGGCCAAAAGCTCTGTCTACAAACCTGGAAATAGCATTTAGCAATAGCAATAGCACTTAAACTTATATATACCATTTCACAGTGCTTTACAGTCCTCTCTAAGAGATTTTACAGAATCAGCATATTGCCCCCCAACAACCTGGGTCCTCATTTTACTGACCTCAGAAGGATTGAAGGCTGAGTCAACCTTGAGCCGGTCAGGACTGAACTCTTGGCTGTGGCAGAGTTAGCCTTTCAATACTGCGTTCTAACACAGCGCCATCAGGGCTTTTGTTCTATCCCACCCTTTACTTTTTAACAAAATTGACTACTTTTTCTTTTTAAAAAGATATTAAATAGTATGAGTATAATTTTTCCCCTATTCTTGCTAGGGTTTGTCATCATGGACTGGCTATGAATCTGCTATCAAATGATAGACAAAAGGTTTGATTTCATTTTGCAATGCAAGACCAATGGAATTTCTTCATCTTCTCTCACGGTGGAAAAAAGGCCATGTTATTCTTTCATTGGCCAACACTCTCATCATACTTAATATCTCTGTAATTTAATTAAAGCTGCTTATAACTGTAGCACGGCATCAAAACAAAAGGACAATATCTAAAACTACAGTTTGATTTCTGATGTTTTATATAAAAGTTATATACCCAGGGAACTAAAATAAGAAACAACCTGCCTTTCTTTGTTTATTTTGCAAATAAACAGAGTAAGCTGTAGTAGTTAATGGATGGTGACAAATGTGTGTTCAGTTTTTCTATTACTTCTGTCAATAAACCAAATTAGTGCTTTAATTACTATTAAAAAGAAAGAACTAAAATCATTCTCACAAACAGAGGATTTTCTGAATGTTCAGTTCTTGCAACAGAAGTGAAACATACTGCAAAGAAAAATATGGGATTTAAGTAAAATGTTTGGAAAGAAGAAAGAACTACCTGTAACCCAGAAAGGATAAGTTGGAGGAAAAACAAATGATCTATTCTTTTTCATATTGTGTATGCTAGTGACAGTTCAGTGGTTTGAAAATCTTTACTTTTATAGCTGAAACAAAACAGTACAAAGAAGGCTGTAATAACAGTTCTCAGTTAGAACCTGAAGTTTTTCAATAATAGAAATATATATAAAACAACAACAAAAAGTGCATTTGAACCTCTGCAGTAAAAATTGAGTGTGGCCAGAATCTAGACTGAGTTGATCATTGGAAGGAAAGAAAGTAGAAAGTAGAAT
The DNA here is from genome assembly GCF_049901735.1 of Notechis scutatus. Lineage (NCBI taxonomy): Eukaryota > Metazoa > Chordata > Lepidosauria > Squamata > Elapidae > Notechis > Notechis scutatus. Next base: position 123,793,046 of record NC_142009.1, on the reverse strand, counting down.
TAATTGATATCAGTAAGAAAAGAAAGAAAAGAAAGCCAGACAGAACAAATTAATCATGTGCAATTATTTCATGGTTCTCACTGAAAATCTATTATAAATGCCAGAGGATTCAGCAGAGATCTGTCCAGAGAAATCAATGGAGAAATCTAAAACATTAATGTTCCTGGAATTGGATACAAATACATTCATCACACAAATTCTCCCCTTCAAAATACAGAAACAACCTCCAAAGGGAAGAAAGAGCCCCCAAATATAAGACTAAGTATTCTCAATCTGGAATGCTAATTATTGAGCAGAATCAAGAAATCGTGCTTTACGAAAGTTGCCATATCTGGGATGAAGAATCTGGATGATTGGTAGATATCAGGAACAAGTTTAAGAATTTAATGCATCTGTGATCTCTTTTTCATGACCATAATGTGCAATCCTCCAATGCTTGATTAGGTGTGTTGACATGAATTATGTTATCCTGATGGTTCAGTTATATTCTGCTTCAATAATGAGTATGCTGACTCGTGCAATTCTTATAGTTTTAATGTGGGACAATTTATGGATTGCAGTTGGTAAATCCTCTTGGCTCTTTATATTATCTTGACCAAAGTAACTTGCTGGTAGGAAAAGGAAGCACTAATTGCTACTATTAATGTATTTCATAATCTAGGAGAATGGTGAATAGTTATCTGGGATAGAGGCTGCATTTGCTTTCAGGTTGCCTGAGTGTTATGATATAAGGGTGAAGCTATGACTGAACTAGAATCTAGAGGACAAATGCTAATTTAAAACTGGAAGAACTAAATGTGTATTATTAAGGTGCCTCTTGTGTTGGCTCAAAACAAGACAAAAGTTATATCATGAAGAAGTGTCCTCTAAAAATGGTTACCACAGCATTTTTTAGCTATAGTATGGGGCATTAAGATAAACCTTATATTTACTTTACTTTATTTATTTATATCCCACTTTTACAAATAATTCAAGGTGGCAAACATGTCCAAAACACCTTCCTCCCCCTATTTTCTCCACAACAACAACTCAGTGAATTGAGCTGGGCCAAGCAAAAAAAAAAAAAAAGACTGGCCCAAGGTTACCCAGCTGGCTTTTATGCCTAAGAAGGGACCTGAACTCATGGTGCCCCAGTTTCTAGCCTGGTGCCTTAGCCATTAGACCATGGATCTCCAAACCTTGTGGACTTCATCTTCCAGATTGGTGCGTGCATAAGCGCACCAATTGTGCCTATCGTCCCTGTACAATTGTTTATTTTTATTTTTCTTATAAGTATCTATCTCATGTATTCAAAACTATGTTTATTCTTATACCTGTATGTTGTAAGCGATTGACAAATCAAATAAATACAAATACAAAGAATTCCTCAGCTGGCCATTTGGGGAGTTGAAATTCACAAGTCTGAACATTGCCAAGTTTGCTTCATCCCAAACTGATTCTCTATTGTCTGTTTTGACCAATGAAGCAGAACTGAAAAGTGAAAAGATGAAGTGCCTGAAAAATCTTGAGTAAAATAGATTTCTGCAGGTTACCATTTTCATGGCAGCCTCTTGGCAGTTTTTACTTTGGCCCATCTTCACAGACTTCTTTGTTGTCTATAGTCTGTATACTTGAAGTTTAAATGCATAGTTTTAGAAGACTCTACGGTGAGGCTTTCTGATTATCTGTAAAATTAAAATTCAAGCATTATGCATCCTTAGAGCCAAAATATATTTGTCAGGCTCCATATTCTATTCTATTTTGGTATGATTCTGGCTAGTTGATTATTAAAATTGCTTCATGCAGTTAAAAACCCCTGTCTTTTGTGATGAAATATGATAGTTATATGTGGCTTTTACTGTGAACTAATTTCTCCAGCTTATATGCATAGGAAATGTAACATCTAGAAAGAATACAGGAATGCTAAGGGCACCATAAATTCCCAAACTCCCTTGTTTGATCCTACTTTTTGGTTTCTTATAAAATTTTATAGCATCTGCTCAGGCTACCTTTTTGTTCCATTTCATTTCTAGCTCTCTGTTTATCTCCTTTCTCCCTTGCTGTTAAGGCTTTGAACAAGACTATTTTCTCTTTTTTGTGAATACTAATATGGGATTTTGCTATCACTAACCCTCTGAACTTTGAAAAAATATTTCCTTCCTTTCTGTAGATATTTCAAATCACTAGCTAGATAAAATACATCAAAGAGAAAAGAGATTTACAAGTTATAAAATTAAGTTTTAAGTATAAAATTAATTTAAAATTTCTAGCTAATGTTAGGGTACTCAATATTAAATATTTATTGTATTAAATGAAATTTCAAACCATTATGTAATAAAAATCATTTTTTTAAAAAAAATAATGAGCAATATAATATGAATCATAAGTCACATCAAACTATTAAGAAATGCTTCTGTTCTGTCTAAAATAATCCATATTTATTGATTCAAGCAATATTTTATATATTAAACACCAAGTTAAAAGAAATCCAAATTTTAGATGCAATACAAGTCCATATGTAGACTATATATTTTAGATATAATTATAATAATAAATGTTGAATTAAGTATCATGCCAGTTTTTTTAAGGTAATTATTTTGTACATTCATATGCAATTAACCATTTTCTAAAGAGAGAATTAAAAGCATAAAAGGTCCTGTCAATATATAGATCTAACTTGGAAACTCTGTAAGGATATAAAGTTTGGTAAATTTTAACAACACTAACAGCTGGGAAGAAAGAGAATTTGACCTGAAATACTTAGATCAGTACAATCAGAGTGAAGAAATATCCTGTCATTCACACTAGATGGACCAGACCATAAAATCACCTCCAAAGGATAACCGCAACTACTTTTATTGAGGTATGATATAACAACATAATCTTGCAAGTCTAGTTTTGCTGTATATCATCTCCTTCTTATAGTTGAATGGACTGGGAAGTTATCTGAACCACTTCTGAATATTGTGGAATTAAAAAAAAAAACCTGTTGCCTTGACAATAAAGTCTTTTTATCTCCATCATGGTTATCTTTCTTATTCTCTACATTTTCTTTACTCTTTACATAAACCAGGATATTGTATTAGTTTTCTCTAAGTGTAATATTTACAGTGAATTTAATATTTTCCATTCCCATTGTTGCATATCAACAATGTCCAAAATGTTATTCGGCTATAAAGGAATATAATCCAATCTGTCATCACAATTAAGCAGCTGGCTGGATAGTATCATTTGAAATTCCTACTGCCAGTGACAATTCTTTCAAGTTTTGTAAAATCACGGGTTTAATTTGTGATTTCCAATTTGACCATATTTGGTTAGCTATTTGTCTCTGCCACTCATTTAATACTTTCTCTTATATTTTTACTGGGTTCATTTAAAATAGAAAATCTCACTGAAAGATTCTATTTACCTGCTGCTAGTCTTCCTAGACAAGTTTAACTTTCTCTATTTTATTTTTTCAAGTCTCTGAATATTTTTTTCTTAACTTTAAATTTGTTTTGGTTAAGTGAATCCCCAAGTACTTAAACATAACAGTGATAGTGAACTCTGCTATTTATAGCAGATACTCTTCTTTAAGGCAAATTCCATGAAATGATTAGACTCTTATTCTAATTAATCTGAGACATTGATACCAAACCATACTTCTATATATGTTGCATATTTAATTGTAGAGATTATTTGGATGAGCAACTGTAAATATAACAACATATGCATAAAATATCAGTGTTCTTGATTTTCCAGTTTCATTTCTCTAATTATATTTTTGTGTTGTATCTTCCTTGTGAAAGTTTTTACTGCTAATTGAAATAAGGAAGGAGAGAGAGGGAGAGGAGAGAGAGAGAGAGAGAGAGAGAGAGAGAGAGAGAGAGAGATTGAGATTGAAGACAATCTATCATAACAGTTCTTTTATTATTATTTTGGCTACTTATTCTTTATAATTGTTCCATATCCATATATGAAAATTCAAGCCACCATCATGCTTTTCAGAGTTGTGAATATAAAAGCCTATTCCAAATAAATTATTGAGTGCTCTCTCTATGTCAAAAAACAACAACCCCATAGGTCTTTTTTTTTCTTTTGATTTCTAAACATACCTGATCTTGTCCCTTATGCATTATTTGGGACAAATCCATTCTGATCATGCTACAGTAAGTCACATAAAATGTCATTAAATCTTTTTGCAAGTATTGCTATAAAAGGTTTGTAATCTACATTCAACAGAAAGATGAGTCTGGGTGAGCTGGTTCATTCTCCTTTTAATATATCAAGACTCTAAAGGCTTTTGCAATCAAAAAGGAAGTATCTGATGGTGAATGTAATTTATTTCCTGAGTAAATGGTTTAATCAACTTTTCTTAGAAGGTCTATAATATATTTCATAAAAACCATCTAGTCTGAGGGATATTTTTTCAATATTAATATTGTTTCTTTTGTTTCATCTTTTGTAATTGATTTATTGAGTGCCTGTAAGAGAAGGGACAGCAGAACCTGAGGGCAGAGTGAAAAGGGAGCTCAACCTAGAATCCTAACGTAGCCGCAAGAGAACTAAATCCAACCCTCCTTGATTGTTGTTGACTCTTACCTAACTTTAAGCAGGAGCTGTTAGTTGAGAAGATTTCTATGCAGGTTAAGTTAAACTTATTGCATAAGCAATAAGTTTAACTTAACCTTCATATGTGGACCTGGCTTCCATTTATTGATCTATGAATTTCTTCTTATAAATTTGCAATAACAGACCATTCAGGCTCAACTTTTCCAGACTAGCAGTTCCTCTAATTAATCTTTCCAAATTTAATAAATACGAATAACCTTACAATTATTCAATTATGATCTCTATAAATAAGAGTTGCACATGAGACAGATGTTTATTAATGAGTAAGTTCTATGAATGGAAGAATAGGCAAGTTTTTTCCTCCAAAGATTATTTATGCTTTCTCTGTCTAGTCCTTTGGGCCTGAAAAGGCCCATTTTGTTTATCTGTTGCCAGATATTTAGAGATTCAGTAGTTCTACAAAGATGTCTAGCTGCCAACTGTCATTAACTGCCAAAAGGTGCCAGGTTTTGACCTTCCTCGCCCACATTGCTCAACTCTGAATAGGATCCGTACCCAACATGGTGTCTGCCAGGACTCATTGTTTAAGTGGGGTCTTGTCTCTACCCTTCAGTGTGACTGTGATGTTCCTTGGCAAAATATCCATCACATTGTATCCAAATGTCCATCAAGAGCTTACACCGGCCCAATGTCTGATTTTTTTCAACATAGATCACCCTATCCTTGAATAGCTAGGTAGACTGGACATTAACATTTGAACCACTATAAGTCCATGTATTTGCCATATGCTAAATAAATAAATATGCTTTCTCCTTTTTAAAAAAAGAAACGGTGGTAACCTATTGCCCAAGACACTTTTTGAAAAGAACACATTTCATCAGTAGTCACAAGTTCCCCTCTGTTTCTTGATGAAGCTACCTAGGCACACCCAAGCTAATTTGAAAGAATGCTAAAGCCTACCCTCTCTGACTTTGCATATGTTACTTTCTGATCATTTGGCCTAATTAAAGTGTTTGATAATAGGATAAAACTTTCTGAAATCTTATGCAATGATGGGGGGAAAATAAAAGAGAACTCAGTGATAAAGTAATTAAAAACAACAAAGAATGCATCAAAGTCCTGCAGAATTCACATGTCTATTTGTAATAGCCAAGCACCTCTCTTTTAGAAGAACTCAAGTAAGACATCATTTAACACTCTTGATTTTTTATTCCCAGCACTTTGTATTCAGAGACTGAATACCTTTGATAATGAAAACAACATAAAAGTAATCATCGATAGCTTTATTCTTCAGGATGGTATATTTTAACTATCATTCAAACGGTGAATAGTTTTAACATATCCTTTCAGCATAACAGCTTTTCCTTCAACCAAAATTAGTCAGTTTATGCCTATTTGTAAAATGTCTCATATACTCCCCACATTTATCATAGGAATAAGTATATTGGTTGTGAAAAGTGAAATTTTATTTGAGGTAGAGCTTATAATGAATGACTTTAGTTAACAGTAAAAGACTTTCCTGTGGGGAGAGGAGGAGGGTAAGTTTGAATTAGAAAAAAAAATCTCAGCATTAGTTCATTTCAGTAATAACATACTTTCTAGTACTAATTTAAAGTAGACATTTACTAATGATAACTATAGGATTTTCAAAAGAGTGCAGGCTTTACAGTTGTATGCAGGGCTGTGCTCATTAGTATAAATGAGCTACAACACTATCCATGTATAAAATCAATAGTTAAATTCAGTTGTCTGGTTCATCATAGTTAAAATAAAACAACAATAACAAAAAGGAACAGATTTTAAAATAAAACTCTAAGGAGAACTCTGTATCTCTGTTTCTCTTTGGTACTGTGGCCTTTCTTTGACAAACAAGACTAGCACAATACAAGACAGTGAACATTAACAGAATGCAAAAACAAGACAACCAGATCAATAAAACTTTCAGCAACCTCACTAAGAAAAACCAAATTACCAAAAGAGGAATAGTGGCAGATGAGAAGCATCTTCCCACACATCTATGGACACCCCAAAAGGGTCATGACAATGAAATCATTTGATATCAAAATCCTTTTCACGTCCATAGATCTGGAATTAGCCACATAATCTATGACCGCATTGCTCCACATCACACCTGACTTAACCAAATACACGAAGATAGAAACTCCCAAGATTATGGATCTCATAAACCTCTGCCTAACGACATACTTCCAATCTGATGGACAAATTAACCAACAAATTAAAGGGACCTCTTTGGGACCACTGCTTTCAGGATTTAGGGATTGCCAGCTATTTTGGGGTTATATCAGCCAGCTAGTCCTGGATTTTGTTCTTGTACAAAGGAAACTAGAGGTAGGTTGTCTGCATGAAATCTTGCGCAAATTGTTGATCAGAAACAGTTAATGGGCAAAACCCTAATTTAGGCACAAAATGCAGACAGATGAAAGAGCAATCAAACAGAAGGTTGGACATTCATATCCATATGTATATGTTTTTATACTTGTATAATTGAAAGATCTAATGGCAATAATAAGAACTAATACAAATGGAAATAAAACAAAAAGGAAAGAGGAATAAAAGGGAAAGCTAAAAGGGCAATAAGAATACAAGCACAGGAAACTAGGAAAAGAAGAGAAATATATGAAGTTATAAAGTAGTTTCTGTTATTCTTCACAGCACTTATCAGTACAATTATATTGTAACCTCTCTTTATCTCTGTAAAGTTATATCATGGCTCTATCTTTCTATAAGCTATCCTGCCTAACACTCAGAACCCTAAATCACAAATTCATCTTTTATGTGAAAATTAGTTTGTAGAAAGTTGTGTTTCTTATCCACTCCTTAGGGTGCAATTCATAATGTGGCATGAGGGTGAGTGGGGTGTGGGGTGGGATGTATAAATGTTTTAAATAAATAAAATATTTCAATATTTCTTTTCATCACTAACAATTAAAAACCATAACAATTGTTTAATTAACTTACTATAGAAAAGGTTACCAATTTGAAATCTGGCAGATAATATTTCTTTAAGGAACTTTTTTTTTCAGGAGTAGATAACCCAAAGGTTTGCCATCCTATCAGGTTACCTGGGATAGAAGGGTTTCTTCTTTGGCTATCAGATAGCCCCTAGACTCAATTAGACTATTTGTTCGCAGGAAGGAAAAGACTAGATAATTGCTTCCTTGGATGAACAAGGCGGGAGGGCAGCAGGAGAACCAACCATCCAATGGGAGGGTGTGGTCATCTATAGTCCAGACTAAATATTTTGCCACTGTTAGAAGTGTCTCCGTCTGAACAGAACTTGAGCCAGTTTAATGTTTAATTACTATAAGCACTGTGATCCAAAACCAAGTCCTATTTTAATACTGTATAACTGGGGCATTTTTTCAATGCAAATCTGTTTCTTTTTATGACACATCCTCTCCTTCCTAATTTCATTATGAAATAAATGTGTTATATTTTGCTACATTTAGAAATATATTTATTGATTAGAGTTTCATCCCGGCTTTATTACTTTATAAGTAATTCAAGGCGGCAGGCATACATAATACTCCTTCCTCCTATTTTCCCCCCACAATAATCCTGTGAGGTGGGTTGGGCTGAGAAAGAAGGACTGGCCCAAAGACATTCAGCTGCATTACATGCCTAAGGCAGAATTAGAATTCATAGCCTCCTAGTTTTTACCCTGGTGCCTTATTCACTAGATCAAACATCAGACATGTGTCATAATTATTTTTCTGCTTTGATAAGGACTGAGGCCAGCCATTCTAAATGCTACAGGACTGTTTAGCCACATCAGAATTCTCTGGTTCATTCTAGAAGTTTCTGGGAGATAGATAGATAGATAGATAGATAGATAGATAGATAGATAGATAGATAGAGATAAGGATAGAGACAGAGATAGATAGAGATAGAGCTTAAGGTACCGTATGCATGAGTTTTATTAAATTGTTTGGCTAATAAAAGGACTAACCCTTTATAAATCCTTGCTGGAAACACAAAAGCAACAGTAAACTTAAAAAAATGAAAAAAGCTTTTCAGCCTGTTATTGCCTACACTGTCCTTCCAAGTTTTTATGCAGATATAAGTAGTTGGCTTTAGGTGTCAATGGAGCTTGTTGCTTCTCTCTGGGTTTCCTTTTTAATCAGTAGGAGATTGCTCTGTTTCCATACAAAACTTTGTAGGCGGCAGCTATCTGCTCTTAGAATTCTAAATGAGTCACTTTATACTCCTCTACAGCTGGCTTCGGCAAAGCCTTTTTTTGAAGGGGGGGGGTGAGAAAAAGTTCCTGCTCATTCACATGGGGAGCCCCAGGACCCCAGGGTTAGCTTGACTCATGAAAATGATCATCTTGCTCCACAGTATAGGAAGTTGATCAATACTGATGATCGATAGAGGCACTTAGTAAACAGGCACTTTGTTTCTTGGAAGGGGAAATAACTGCATCCCAGTTGTTATTATTATTAATATATGAATGGAAGCATGTTTGTAATTCAGAAAATTGGGTAATTTCTAGTTTAGTTTCCACTCAGCACTCTCAGTTAATCCCTATGTTCAAATTACAGTAAACACACTGTTACTCTGTTCAGACAGATAGACAGACAAACAGATAGATGAGATAGAAATATAGTGAAATATAGAGATCAAGATAGAGATTCAGAGAGATCTGTATATACTGATATATATATATATATATATATATATATATATATATATATATATATATATATATATATATATATATATATATATATATATACACACACACATACATACATACATACATACATACATACATACATACATACATACATACTGTGGATATGTTGATGTTTATTTATTTAATATTAGCAAACACTAAAACAATTTACATGTGCTGGATAAAAAGTAGGTGAAAGCAGGTAAGCAGAGATATGAGTAATGGCCAGTCTCTGTCTGTCTCTCTCTCTCTTTGTGTGTCTCTCTCTCATCTGTTTGTCTGTCTATCTATCTATCTATCTATCTATCTATCTATCTATCTATCTATCTATCTATCTATCTATCATCTACCTCTATTTGTCATCACCTCTCTCTCTCTCTCTCTCTTTCATCTGCCAGTGTTCAGTTTCCATGCATGACCTCAGTTCTAGAATTGTGTGTGTGTGAAGAAAAAATAACATTTCAGCATTCATTATACCCATATACTACACATTCTCAGATCTCAAGGAACAAGATTCATTGAATCCCACACCTTAATAATTTCAGTCAAATTTTATAACAGACAGGCTGCAAAGATACTACATAATACCCTGATTTTGAACGTAGCCTTCTCCATGGTGGCTCCTTCACATATAAGAATGAATGTCACTGCTGAATTTGTAAAAGGAAATGAAAACTGAAGGAATGTGAGGGGCTTTTTTAATAATCTAATTTCAATGGTTAATATTATTGTCATATCTATTCATTGTCACTATTTTGAAATTTTCAACCTTTATTTCTGATGTATACCACTTGGAGCCAATTTGAAGTAGAGTGGCATAAAAATGCCAGTAACAAACAAAAAGAATTCCAGTAGCCAGGTTGACATTTGTAGTATTAAATAGTGGAAGTTTGAATCTCCTGATCTATTCATCCATTTCCTTTGATTCTTTGTTCCATCATAACTCTGTTAGGTTTGATAGCTCCAATATGCTTCCACCTCGTGAATAAAATACCTGAATTTTTCCTCCTACTAAATATGGCTAAATTTGACATTATATTTGTCTGTGAAACATGGCTCAATGCATCTCTCCCTGACTCCATTACCACAGTAAGGGACTATCATGTTTACCGATCAGATCGTGAAATTCGTAGAGGAGGTGGTGTTGCTATCTTCTATAAAAAGTCCTTACATCTAAAAAATATCCAAGTTACCCAGGAGCTTGCTCTTCCTGAGACCATCATCTGTGAACTATCCTTAAATATCACAATTCTATTCTTACTATGTTACAGAGCACCTGATTATGACATCGAACATGTAAACAAGCTAAATACATTACTAACATGGGCTGCATCCTGCCCATACCCTTTTATCTTTCTTGGTGATTTCAATCTACCTCATATTGACTGGACCCTAAATGAATGTACAACTGAAATCATACACACAACCTTCTACAATGCTATTACAAATCTGGGACTGGAACAACTAGTAACCAACAACACTAGACTAAACAACTGCCTCGATCTCATCTTCTGCAATAGTTTGAATTTAATTTACGGAATACAAACTAAAGAACCCTTTTCCAGCAGTGACCACAATATGATTGACTTTTGTCTCAACATACGCCCACACAAAAATCACCACAATGATGTAATCCCCAATTGTAACTTCAAAAAGGCAACTATGATCTTATAGACAACGATCTCTCATCCCTTGATTGGCAATCTCTATTCACTGGATGCAATACTGTTGAAGACCATTACAACATATTTTTACTTGAAGTCAAAAGAGTCATCAAACTATATGTACCAACAACAACTCCCAAAACAAAACAAAAAGCAGATTACCCATAACAATAAGGAAACTTCAATCCAAAAAGAGATCACTCTGGCGGAAAAACAAATCTGGTCACGTTGCCAATTTCAAAAGCCGATACAAAAATTTATGCCACCAGATAAAGACCGAATGCACCAATTATCACATTAAACAAGAGGAAAACCTTCTAAGCACCAATTCCACCCGTGCTTTTTACAATTTTGTAAACAACAAACTAAAAGACTCAAGGTCCATCCCACCCTTGATAGGACCTGATGGTAAAGACTGCAACGACGACACCATTAAAGCCAACCTCTTTAACACATTCTTCGGCTCAGTATTTGTAAACAGCAATGGATCATGCCCAGTATTTCCTAGCCGTACCACAGATAACAACAATGATCTAATACATATCGATTTTACAGAAGACAATGTTGAAAAAGCACTACGCAATCTAAAACCATCTCTATCTATTGGACCGGATGGAATATGTGCCTACTTCTTAAAAAAGCTATCCACTGCCATAGCCAAACCTCTAAGCATAATCTTTGAAAAATCTTTCAGGACCAGCTCCTTGCCTAACCTATGGTCACAAGCCACAGTCATCCCCATCTTCAAAAAGGGAGACCCAAGCCTAGTTGAAAATTACAGACCAATCTCCTTATGCTGCGTCACCTGTAAAGTCATGGAATCAATTATTAACCAATCCATCATCCTCCACTTAGAGACAAACAACCTACTCTCCAATAAACAATTTGGTTTCAGAAAAAAACTATCCTGTAATCTGCAACTCTTACACTGCAAAAACATATGGACGACACAACTCGACCAGGGCAAAGCAATAGACACAATCTACATAGACTTCTGTAAAGCATTCGATTCAGTGGTACACGACAAACTACTCCTAAAAATAAAATCCTATGGTATCTCTGGACAACTGAATAACTGGATAGAAGCATTCCTGGCAAACAGACAACAAATGGTCAAAATTGGAAGTGTCCTATCAAATTCTGTACCTGTCAATAGTGGTGTCCCCCAAGGCAGTGTTCTAGGACCAACTCTCTTCATACTCTACATAAATGACCTCTGTGATCATATTAAGAGCAATTGCATTCTTTTCGCTGATGATGTAAAGCTGTTCAATACCACAGACAATACTGCTACCCTACAAAAAGATCTTGACTATGTATCAGAATGGTCAAACAAATGGCAACTTCAAATCTCAACAAATAAATGCTCTGTCTTACATATTGGCAAAAAAAATCAGAAAATAAAATACAAGCTGAATAGTCAAGATCTTGTTGATGACCCAAGCTCTGTAAAGGACCTTGGAATACTCACCTCTAATGATCTAAGTGCTAGAGCCCACTGCAACTACATAGCCAAAAAGGCATTAAGAGTTGTTAACCTAATCCTACGTAGCTTTTTCTCTGGTAATATCACACTACTAACCAGAGCATACAAAACATTTGCTAGACCAATACTCGAATACAGTTCATCAGTCTGGAACCCACATTACATATCTGATATTAGCACAATTGAGAAAGTCCAGAAATATTTCACAAGAAGAGTTCTCCACTCCTCTACTCGTTGTAGAATACCTTATGCCACCAGACTTGAAATTCTAGAACTAGAAAACCTTGAATTACGCCGTCTTTGGTCTGATTTAAGCATGGTATATAAAATCATACATTGCAATGTCCTACCTGTCAATGAATACTTCAGCTTCAACCATAACAACACAAGAGCACACAATAGATACAAACTCAATGTTAACCGCACCAAACTTGATTGCAGGAAATAAGACTTCAGCAATAGAGTGGTCAATGTCTGGAATACTCTACCCGACTCTGTAGTTTCTTCCCCAAACCCCAAAAACTTTAACCTTAGACTGTCTACTATTGACCTCACCCCTTTCCTAAGAGGTCTGTAGGGGGCGTGCATAAGCGCACCAACGTGCCTACCGTCCCTGTCCTATTGTTTCTCTTATTCTTCTTTTATTTTTCTTATATGTACCCATTTCATGTATTCACAACTATGTATACACTTATACTTATTATCTTGTAAACAATTGGCAAATCAAATAAATAAATAAATAAATAAACTTCTACTTCAGGAAGTTAAATTAAGAAGATATATTTCTTGCTTGGTGCTTGACTTATGGATTTATTTAGTTCCCATTCTGCATCAACTGGGATCATTCCTTTTGCTTATAAAGTAGAGCCATAGAAGGAAGGCAAAAATAAATTCTTGGTACACCTGTGATCCAAAATATTTATTCAACACAAAACAACAAGGTAGGTGTATCACACGCACATGTACATCTTCATAGAAGTGGCTGCTACATTATTTAAGAAAACTTCCTTATTTATTCCTTCCTTCTTCTTTGACTGCCTGAAACCAGCTCTGAACTTTTACCAAAATAATAGTAATAGTAACACCATTATTAAGCAACATCTGGGAAGAACTCAACGTGTGGACAAAAAAGCCAATTCTAGTATCTTAATAATACAGTAATAAAAACTGTATTTCAAAGCCATGGTACAGGTAGTCCTCGACTTACAACCACAATTGAGCCCAACATTTCTGTTGCTCAGTGAAACATTTGTTAAGTGAATTTTGCTCCATTTTATGATCTTTCTTGCCACAATTATTAAGTGAATCTGGCCTCCCCATTTACTTTGCTTGTCAGAAAATCACAAAAGGGGATCACATGGCCCCGGGACACTGCAACCATCATAAATATGAGTCAGTGGCCAAGTGTCCAAATTTTGATCACATGACCATGGGATGCTACAATGGTTGTAAGTGTGAACAATGCTCATAAGCAGGGGTGGGATTCTACTGGTTCTGTCTGGCTCTACAGAACTGGTAGCTCTGAAGAGCAGCAGACACAGAACTGGTTCTGTGTCTGCTGCTGTTTTGGCCTGCCCACCCGCCTGGGCTCTTACCTGTCCTTTATTTCCTGCTTTTTCAACAGCAGCTGCTTTGCATGGCACAGCTGCGGTTGAAAAAGCAGGAAAAAAGGGATTTTCTAACCATTGCCCACCCACATGCAGCGCTGCTCAGCTGTCCGGGCAGCTCAGCAGGTCGTAAATTGCACTCCCGCGACTTGTGCATGCGCGCACGACGCAGAGCAACAGAACCAGTAGTTATACTGGTTGAATCCCATCCCTGCTCATAAGTTACCTTTTTCAGTGCCGTTGCAACTTTAAATGGTCACTAAGTGAACTGTTGTAAGTCAAGGACCATCTGTACTTTGTGATTCAATAAGATGTTTTTAGTCCCATTTTGTTTTGTATTTTTACTTTTCTATTTCTTATCTACAAAATTATCAAAGAAGACAATGTAAACTTTCCACTTTTTATCTTTTACTTTCTCTACAAAAATGTAGCTCTGGCTTTTCCCCCTTTGCTCAACCCACTGCTTTAATATGTTCACTGATAGACAATAGCAGCGTAATGCATTAGCTGTTCTGTCCATTGTGATCTAATGGCAGCAGCTAAGGGTTACAGTCTCATCTCTAATTGACACTTAAGGGAGATTGTGTGTATCATTCCCAGCACATGAAATGAGAATATGCTCCCTTGATTCCACGTTCTTCCTCTGATTAATCGGTTATGCATTGTGCTTCTGCTGTATTCATTTATTCTGAATGTTTTAAAGTTCTGCAGCTGATATGCTCTATATTTTTAGCTCCATAAATTTAGCCCACCTTCAGTCAAAAGAAAATAAATGGCTGGTAACTTTCTTTGAAGCTGATGTAGCTATGTTCCTTCATGCATTTTTGTTTTACTTATGTGAAAGATAATGTCGGCCATTCTTGATTAAACCTGAACTGATTGAAAAACTCAATCAATATTTTGTAAAGAATATCTCCTGTGATAAATATTGGGATGCTAAAAATAACAGTCCTACATAATGCAATTCAAGTAAAAGAATCACCAATTTTCAGCTGTTTGGTTCCCCTTTGTTTTTCAAGAATTTGATCAAAACCGGTAATATCTTGAAATAATGCCAGAATCTGATAGCAGTGGGCTGACTTCTAAATCTAGCACCATGCTCAGGCAGCACATTTACCAGCATGCTGAAATCATATTTATCCATGCTTCCTCCACTTAAAAAAAAAAAATGAACACCTATCCCGGATAAATAGATAAAAATAGCAGTTTTTCAATTGCAAGCTTTTTATTCTTTTTTTTTTTCCCATGGCAACTTTTGAGAATTAATAATAAAAACACAGCTGAACTGTTCAGACTCAGTGTGAAGAAAATGACTTTGGTTGATTGTGCATGCTTTCCAATCCAAAATGAACTGTGTGCAGCTCAGTAGACTAACTCAGTAGAATTAGAGACTGCTGATGCATTTTTTGCTGATGGGTGGATGGATGGATATGTTGTGGTTCACTGGCAGCCAGTGCAGACGGCAGCGGAGTCGGACAGTGAGGAAGAAAGGGGACCAGTCAGGGAGACTGTAAAGTACTTGGACAAGGGTCCTGCTTCCGATACAGGAATGGGGCTAGGACCATCTGGGAGTGGGGTGCTGCCTTCAGAGCCTTCAGAGTCTGGCAGCAGTGAAGCAGAGGATCCAGGGGAGCCTGTTCCCAGTGTGCATGTGCGCAGAGCTGCTAGAAGGTGAAAGCAGCTGAAACAAAAGGGGTGACTCAGGAGTAAGGCTGAGAGGTGATTGCCCCTCCCATAAAGGATAAAAGTCAGACCTCAATGATGAAAGCTTTGCAGGAAGCAAAGTAGTTCGATAGATTCCAAGTCCTCCTTAAAGCTCTGGTTGGTTTTTTTCTGGTATTTCGGTTGGTTGATGTTATAATTGGATACTTCTGTTTTTGGCAGCATTCCATAGCACTGAAAGGTGTGTGCTTATCTTGGGGAACTGTTTATAATTAGTTCTGGCTGCGAATGAAAGTAATTCCCAGCATTGCAATAAAATAGGTTTTGCTTTTAAAACAAGTTTGTGTTTAATTACGTTTAACGAAGTCTGGGTCAGAACAGGCTAGATGATAGATAGGTGATAGGTAATAGATCAAGAGATAGCAATAGAACTTATACTTATTTACCACTTCATAGTGTTCTACAATCCTTTCTAAGTGGTTTTAAGGATCAGCATATTGACCCCAACAATCTGGGTTGTCATTTTACTGATCTCAGAGGGATGGAAGGCTGAGTCAACCTTCAGCTGGGCAGAATCGAACTCCTAGCAGTTGGCAGAATTAACCTGCAATACTTCATTCTAAACACTGTGCCACCATGGCTCCTTGAGATAGAGATAGACAGGGAAAGATGATAGCTAGCAAGGGAGCTAGCTAGATAGGCAGGCAGGCAGGCAGGCAGGCAGATGATAGATACTGTAGATAGATAATCCCCAATAGTCTGGAAACAGATCATCAGGTTGAAATGGATTATGGATAAGTGTAAACACAACAAATAACAGGTATGGTTGATTATTTTTTCCACTCCACTCCCATAAAGTGCTTCCTGTTTACTTTGGGCGGATGGATTTGAGTCCAGATAAGTCTACCCACCATTAATGTAGCTCTGTGTTTACCAATGGATCATGTTGACAGGGTTTTCAGATAGACTTGATTAACAGATATAGATTGAACCAGTTTATTTTTTTCTAGCACAATTGCATACTGGGTTCTGCATCTTTTTCATGAAGTTTGAATTTTTAGTTATGACAGTAGTCCCAGATTTCTGTCTTGAACTTCAAGAGTTTTCATATTTCAGTTTGTGGGAATTCCTCTGCTGTCTGAATCCAGGTTTGAGTGGGATCTCCATATGTAGTGGTGCATGAGGCCCCTAGTTATTTAAACAGATCTAGGATGGACTGCTGTTTGTTTCCAAAGACATTGGACTTTGTAACAAATTGATCTCATATTTACACTAAGGTTTTTGCCTCAATAAAATGACGGAAGAAAAGTGAGACAGTATTTATTGTAGAGCTGCAGATACTTCTGATAACTCAGCAGCCTGGGCTTCCTCAATGGCTAGAGATAAGGTCAGATCTTTCTTTGCCAATAACCTCCTCTGAAGCTTCAAATCCCTAACTCCTCCTACAATTTGGTCTAGCAGCATGTCCTCAAGGTAATCCCTGAACCCGCAGTGTATGGCAGCTGATCTTAGTGCTGCCATGTATTGACTCACAGTTTCCCCTTCAGCTTGAATCCTTCTCCTAAAAGCTAGCCTCCTAGCTATCTGAGAGGGTCTGGGGGAATAGTGGTTTGACAAAATTTCCTTCAACTCATCCCAGGGGATAGCCTTAATGGGTCGTGGGGACACTAGCGCAGAGGCTGTGTCAAAAATGGTAGCCCCACAGAAGCTTAAAAAATAAGACCTTTTCCTCAGGTCTGTAGCCCTAGACAAATCTATGGCATTTAAAAAACATTCAAATCTGCTAATGTAAGATTCCCAAGTCTCTGCTCCCAGCTGGAAATGCGGGAATGTCGGAGTTGAGGCCATTGGAGTGGCAGAGTCGGTTTCCTGGGTGAGGAAAATTAGAGGTCGCTTTTAGAAAAGCGTTTCTGGTAGTGCCTGTCAGCGGCGTTCGGCTCCTCAGCTGTGGAGCTTTAAAGTTCGCGCTCTTTTGGAGAGCGCCGGCGGCAGTGACTTCAATCAGCCCTTAGCGGCTTCAGCTCTTTCTTAGTGTGACTTCGGCTCAATTGTTTCGCCTGGACGTCTTTGTTGTATCCCATCCTCGTCGCCAGTGTTGTAGAGCGGCGGTTACAGAGGGAGACAGAGCCAGGTTAAGCTAACAGTCTTTATTCAAGAGAATAAAGGGTCGCCGCGGCTTCAGAGGCAATCTGACAGCCAGCTGGCGGCGACAGCTGATGCCATTTGACAGCTCCCTTTTATAGCGGCTGTCAAACGGCATCAGCCAATGGGAGCGATCGACGCTCCCGCTCAAGCGGCGGACCAGAAGGAGAACTGTTGGCAGGTTCTTAAAACATAGCAGTATTCAGAAGGAATTGGAAACCTAAACTGGAAAAGATTCTATCCCTGAAGAAATATGAAGGAATATTTTGGCATGATTTAGGAAACAGGCTGGGTCATGAAAAGAAAAACAAACCAGTAGGAGAATGGGCCACAAGAAAAGAAGAAACAAAATTTTACAATATCTATATTTTATCCTTGCCTCTCACGATGCACACAATAATATTTTGCCCTATTTCTAGACTAAAGATGATTTCATAATTTGAGCTTCCCTGCACATATATACATTTTAATGTGTTTCGGGTTACAGATGTCTATCTATCTAACATCTACCTACCTACCTACCTACCTACCTGTCATCTGTCTAATTGGTCTGTCTGTCTGTCATTCTGTCATTCTGTCTATTGTATTTCTATAGCCACCTTAAATACAGCTTCAGTTGTAGAACTGGTAAAATATTAGTCAAATTCCAGCCTAACAGGACCATTTTTCATACCCGTATGGGTGCTGTTCTTTTAATTTAATTAGGATACCCTAATTGATTTATTAATGTTGTGCCTCTTTTACATTTATAATAGTTGGCATAAATCAATAATGAACAATGTGATTAGAGCTAAGTTAATGGGAGTATGTTTACCGGCCACAAACAATTATCCCTAGCAGTCCATATCTGTCCAGGTACATGCAGTGAATTTAAATGTTAAAAATTAACTGTCATTCTCACAACCTAAGTACATTCCTGAAGCAAGCCGCCATTTATGTAGTCCACCATTTTTCTACCTTATAGTATCCAACTGTACTTGGAAGTGCTTTAGGTGCCCTAAGGCAGCAATTTGTAACCTGAACTCTCATACAAAAGTCATTCACCATGCTATTTGACCAAAGGGAGAAACACGTTATAGGTTCCATTTCCCTTTTAAGAATCTGCTGAATGATTGATTCAGCATCAACCATTTGTAGAGAAGACACGAGAGATACGAAATGTTTCATTTTGAGCAAATGATTTTGAGATGCCTGCAGTCCTGGATATCCACAGGGATCTCCTTGTACCCCCCACCCCCCCCCGCCCTCCCTGTGCTAGAGAGAGATGAAAAGATAGGCAAAGTGGCCAAATATCCCTTCTGTTTTCATCCAAAACTTGATGTGGACTGTGAGGCCTTCTGCTTTTGATTTGTTTGTATTGCTTTTTAATGCAAACTGTAACAACTTTCTCAGGGAGATTTCTACAAAGTCCTATTAATATTCTTGAAGTTATTTGACAGACAGAGCGAGACTGGAAACAGTAAATTCAACTGGATGGACCATGGTCATGCTGTGTGCATTGTTTTCTGTCTGTCTGTTTCCAGCAACTTAAACAAACCCTGAGATGATGGATTTTCTGTTTTGATGGTTTGCTGAAGCCTTTCTCCATCTTTAAAAGGAGACTTCCAGTGTGATGGTAACAGGCGAGGGTACTGGTTGGTGAGCTATTGTCCGAATTTTAAATTATTTACCATGAACATTGGGATTGGAGTTTTCAATTGAAGCCCTTGGCATTAGTGTTGATTTGTCCTTAATGTGGTAAATTACTCCAGAATTTATGATAGTGGTGTACCATTATCAAACAATGCAAAGCATATTTAAAACTGTCTTATTATATAAAGGCAAAAAGATGAGAATATTTCACAGAACTATTCTAAGAAGGAGAGTGTTCTGACCAAGGCTTCATGAGACAGTAACAATCAATCACAAGCTGATCCCAAAAACCTTTTTAAAAATTATTTCAATGGCTGTGAATGATATGCATTCACAGTCCGTAATGAGTCCCAAACAGGTTATGAATAGTCCAGCAGATGTCTGCCACCATCTTTCGGGATAAGGCTGATAAGTACCCACCTTTATCCCCCTTGAAATGCTGCCAACAACTAAATTACCAATTAGCTGTACAAGGCCAAAGGGAGCACAAAGTCAACACTGAGCTTCAGAGTTTAAACCGACCAGAACGAACAACATTGCTTCCTGCAAAGGCTCACTCTCCCCTTTTGTCTTAACTGTTCTTGCCCTCTGGCAGCTCTGCACAAGTGCGTACTGGGAACAGGCTTCCCCATTCCTCTGCCTTGTTGATGTCAGATTCTGGAGGCTCCAGAGTCAGTACATAGCTTTCAGATGGCCTTGGCCCCATCTCTGTGTTGGACAGAGATCCCTCATCCGAGCCCTCCCCAGACTGGCCCATGTTCCTTCCCACTGTCCGACTCTGCTGCCAATTCCACAGGCTTCCGGTGGACCACAACAGGGAGAAATTAAGTTCTTGGTCATTTTTATGGGCTTACAAAATATGAATCTGAAATATTTCATAGATGAGGGGCAAGAATGCATGTCTTAGTAGTTGACTATTTGATTTTAGGGAGTGACCTGTGATGACCCGTAGTCTCTCAAAATAACCCAAAACTCAAAACATATATGAAAGTCTGGTAAAATCTTCAATTTAACTTCACTGTTTTATTAGGCACAGTTTAAAGTCATAAAAGTAAATAATGAGTCAAACAGAAAACCAAAACAAACCGCATTGATGAGAGTTCTGAAGCAAGCCGAGATAACTAATTATAAACTCCAGGAAAATAACCGAGAAAAGTCCATGGGAAGAATGCCAGCAAAGATAAGCCTCTTTCAAGGTGAACACTAATTGACTTCAGCAATTCTAACTGCGCAGTTGCAAACTTATATACATAGCTCCCACCTGCAAGCCACGAGGAGGATCATGGTAATCTCCTCTTGAGTAGACCTCACTTTTCCCTGATCCTCTCCTCCCTGCGTGACCTAGGATAGATAGGGGATGGGCCTGGATCCTCCTCTGACTGCTCAGCCGGCCTCTGCCCTTCCCCAGCCTCCTCCACCACCTCTGGAGCCACACTCCCACTCCCTGTTGGCTGTTCCTCCTCTTCCTCAGAGTCAGTCTTCACCAGGGGCATGACATGACCTGAGCATTTTGATAGATGTAAAAATGGATAGATGTATGGCATTCACTTCTCTCCTGGAATTTTCTTCTTATGCTCATACAATTAAATTTAATTTATCTAGGTTATTATTATTTATTTCTTCATTTCCTCTTCAATAATGGAGTATGTTTTAGTCTCTTCTTCTAGCCTATAGTTCTATAGTGCCATGCTCATATTATATAACCCTATTGTTTAAAAAATTTAAACCAGGAAGATGTTATTTAAGTGATATTAGACAATTAACTTTAGCTTTTTTAAAAAAAATAATAGTAATTCATCCACTCTGCAGAATGTATAGGATTCCTATAACACTTGTATGCAAAGTTATGTTTTAGCATAGTGGTTCCCAACTTTTTTGGTACCAGAGACTGATTTTGGAAGAAAAAATTTCTTCCATCGATCAGCAGGTGGATGGTTTCGTGTGCTACTTAAACTCTGTGCATGTGCAGATGAAGCTTTGCTCGCTTCCCCACTACATATCCAACCTACAGTTGGTGCTAACAAGCCACAGTCAGGTAGCAATCTGTGGCCTGGAGATTGAGGGACTCAGGCATGCTTCTTAGAGAAACCAATAAAAAATTATTTTGCACAAAGAGTTAGGATTTTGGTCAGAGAATGATTGTTAGATTATTATTTCAGCACTTTTGAGCTACAATGTGGCACTTGATAGGGCAGCTTACTTTCACTCTTGCTATTTAATTTGATCCTTGAACCTTTGGCTTCCAATGTTAAGGTCATCTTTAGACATTAAGGGTATTACATTGGCAGGATATAAGCATACATTATTTTTATATGTTGATGATATGCTGATAATTTTTATCAATGTTCTACTCCTTTATCTAATTTTATAAAGGTAGTATAATATTTTGGAATGTATCCTGCTTAAAAAATTTATTGGAATAAAACTTTTTTTTTAACTGCCCTTGGGCCCTAACATATGAATACAATTATTTAAAGAGCTGGATTTTGTCATTTCTACTGATTGTATTAAATCTTTGGGATTTTATATATTTAAAACTATAAATATGTGGAAATAAATATATTTGAAGTTTTAGAAAGGATTGAGTTGTATGGTAATAGATGGTTAAAATTCCTTTAAGCTTGTTAAATTAAGGTAATTAAAATGAATATTGTCCCACATTTGATTGATGCTCCTACCAAATATTTTCTTCAAATTGATAGACTATTTAGGAAATGTATATGCAAACAGAGAACTACCAAGGTTTTCCTTACCTAAATTGAGAGTGACGTTTGAAGAAGATGGTTGTAATTTATCTGATTTGCAAAGATATCATTAGGTAGTATTTCATCAGTCATCAGCAAATGGAAAAAAAGATATGGTGAAATACTGCCCTTTATGAAGTATGTGGGAAAGTTGTTATTTATTCCCTTAGCAATCATGGCAAGTGCTTGGAACAAAATATGATTGAAAATGTGTTTTATTTCCAGAAATGGTTGTAGTAAGAAATCTTTGGCCCATATGTGCATGTATAATTTTGATAATGGGAAGGTTTTTTTAAAAAAAAATTACTTTGAAAATGGATGGTAAAATGTTCTATTGGACAGTTTGGATGAAGGCTGAAGATTGCTTAAAGGATTTTTCTTGACATCAAGTTGAATTTGTTCTTCCTAGTTTGCAGCAATAGTAGTATCCTGGTGGCACAGTGGTTAGAATGCAACATTGCAGGCTAACTGCACATAGCCTAGAGTTTGATCCTGACAGGGCTCATGGTTGACTCAACCTTCCATCCAGGGGTGGGATTCCACCAGTTTGCACCTATTCGCTAGAACCGGTTGTTAACATTCTAAGCAGTTCAGAGAACCGGTTGTTTGAAGAAATTACAGGCCTAATCCTGTAAGGAAGGAAGGAAGGAAACATTCTGAAACTGCCTCTCCGTTAACCCTTTTTACATTCTTGGCAGGACTAGACTTCCTGTCTCAGGAACTTCTCTGGAGTTTTTTCCCCCTCCTTTGCTGGTACTTTGCTTGTGTGGAGTGATCATTCAAAGTTACAATGGTACTGAAAAAAGTGACTTATAACCATTTTTCATACTTGCAACTGTTGCAGCATCCCCACAGTCATGAGAGGCCAGGCGAGGAGATGCGTGCCTCGATGTGGGTGATGTTGAGTTGGCCATGCCCAGCCAATAACATGATCATCAAGCCACGCCCACCAGTCACATGACCACCAAGACACACCCACCAACTAAGCCATGCCCACAGAACCAGTTGTTAAAAAATTTGAATCCCACCCCTGCTTCCATCCTTTCCATTGCTAAAATGCTAAAATTATTGGGGGCAATATGCTGACTCTATAATCCTCTCAGAGAGTGCTGTAAAGCAGGGGTCGCCAACCTTTTGGACCTCAGGGACCACCAAACTCATGCTTTTAAATTCTGAGGCCCACTAATATGAATTTTTTAAAAAAAGATAATATATTTAATATAAAAAAATAATTGTTATATTAAACATAAATTTAATATTTAAAATATATTTTAATATATATTTATTTAATTATAACAAAATTATAAATGCTTGATTATAACAAAATGTTTATTGTAACAAAATTATTAAAGTTAGTGCAATTATCACAAAATACTGAAACATTTCCACTCCATTTTCATTCCAGTCATTACAGGACAAACATTTGAATGCACAGTACTATCTAACATTTTCCTGATATAGGTCACTCTGTAGCAGTCAAGCCGTGCACATTTCTCCCCATGAATTCAATTCTCCAGCAGCATTGGATTGCTCCCTCCTCTCTCTCTCTCTCTCTTCCTTCCACCACCACCCCCGCCCACCTGGAGGCAATGGGTAGTTGCTGCAGCCATCCGGCAGAAGCATGAGCAGCAGCTGCTGCCTTTCTTCCCAGATCTTTAATGCCTGGCTTGCTTCTCCACTACTGCCTCCTCCTCCTCCAGCACCCCCTTCTCCAGGTAGGACGATTATGAACTAACCGAATGGCTACACTGATACTCCTTATAATTGCCTTTCTTTCCCACCATCAGCAAGCCACCCCGGGGCGGATTTCCCTCCACCATCGTTGGTCTTATCTTCAAGTTCCAGCTTGTGTGGCTCTCTGCTGCTCAGTCTCAGTTAAAGGAAATTTTGCACTGGCCATGTTGGTGGAGCAGCCTTATTTTCCTGTGCGGCCCAGATTAATTGCTTTCAGGAACCATTTCTTCTGCAGCCCACCAATGTTTTGCCATGGCCCACTGGTTGGCAACTGCTGCTGTAAAGCACTATGGGGAAGTATACTCTAAGTGCTGCTGCTATAGCTGTCTTCAATTTAAGCATATTCTAATAAAGCAATGTGGGCCAGATGCTTTGGCCACTTCAACTGCACCTAAAATGCCTTCTTCATTGTCTGAATCCAGGACAGAACTAAAATGGACAATATAACTTTATCAAAAAGTCAATAACATTTGTCTCAAGTGGACATTTTGGGATATTCCAAACATCAGCTAAAGAAGCAGAATTTCTGATAATGTCTAATTCATACATTCAAGTTTTTAAAAAATGTTAAACTATGAACAGATTCTTTGATTAATCAAAAAATGCACTTAGAGCATAACTGGACTCCCCCAAGAGAATGTATTTAATAGTATGAACATCAGCTTTTCTATGGTGGAGATATAAAAATATTGAGTGTTCAGTGCAGAGGTGGGATTCAGCAGGTTCTGACCAGTTCTGGAGAACCAGTAACGGAAATTTTGAGTAGTTTGGAGAACCGGCAAATACCACCTCTGACTGGAGATTTTACAGTATCCTTCCCCTGCCACGCCCACCAAGCCACGCCCACAGAACCGGTAGTAGAAAAATTTGAATCCCACCACTGGTTCAGTGACCCATATCATATGATCATGTAACGATTTGCTATCTTTTTGGGACAAAGTAGGTTTATGACAAAATTTTAAAGATGTTAATGTAATGCTGAATTATATTAGAACAATTAATGAGTGGAATGATTTGCTTTCAGTAGTTGTGGATGTTTCAGCACTGGAAGTTTTTAAGAAGAGATTGGATAACCATTTGTCTGAAATGGTGTCAGGTTTCCAGCCTGAGCAGGGGGTTGGACTAGAAGACCTCCAAGGTCCCTTCCAGCTTTGTTTTTCTGTTATATACCTAAGTTTTGGAATGTGACTGCTTATGAGAATTATGGTTATATTGAGCATGAGGTGTGGCTAAAAGAATCATATTGCAATACTGGAAAAGTCATATCATTCCAGATGTTAAGGAACGACTTTCAGAAATGTGTGGTCTATTTCAGGCAGTATGTTCTACTAATCCAAGGATACAGAAATATATGTTACTATGACAAAGGTTATGTGATATTTTACAGTAACATTTTATACTGATTATATTGACATGCTATATTTTAGTAGTGTCTATTGATTAACTTTGTGTGTGTGTGTGTGTGTGTGTTTAGGATTGTTTTTTTCCCCACATTTCTATTTTTTTCTTTTTCTTTAAGTTTAAAAATTGGCTAGTTAATTGTGTATGTTTTTTTGAATATTAAAACAAATAAAGGGGAAAAATTAATCAACAAATTTCCTGATGATGGGACTCATCTGTAGCATAGAAAGTTACAGCATTTATTTATTTTTAAAGAAGTTTTATTTTGTTTTGTTTTGCTACTGGCAGCCTGGCCACCATTTTGCTCCTTTTTCAATCCCTGGGTCTAGTATCATGGCAGAAAAGAGGAAACAAATGGCTGATGTACTCATATACGATTATGATGAAGAATATGCACAAAAAATTCTGCAAAATTACCTTCATTTCTTGGGAGCTGGGGATTGAAGGAGGGAGGGAGGGTGGGAGGAATCTCAGAAGTTTTCTCAGAGAAATACCTTCTGGGAAATTTTAATTTTAATAACATTTGAAGACCTTTTCTGCCAAACAAATTATATAAGCTTCACCAGAGTTCAGTGTGGTAAGTAAAGAACCAATTCTTTAAACTGCTATGTAAGAAAGAGTTTCCACACAGCATTTTTGTCTATAAATGGGAATTGACTTACAGCCAACTATAAATGTATAATTTGCAATTTATTTATTTTTAAGTTGAGAACGAGACTACTGGAAGACATTGCTGAGAGAACTAAATAAAATTTTAAGATACCAATTATTCCAGATGGTATTAAATAATTGATACATTTTTTTTCTCGCTTGCAAAAAAAGTACTGTGTCATAAAGCAGGAGAGCTTGGTAACTGACTGCTTATATGTCATAATGCTCTATAAGAACTGCTAGTTCTTGTTACATTATTTGACATTTAGCTTGAGACTGATACACTCTCAAAATAATGCCTGTGTTTAAAAGATATTAACAAGTTTCTATAAAATCTGAGCAACCAGATTGCAGTGCTGGAGGGTTTTTGACTCTGCAGCAATCTGTTTGTCTCTTGACAATAAAAAAGACACAAATTCAATGTTTTGGGGCACTGCATTCTGTCATGGAATAAATACTTTGTGTTGGAGCAGAAAAAAAAAACATTAGCCATTGAGCATCATTACATATCTCAGGGGAAATAAAACAGCTGGTATTGAGCCATGCTGTCTAAAAAAAACCCTTGAAGGTAGTTAAAGTGGTAAGGCTTTTCTCGGATTGTGTCTTGCAAGTCCTAGATATTTTTTTTTCTTTTAATATTCTTCTATTCAACATCATCATCTCTGTTTTTCCTAGAAACATGAAGTTGGAAATGAAGATTAGTGAATGAATATGGAAAATGGAATAC
Organism: Notechis scutatus; assembly: GCF_049901735.1. Lineage (NCBI taxonomy): Eukaryota > Metazoa > Chordata > Lepidosauria > Squamata > Elapidae > Notechis > Notechis scutatus. The sequence goes on along the minus strand of NC_142009.1, from coordinate 123,766,367 downwards.
AAATGCTTGTAATGTGTAGATTTCATTTACCTGATATTGATACAACAGATTCCACATGAAACAAATGAAATGGATAATTCTAATGGATTACACTCCAGAGTTTTGAAGGAGCTGGCAGATGTGATCTCGAACCATTCAACCATATCTTTCAGTGATCCTGGAGCACCGGAGAACTACCAGAAGACTCGAAAAGAACTGATGTGGCTCCCATCTTCAAAAAAAGGAAGGAAAAAAACCAGATGCAGGAAACTACAAATAAATTAGCCTGTCATCATTACCTGGGAAGATTCTGGAAAAGATAATGAAACAGATCTGTGAACACCTAGAAGCAACTGGTTATAACTTTTTATAACCAGAAGTCAATACAGGTTTGTCAAAAACAACTCATGCCAAACAAATCCTATGTAAATTTAGTCATTTTACTCCAGTTTAAGCCCTTTGTGTCATGATATTACAATACACAGGATGCAATTCACACATATAGTATAAAATGATGGAAACCCAAGAGATGACATATATATTTTTATTTAACAGACAATTGGGAATTATGGATACTTCTTCTCTCAGCTAGCCTGTTAATATCAGGTTTTTACTGTAGAATACAGATATTTTATAGTATTGCATATACTTATGCAAGTTCTATAAGCATTAGCTCCCTTTCACCTGCTAAAGAATACTAGAAGATCCAACCCCCCCAGAAGTATATAATATACTTTCAGAACCTTAGTTTCATTTTAAAAAAAGGTTCCCATTAGAGAGCTTCATCCAGTTCAGGAGACTCTGAGACAAACTCAAGAAACTTCTGCACTGAGATGTTCCTTGTGTGGAAAGGTAATGATGTGAGCTAGGTATAGTTATTTCTATTCTTGCTATTCAACTTTTCTATGACAATTTGAGCCACAGGCTCAGTATACCCACATTAGATTATCCCAATAATCTTGTCAATATTTGGATGACCCTGGAAAATTTTGGAAACTTAATTGTGGTTGCTTTAAAGTTTTGAAACTAATCTTTTATCCTAAATGTTTCAGGATCAGAAATATGCCTCCAACATTTGAGGTTCAGGACTCAAGTTCCTTTGTTTTCAGAAGTGAGACAGGTATCCAAGGAAGACAGGTGGTCTTCTCTATTACATTATGCAGGATTTTTACAAGAATTCTTTGCTCAAAAGTACATCAAAGCAGAACATTGCTTATAGCATCTCGGTGAACGCTACCAACTTCTGTTCATCAAAATAGCTATGCTGATTGATTTCACTTAGTAACAATGACTCCTGCAAGTTCATAAAATGCATGCACAGAAGTCACTTATTACAAGCCGAATCAACCGATGGCGGTAGATAGGCCATGCTTCAATTCTTTCTTGTGACATGCCCACTTCTGAATCATAAGCAATCTTATCCTAATGGACCATTTCATCTCACTTTCTATGACCCTCTTTTCGTGAACTGGTGTCCCCATGACGTGTCATGTCCACCTTTAAAAAAATAAAAGGTCTTTTAAGTTATATGGAGACTCTTTAAGATCATTTATCTGATATTTGGCATGCAAGCCAGCAAGGTACTTGAAGCTATTAAATGGCTTATTACGTAAGAAAAGCTAGTAAAGCAATACTACTTTTTCAAACAGAAAATCACAATGCATCACACGTGAAGCTTAAAAAAGTTTTCACTATTTAATACACAAATGTCAGTATTTGAGAATCTTCTCCCTTCCTGCTCCACCCCTTTTCAAATTCACAATCAGAATATTAAAATAAAATTAAGTAATGGCCTGAACAAATACAGCCAAGAAAGCATGATAAATGGCAGTTCAGATTGGCAGGAGCTTAGTGGCCCGTGCCAAGAAAGCTCCTTTCTAGTGGAAGGAAATTACATCTTGAGCATCTCATCTGGACATAGATTATAATAGAATGATCTGGCTCCATTCATTTCACCAACGAAGGATCATTTTATCTGAAGGAACTCAGCACTGACAATGTTAGCAAATTCTTTCTTTATAACTTAAAATATATCATCTGGAACATAGTTAAGCTATGTTGTTAAAAAATGATGGAGGGATGACACACACAATGTGCTCCTAAAAATAGAAAGCGCCTTCTCCAAAAGACAAATCATTGATCCGTCTAATTCAGCAAAGTCTACATTGATTGACAGTAGTGCCCCATCCTTGCCTGGAGACACTGACAATTTCAGCATGCAAAGGAAGTACAGATCCATTATTGTGAGAAGCTTTGGAAGGCAATCACATTTAATTTGAATGTCTCCCTTTCTCTTCCTTTTGTTGTATTTCTTTCCCTCCTGTTTCTTGGATGCAGCTTTTATTTCTGCAAAGACCCATATGGACTAATTAAGCTACACAAAGAAAACAACATTGGAGGTGGGCTAGCAGGAGATGATGAGCCAGGAACCAGAAGCTTTAGATGAAGCTGGGGATCCTGACTGAACTAAAGGATCGGAGGACAGCCAAAGGATCCAGGAGGAGCTCAGAAAAATGTTATCCAAAAAGAAGGATTTTGTTAAATATTCATGACTAATAAATATTCATGTATTACATATTCATGAGAGAGGAGTCTGACATCAGACTCCACTCATTGGACCAGCCACTGGCAGGAGAAATAGAGCCCCATCAGTGGCTGAAATGCTGGACAGCGCCGGGGTTTAAAAAACCCAGCACAGGCTGTGACTCTGCTGCTTTTCTTTTTGGGATTTTCAAAAGAAAGACATTTAAAGAATCTGGCATGTCCTGACTCTCTCTTCTGCCCACAAACATAACAGATTTAATGATCAACTTTAATGAATGGGGATCAATCCAGATTATGAGAGAATTGTTGCATATAGGGTTAATATTCTACGTCTCAGTCCATGTGCCAAAATCAAAAAATATCATAATTCAAGCTTCAGCATCTTACGATAAACAATATTCAATGCTGTCAACAAGCCTGTATTATATCTGCATGTAATCTTTTCTTTACCACTGACATGAGGAATGGGATGAACTAACATTCTAGGGTTGAGTGCTCTGTTTCTCTTACTTCATGGCTTCCAAAGATTCCTTTAACCATAGTAACCATAGTTGCCCCATTTCTCAGAACAATTCTATGTGGCAGCTGTAAGCTGGTTGTCTCCTTTCTACTACAAGCTGGAAATGAAGTCATCTTTTAAAAGGAAAAGGAAAAGGAAAAGAAATGCTGTCTTCCCACATTTAAGTTGGGGTTGGAAGCACCAATTCTTCTCCTTTCTTTGTGTATGGCCTTTGGGGACATGTTTTTTTTTTTCCATTTATGTGAGCAAATAATATCCAGTAGTCAGAGAATGTTACGGAAGGGACTTTGGAGACCACCTATTCCGGTTCTATGTTCACTGCAGTTCTTTGCTCTCTATAAGCATCATCCTATGGATATCTTGGAGGAAAAGCCCCTTACTCCAATTATTATAGCATATATGAATTAGGGAGTGATGATGATTAAAGGAAAACAACCATTTCTTCCTTAAGCTCTGCCTGATGACAAAGACAGTTGCACGGAGCTTGAAAAATGTGAGAAAGATCAATTACAGATGTTGCAGATCAGATATGCAAATTAATGTAATTGTGATTATTGTGTCTGTAGGTCATACTTATAGGCAGCCCTTTGTTGTAAGGCCAGTTAGGGAAACAGATATAGGTAATCCTCAACTTATCACCACAATTGAGCCTAAAATTTCTGTGGCTAAGCATGACAATTGTTAAGTGAATGTTGTCTTGCCACATCAGTTGTTAAGCAAATCATTGCAGTTGTTAAGATAGTAACATGGCTGTTAAGTGAAGCTGGCTTTCCCAATGACTATGTTTGTCAGAAGATTTGCAACTGTCAAAAATATGAATCAGTCAGAAGTGTGAAAAATGGTCACCTTTTCAGTGCTGTTGTAACTTCAAACGGTCACTAAATGAACTGTTGTGGGTCGAGGACTATCTATACAGCAAGGATTCCAGGAATTGCTATTTTATTGTTACAGGGTACAGTAATTGAATCTTGAATGCCCAACAAAATATCCCTGTTCTCTCCTTATACCAGCAGTGGCTAAACTTTTTGGGCTCCTATGCCCCAAAAATTGTATGTGCGCTTGTACGCTCGTATGCCAGCATCCAGAAGGATGCGTGTCCCCCATACCCCTATGCATGCGCACACAATCACTCACCCATCCACCCACCCCCGCCGCCCCCTTACCTGCACTGCACCTCACAGCTGATTTTTGGCTGGTTTGAGGCCTTTTTTGGCCTCCCAAAGGCTTGAGGAAGGCTTCTGCAGGCTTCTGCAAGCTTTGTAGACCAAAAACTAGCCCCGTTTTGTTACTTCCCGTTTTTTTGAAAATACCAGAAGTGATGAAACGGGGCTAGTTTTTGGCCTACAAAACTAAAGAAGCCTTCCTCAAGCCTTTGGGAGGCTGAAAAAGGCCTCAAACTAGCCAAAAATCAGCTGTGAGGTGCAGTGCAGGTAAGTTTTCCTGCAGCTCACGTGCCGGCACAAATGGCCCTGTGTGCCACCTGTGGCACGCGTGCCATAGGTTCACCATCACGGCCTTATACCAAAAAGAATCATAATTGAGGGTTTTTAAAATTTCTTTCTCGTGCTTTTCGGTTTCATGAGACGGAGTTGTCATTTTTCCTAAATGACTCATCCAGTCCTTCCTCAAGGTTATTTCCATATTCCTTTACAATGGTTCGTGTTAACCTAGAGATTGAATATGTAATCCTATCCCCAAAAGCACTATTCCAACAAAAGGACCTGGTCTTCAGATGCTATTTCTGAGTCTGGATGGACAGAAAGAAGATGAAGGAGGAAATCCTTGTTCTCATAAACACTGTCCCCTATTTTTGTGTTTTGATCTTCAAATCTAATAATACAAGGAGTGACTGCATAAGAATTAACCTGCTGGTGATTCAACTCTGAGGAAGCAGCGAAGAGAGGAGCAAGCAGCGCATAAACTTTAATCCATCTTGATTGCTCTGCAACTTCTGGCATACTGCATTAACTAATGTCTCTGGCTCATCCATAAAGATGTAGTTATCTCCAAACACAGGGCTAGAGTGGGTGCTACTCTAGTAATCCCATTATGAAGCCAAGGTACAAGTGGGGGGGTTGATCCTTTTTGCATAGCTCATTTATAGCAGTAAAGTTCTTTTAGGCCTTTTCAGGATTGCATGGCAGCTGGCAAAGGAAGTGGGGAATTTCATTATTCATATACCTCTCACACTGATGAGCTGAGAAATATTAATTTCAATCAAAGCCCAACATGAATGAAAGCAAGCCGAAGCAGCCTTCTTTGAAAGGAATCTTACTATGATCTTTCTCATGGTTCCTCTTGGGCCAAACTATATTTTTACTATCCCTGCTAAAAATTCCATTAATGCCCTAATTTATCCAGAGATCCATATGCATGCTGTTCATAGCTGGCATCTATTCTTCAAGGAGACAGCCAACCAGTGTCTATATACAATATATTTGCAGACATATCTTTAATCCTTCTGTTGACATGAATGAGAAATCCCTTGTCAGTGAGAGAAAGGGGGGTGAGGAGATTGTCACAAGAAGCTGTGGGATTATTTCATGGGGCTGTGAAAAAAATATGTAGCAATTTGGGTCTTGACTGTTGTGGAATGGACATCAAAGAAAACAATGCAACAGTGAGTATAATGTGACCTCACTGGAGATCACTAAGAATAGAATATTCTTTATTGGCCAAGTGTGATCGGACACATGACGAATTTGTCTCTGGTGCATAAGCTCTCAATGTACATACAAGCAACAAAGTGATAAATCATAAATCATATGATACAATCATAAATCATAAGATACAACCAACAAAATGTTAGTTGTAAGAATAGGAGTAGGTAACAGAAAAGATGAGAAGGATAATAGAAATCCAGTCCTACTACATGATTAAATATCCTTAAGCATAAAACAATGCTGTGGGAATTAGGTGTTTAGCAGAGTGTAATGTTGTGGTATGTTCATATATAAATATATCATAGTTATTTTTTTGTGTGCAGCTTAGGCATAGAATGGTCCATTGCATAGAATGCTTTGGATGTTAGGATAAAGAGAAGCAACAGAAGCACATTTCTCAGAAAGAGATAAGGAGATTTTACAGATTTTTGTTAAGGGCTTCTGCTGCCACAACACTTTCTGCTATGTGTTGTCAAAGAGATAGGGCAGCAGCCCTTGAGAACAACAACAGCCGTGGGCAATAGGATTTTGGTTAGGAATACTCTCCGTGGCCTGCATCTACATTCTTCAGAAGAGGGAGAAAAGGTTTAATGGGTGTTTACGAAATCTTCCTGAGTTAGCATTGGCATCTGCAGAGCTAAGGTTTTAAGCTTCTCAAAGATCATACAAGAAAGTGTAATGAAATTAAAAGGAATCAAATTCTCAGCAGATAAAGCAAGGGTTTTCCCTCCCTCCCTCCCTCCCTCCCTCCCTCCCTTCCTTCCTTCCTTCCTTCCTTCCTTCCTTCCTTCCTTCCTTCCTTCCTTCCTTCCTTCCTTCCTTCACAGACAATTGGAATACCAGCCTTGCATTTGTTTTTTTAATCCTGAAGGGGAATGGAAAATCCAAAAACCAAGAAAGAAACAGGTATTTGTGCATTCTTTCTCTTAAATAAAATGTACCTCAGCTTTTTCTTAGCTGAATGTAAGACAATTGGCAAGAATGCAATAAAATAGTTTTTAAAAGTGTAACATGATATTCTAAAAAATTAAAATAAAGTGGTGAGATGCAGAATTTTTTTAAACGATTGAAACAACCACAGGTGGTAGTAGAGGTGGCGATTACCACACGCTTGAAGCTGTAGAAGTGTAGATCAGGGGTCCCCAAACGTAGCAAATTTAAGACTTGTGGACTTCAACTCCCAGAATTCGTATGCTATGCTGGCTGAGGAATTCTGGGAGTTGAACTCCACAGGTCTTAAAGTTGTCAAGTTTGGAGACCTCTGGTGCAGAGCTTTGTTTGCTCAGTCACTTGCCATCTTTTGGCCCAACTCTAGACACTTCTGAAGACCTCTGTTAAAACAGATTAACCAGATATTTTCTATGAAGTTGCAAGAATTTGGATCTGATTCATGACCTTAATGCCTTCTGGAAAAAGAAGGCTCTAATGTCCTGTGACAAACTATTTTTCTCAGATGTAGCTAAGGACCACAAGGGAAGAAGCCCTCTCCTTGATTTTAAATTAGTATATTTCTAGAGATGGAGATGGCCTGTAGAAAATCACTTTGCATATTAGAAAGTAATTAAGGAATGTGGAAAAACCAGGAGGAGAGAAACTAAAAAAAAACACCTTTTATTTTTAATTACAATTACAAAGATATAATACTGGTTCTTCTAATTACTCAGTAACAGTTGGGGACCTATATTTTAAACTTTGTAAATGAAGACAAAAAAATGCAATGTTTAGCATAATTAATGACAATATATTCCTTATGCCACTTGTAAGTTTGAATGGAAATTATTTTATATTGAGGTTAAATGTTATGTTCCGCATTTCTTCCTGCATTACTGTTGTTATTATATGCTATCTGTAGAACTTGAGGTGCTGATTTTTATATTTCTTAATTTTACTTTCTTAAGTGTTGCTTTATTCAGTATATTTAACAAATTTATCTTCTTTTCCTGACCTTTTTAGCAGTCAGTTCAGATAATCAAAGAAGGTACATCCAATATCCATTCTGTAGGAACAATAGCTAAAGATGACACACTTCACTGCAGTGTTTTAACAAGGGACGGCATAGAGTAGGTGTATCAAACTTAATTTCATTGAGGGCCACATCAGGGTTGTGTTTGACCTCGGGCAGGGTATGTGTAACCAAGGGACGTGGCCAGCATGATTCACTTGTGTCAGGGGCACCTGGAGCAGCTCAAGCACTCTGCCAAGGAAAACAAGCTCCTGAGCTCCATTTTTGGCTGCAACAACTTCCTGCAACCCTTTGCCAGTGAGAATGGAGCTCAGGGGGGCACAGGCAGCTCTCGCAAGCTCCATTTTCAGCTGGGCAGCTTCCTGCAACTCTGCCAGTGAAAACGGAGCTCAAGAGGGATGCATGCAGGCCTTGTAAGCTCTGTTTTTACTGGCAGATGCACTGTGGCCCAATCCTTTGCTATTTCCAGGGTGACCCTGCAGGCCAGATATATAAGCACCCCACGGGCCGGATCCTTGGCATAGAGGAAGCTCTTTGTAAAAGTTGAAATGGCCAGAGCTAGGTCAAATAATGGCAAGTTAGGCCAAGAAATATTTAAAAAAATGAAAGCAGATTAAAAATTGTCTATAAAGTATTAAGAAACTAATAAATCTATGCATCTAAAAATTCTTGTGATATAACCTCCTTTGTTCCTCCCCAGTGAATCTTTCTTTGAATTTTTTTGATGGAAAAAAAGACAGAAACATGTTCAATGATTATTTTTCAAAATAGTTTTGCCCTTTCTTATTTCTAAGGTTTGGATGCAAGCTTAGTCATACTAGTTGTATCAGACTTATCACTAACTGAAGTTCTATTGATATTTATCCCATATTTCATGTTGATGAAACAGTTACATGGTTTTTGTTTTGAAGGTCCTTTAATTGAAGCATATTGTGTATGCTTATAGACATAAGTAAATTATTTTCTGGGGGGGAAAAATAAGACTTCTTTGTTTCCTGGCCACAATCCTAGAGAAAGAAAGCCCTTTCATAGGAATTTTCCCTAAATATCTCCCACTTTTAGGGGAATGGTGGGTTCAGAGACAGTCATCATCTCTCTTAATATATTCCTCTTCTTGTGCCATATCATCAGACATTGGCGATCATGTTGGCGATCCTATTTTTTTTAATCAACCTTAATATATTTACACAAAAGGTTTGAAGGGCTTCGGCGACAGACAGAAATCTGCGATTGTGCACGGTTTCTGTCTGGGCTCGCCGCTGCAGCGCCCCGGGCTGGCTGGTTTCGGGGCTAAGCCACCCCGTAGAGGTGGTGAAGAGGGGGGAGACCACCAGCAGGGTTGAGGAGAGCTGCATCTCTCCTTCTCAGCTGGCCATTACTCCCTTTCCCGAAGGCGGTTGCAGCGGTGGTCAGAAATGGCCACCACAAAGAAGAACTTGACCGGAAAAGAATGTGCAGGAGGAAGATAAGAAGTGAAAGTTTTGGCTGACCGGGTTAAATTGTAAAAGCAACAACCAAGGTACCCTGGAATTTAAACTTACAAAAAATAGCATCGCTCCCAAAGAAGAGTCGGAAGCAGCGAAGGAAAGTGAAAAGGGAAAGGTTTGGCTTTTTTTTTCTCTTCTCTCTCCTTCCCTATACTGACAACTAAGAGACTTAAATAAGAAATCACAAAAATCTGTTTTGACATCAATAGGCAATTAAGCTGAAAATAAAACAAAATGCCAAAGGGATAATAAAGATTTCTGGACATTAAAATTTTTCTTTTTCATAAGCAGGAAGGGAGAGAAAAAGAATAAGGGCAGGATCTGGAAGAGGGAGGAGACTGCCTGGAATTAAAAAGAATCTAAAGTAAAACTTCAACAAGACTTCTAAAAGATACATTTTAACTGAAACTTTGCAACTAAATAGTAACCCCAGGAAGAGAAAGTGGAAAAAAAAAGAGCAAAAAAAGAAACAGCTTGTGTGTATTTGGATTATTTGGTGATCTTTGGATTTTTGGTTATTATATTTGAATGACTAAAATCAATTGGGTGGTTGTTTAAAAAATTATACAATGGCACCACTTCTGGATGAATTGAAAATGGAACTTAAAAAGTACAAAGAAGATGCACAAGAAGGGAAGGGTTCTTTTGGCTTCGTCTTTCAATTCTTAGAAATGGAGATTTGGAACTATGAGAAACAACAAGAAAAGACTGCAAAACAAGAAGACTGGGACAAAGAAGAAGCCATCTTTAATGAACAAGTAATTCTATGTAGGGAAGAAAAAGGAAAGGGGGGAAAGAGAATGGAGAATTTAAGACTTAAAAAAACAACCAAAGAAAAGAAAAATAATTTGAAAAATAAGTATAATACTGGAAAGCAACAGAAAAGGGGAATACAGAAGAGAGAAATAGAGGTAGAGAGACAAGGGGGTAAAAAGGGGAGAGAGAAGAAGAGAGGGAAGAAGGAAAGGAAAAGAAGTTACAAAGGACTGGGGCAAGATATAGAGAAACAGGACCTATTTAGAGATAATGGGTGAAAATCTAACTGAAAAGGGGTTCTGTAAAGGTACATAAGATTGTATTGTTATATTAGTAATAGAAATAACTTTAGAAAATTGGAAACAATGTATGATTAAATGAGGGATAAAATAGTTAGTGTAATTTAGTGAAATGTTTGTGAATAAAATAAGTGAAATAAAATAAATGAGAAAATTGAATTAGGAAGGAACGGGAACATTTTAATTAGTTAATGTTTTATAAAATATAAGTGAAGAGGGGGGGAATTAATTATGGAAAGCTTATAATTGTTCCCATAGAAGTATGATATTTAATTGAAAAGTAATGTTAAAGATGTTAAGACTTTAATGAATATTAATATTAATATTAATGATAGAATTGAATTGGGATGGAATGTTGTTTTAATTATATACATTTATAATTTTTTTTTCTTTTTTTAAGAATACAGTGTGTATTTTAAGAATGTACCAAGCAGAATCCGAATGGAAGTTATGTATTATATTGAATGTTACAACTTTAGGGAAAAGATATAAAGGCGTCATACTCCAATCAGTAACTACAGGAGAAATTTTGTTTAATGAGAAAAGATAATAGATAATTGAAACAGGACAGACAAAAAATATAAATACAATGATTTGAATTGAGATGAGATAATTAAAATAAAATTGAGAAAATTAAAAGAGGGGAGAAGCTATGCAGAAAATGTAAAATAGTAATAAGATAGGGAATAGAATATAAAAATGAGCATGAACCTGAATTTGTGTCTGTACAAAGAAATGTAACCCAGGATTATGCTGCTTTCAAAAAAGATGTTTTATTTGTATTTTTTTTTCTCTTTGTGAAAACTCAAATAAAATTTACTATATATATATAGTACAAAAGGCATTTTTGTATTACACATATTACACAAAAGGCAAAATAAGACTGGGTGTCAACACAGTTGCTGCCCTTATAAGGTACAGAAAAACAGCCATAGGAAAGCTTTGCTACTGTACTGTTAGATGCACCGTCCACATCCACCAAATAGTTAACTTTGTGGTATAGAACAGAATGGGATGTGTGGGTGCACACAAAAAAGGGTTAAAGGTTTAAAACTAGAATAACTAAAGGCCATTCACTTTGGGATGGCTCAGGTTTATTATCCACAATATTATTTTCAGTTTCTTTGGAAAGTTTTGCTGATATATAGATACAAATAATGTAAATCATTGCATATTGTTCTCTCTCTCCTTCTCCTCCCCTCCTCTCTCTTTCTCTTTCCTCTCCCCCTTCCTCAGTTTTGCCTACCATTTCTTTCTGTCTTTTTTGCTAATTGATTATTTTTGATATTTCCTCATGTTTAGTGTCACTAAACTATATTTCGCTAGCTATTATGAGCAAACCATATACTTGTTGTGATCCAGGATCCAGATTGATTGGGAGTGTTCAGCCTGGTCTTCTTGAAAAAAATCAGTGAAATATCTCTTTATAACACTGGTATACAAGGAGAAAGCCTTGGAAATGAAAGTAGCTTAATTTTACCAGAATTAGGTCACTCATAAAGGAAAATGAAGTCCTGAGTATTAATTGGTCCCAGTTTCCAAGATGCAGCTTCAGGTCAAAATTGCATCAAAATAATTCAAAATTATGAGAGCGATGTGCGATTATGCTGCATATCTTTTCTGAAAAATGTGATATTTGCAATGAGAATGGTTCCCACATGAAACATTATAAATTCATCTTTTTATTGATACCAGTAACATAACTTTCCATTCATTTATTGATTTTTCATGTAACATTTTCATGCTTTTTGCATGAAAAACTGACAAGCTCTAACATCAGATTAAATGACAAGGTTCCATCTTAATTCGGTATCTAAACTGTGCTTTTTGGCTTTTCTCTTGTGAACTGAAATAGGATCGTCCCTGGGGAGATTTCAGCAGTAATTGGCAAGCATGGACAGATACCATTTCTCTTGGTATATTCTCTCCATGCCTGCGATATCCCGGTGGAATCTCTCCCCATGCTTATCACTCACTGCCCCATGATTCAAAGGGAAATAGTCTAAATGTGATTTTAAGAAATGAATTTTCAATGATATGTTTGCACCAAGTGCTTTATAGAACCTAAGCAAATCTTCCATGTGTTTTTCATAGTCATCTGCCTTACTGTTCTCAAACTGAAGATAAATGCACACATTTCCATGTGGTACCATTTTCATTGTTCTACCGTATCGTGTTGAGAAGCTACAAGGCATCATGATCATTAGACACCTCCTTCTCTTGTAGGGAAATATACTCACCTGTGAATAAATCTTTATTGTGAAATATCTTGAAAACTTTAGCCAACCAGCACTTTTATCACCTTATTATTCATCTAATCAAAATATGTAAAATTAACACTTTTTATCTTGGAAGTCGATAATTTTCCAAAATTTGTAGACCAGTGTAATTTACATCCATGAACTTCCGGTTTGCCAGGCTTCGGCGGCAGCAGGGATTCACAATCCTGCACGATCCCTGTTGCGCTAGCCGTCTTGGTGCCTCCGACCCCGACGGGTCTGGAGGATAAGGCTGCCCCGTAGAGGCAGCCGAAGATAGGGGGGATCCGGATAGGGGTTTGGGGGTATTGCAGACCCCCTCCCCAACCGGCAAAACCCCCTTTTCTCAAGGCGGTGGAGCGGCGGTCAGTAATGGCCGCCACAAAGAAGCCAGCAGCTGGACAAGATTGTGCTGGAGGAAGAAGGAGAAAGTTTTGAAGTGAAAGTTCTTTGGCTGAACCGGGATCTTAAGATACATCTAACATCCTGAAAACTTCGATTTTTTGAACGATACTTTGGTTCCAGAGGAGATTTTTAAAGCGGCGAATGGAAGTGCTGAAAGAGAAAGTTTACTCTCCTTCCCTACGGAGTTAACAAATGGACATTGAAAAACCTGCTTTTTTATAGAAGGTAAAAATTTAAAGCTCTTTGTTACAAGTGGGAAGGGAGAGGACAAAAAAAAATTTATATTAAGATCTTGTTGGAGGAGATGCCTGGAAGAGTTTGAGACTAGAAGTTAATTGCAATAAGGCTTTAAAATACAGACTGGTTTTTTTTTTCAATTGATATTACCCCAGGAAGAGAAAGTGCAAAGGGAAGAACTTTGTGCTCTGTTTGGACTGCTTGATGACTCTGGGACTTTGGGGAACTGTTTTAAGCTTTGAAATTTCTTGGTTGTTTTAAGAAGAAGAAGGGGGAAAAAAAGAAGAAGAAAAGGTTTATAATGGCTTTATCTGTTGATGAACTAAGAAAGGAATATGGAAAAACAAAGAAAGAAGGCAAGGACGCTTTGGAAGAAGCCTTTCACTTTTTAGAAATGGCGCTTGCTATTTATCAGCAAACACAACAACTGATGGAGGAGGAGGAAGAAGAAGAAGAAGAAGAAGAAGAAGAAGAAGAAGAAGAAGAAGAAGAAGAAGAAGAAGAAGCCATCTTTAATGAATCCAAAAGTTTGATTAAGAAAGAAAGGAGAAAGAGAGGAAGGAAAATGAAGGACTTAAGACCTAAAAAAACACCCAAGAAAGAGAAAAATAAGATGCAAAATCAATACAATGTTAGAAAGCAAAAGAAAAGAGGAATACAACAGAGAGGGGAAGCTAAAAAGGCGGAGGTTAGGAGAGGTGGGGGTGTAAAAAGGCCAGGTGGGATAAGAAAGGAAGGGAAAGGGGGGGGGGAAGCCACAAAGGTATGAAACAAGATGGGAAAAAGCAAAGTTTTTTTAGGGATAAAGGGTAATGTATAATTTTTTTAAAAAAAAAAGATTCTGCAAGGTACATAAGATAGTATTGTAGTATTTGTATTAGAAATAGAAAATTAGAATTTTATAAGATCTAAAAAAAGATTAAAATATTAAAATGCTTAATAATGATAGATTTTAAGATTTAATAAAATATTAAAGGGAATGTTTAAAATATTTAGTTCAATTATAGAGTTTAATTGACTATTGTGTTGATGTTATTATAAACTTATTATTGCAGCATTTGTCTTTGAAATAGATAATTGGAATGTTACAAGATTTAATATTTAATTATGTACTTAATTATTTTATAGATTTACTATTTTCTCTTTTTCTTAAAATTTAGTGGGTAGAATGTACTAAGCAGAATCAGATTGGGAACTAGGTGTTATTTTAAATGTCAATTTAGGAGAACGATAGAAAGGCATCATACTTTGATTAGTGATTTCAGGAGAAATCTTTTTTTTATTATTATTATAGGGAATGAGATAAATGGATAATTGGAAAAGAATGGACAAAAGATACAAGTATAATGATTTAAACTAAAATGAAATAAATAAAATAGAATTAAGAAGAGTGAAAAGCGGGGAGAAGTTATATAGAAGATATAGAATGGTAAATAAGATAGGTAATGGTATATAAGATGAGCATGAATTTAATTGAAGTCTGTATAAAGAGAGGTAATCTGGGGCCAAGCCACTTTCTAAAAAGAAGTTTTATGTTTTTGTGTTTTGTGTGTTTATGTTTGTTTGAGAATTAATAAAACCTTGGAGGAATGTCAGATGAGAATAATTGTAAACAAGTCAGAGGGAAATATGAATATGATGACTATAAAATGGATAAATATAGAAAAGAAATGTAATTGAATAAGAGTAAAGAGAAATAATGAGAAATTTGCTAAAAGATATTTATGTGTCCATATGGAAATGAGATAGATTAGAATTATGTTGTATAAAATAATGTTTTATCTGCCTTGTAAAAATTTATAATGGAAAGAGGTTTTATGTGTTCAATGTTTAATGATGTTTTGTTTGTCTTTAAAATTAATAAAATTTGTCTCAAAAAAAAAAATTTATACCCATGCACAACTCTTAAGAGAATAATTAGTACACCTGTAGTTATGTTATAACTATTCCATAGGGATTTTCTTTTAGCCATTGGCTTGTAGATGACATTTCCTTCCTTTGTAGACCTTCATTGGGTACTGTATTGGATGAAAGCAGCCTTTTGTTATGCATTGATAGTAACAACAAATATGATTTCTATGTCTGCATAGTGTTCTATTCATTCAAATGTTAGAATCTAGATTATAGGGAAGTATTAAACACAAAGAGGAAACTGCCCTAGAATCCCTAAAATAGATGAATCGATATGAACAAGATCGATATGAAAAGTTAGATAAAATAAAAGAATTTACTTTGTTGGGGTTTAAAATCATCAATCAACAAAAATGAGGAACTACGTAGCTATGTTAAGAGGCAAATCAATATTCTGCCTTTTAGCTTAATCAAGATAGAAAGAAAGTGGGAATCAATGCTTCCCTAGCAACTGTCTATGTGCCTCATTTTATAACCTATCTTACTTATATTGGGATGATTATAATTCTAGTCATGGCAAGGAGATCATCATCATAAATGAGATCCGTCTTCTTAAAAATATAGATAAATATGACTATCCTTTGAATTTAATATTTTAAATATAAAGTAACTCTATATGAAATACTGGAAGATGGCCATCTCTATTTGTTTGTTATTTGCATGTTATTTTTAATGGAGGAGTAGAAAATAGAATATATCTATAAATTACATGCTCTGGCATTCCATTGACTTGGAAATATTTAGGAAGAAAAATATGATTACTATGGAATAGAATAGAATTCTTTATTGGCCAGGTGTGATTGGACACAAAAGTAATTTGTCTTGGTGCATATGTTCTCAGTGTACATAAAAGAAAAGATACATTCATCAAGAGTCAAGAATCATAAGGTACAACATTTAATAATAATCATAGGGTACAATAAGCAATCAAATCATACTAGGAAACAGTCAATATAAATTGTAAGGATACAAACGACAAGTTACAGTCATACAGTCACAAGTGGGAGGGGATGGGTGATTAGGAGTGATGAGAAGATTAATAGACTTTGTAAATAATATGGAGTAAGATTCTTCTGAAACTGCAACAACACTGTCTGCTTATTTGTATGGGTTATTTATGAATTATTTTGGCTCATTTCTAAAGAAGAAGTCATATTTCAGCGACATTCTACTGGAGCTGATGGGAAATAGCTTGCAAACCAAATGTAAACATTTCACATTTACTGACAATCATTTATATGATTAGTTAATTTTGTTTCATCTTCAATATGCCTTTCTAATTTGGAGAAGACAATTTCTTTATATAGGATCTGAACTTGAGATCAACTCAACAAATTGAAGGTCTCTTCAGCTGAACTAATTTTTGGTTCTCTTAAAAATAAAAAGCTGCTTTCAATGCCCTCTGTTTAATAACATTCAAGCAATAATTATATGATGAATATATATCATATACACATATACACAGAAGTTTGAGGCTCCAGGCTATATTTATATGACTAGATTATCAAGGAGGAAAAAATAAAAACAACTAACAGCAAAAGAAAAATGTGTTGTATCCTTTCCAAACAATTGCTCTCTTTGCTTTAACTTTTACAAAGTTTTATTTTAATGTTTGGTGAAATTAAATCTAATTTATCTTGTTAGATTTTTTCCTGTAATCGCATTTGCAAATGAGAAACTACATTAAGTGAGTTACTTAGATGAAGAAAAGAGAAGTCCCCAAAGAAATTTTCCTTGATGTATATAATTAAGTGCCTTGTTAAAGTCAACGCAAAAGATTCTTTCTCGTTAAGACAATATTTTCTGCTAATTTATTCTAATTAAGCAATATGTCATAAGGTCATTTGTTTAGCTGCTTGTCTCACTTTTGAACTTTTTAAAAAGCTAAATATCAAGTGGAATAAATAAGATGTTATGAGAAGCCCAAGACCTATTCCCATCAAAGAAGTCTCCCTTATTAGCATCCAGCATTCTTTCAAGCTCATTCCAAGAAATAATTCCAAGAAATAATTTTCCATTTGTTGGAGTTGGCTCTAAAATTTTTTTTTTTTAAAACAATTTTATTAGTTTTTAAAAACAAACAAACAAACAAAACATAAAAACATCCAGCTTTCTTTCATAAATATACAAACAGTGTGTCGGTTGGTTTACCAGTTTTTGTGCATTCATTTCGTAGTCTCAATTACAGTTACATTACATATTAACTCATATTATCAATCAAAAATTATATACCCTAGTATCACTATCAAACAATCATTTGACTATGATTTTGTTCATTCATACTTTACGAGATAACTATAATTTACTTAATTTATTTTATAACAAATCATATAATCATACCAAATCTACCCTAAAGGCATTTTATAAATGTGATATTAAATAAGAAAGAGAAAAAAAATCTCTTTATATATTCATTATTATCTAAAATTCTAAATATTCTATTATTGTATTTTATCATCCAACCATTGATAGAAAAGGTCCCAAATTTTATAAGATTGTTTATCCTCTTGTTCTCTAATTTCAAATGTCAATCTACTCATTTCAGCACATTCCAATATTTTCTTAATAATTTCTTCCTGCAATGGTATTTTCTCATTTTTCCAGTTTTTAGCAAATACAATCCTAGCCGCTATTAATACATTTACAATCAGGTATTTCAAATCTTTGTTATATGTATCAGGTAAGATTACCAATAAAAAGATCTCTGGTTTCAAATCTATATGTTTCTTTGTCATTTTTTCCAACCACGCGCGAATTTTAGTCCAGTATTTTCTAGCATCCTTGCAAGTCCACCACATATGGTAATATGAGTCAGGTATCTGATGACATTTCCAGCATTTTTCAGATTTATTCTTGAACATTCTTGCTATTCTTGTCGGGGGAAAGTGCCACCTGTAAAACATCTTATACAAATTTTCTTTATAAGCTGTTGACATAGTCATTTTATAATTTTGAAACCACAATTTTTGCCATTTCTCTAAATCAATCCCATATCCAAAATTCTTCCCCCAAGCAATCATAGTTTCTTTAACTTGTTCTTCCTCTAATTTAATTTCCAGTAAATAACCATATAATTTTTTAATCACCTTTTCATCAGTACCTGTCAAGATCTTATCTAAATCAGTCAATTTATCATAAAATCACTCTGTTTTAAAATCTTCATCATACCTTGAATGTATTTGCGCATATGAAAACCAATTCATCTTTATACCTTGTTCCTCTAAGTTTTGCATCGATTTAAGTTCACCCTTTTCATCCAGTATTTCCCCATATCTAACTGTTTGTTCCTTCTTATAAATTATAGGATAGGAAAATGCTTCAATGGTCGATAACCAAACTGGAATTTTCAAATAACAATGTCTTTTGATCTTCTCCCAATTTAACCACAAAGACTCCCGTATATAATGTCTTCTAAAATAGCCCTGCGTTTTAGTTCCCTTATACCATAGAAAGGCATGCCAGCCCAACAACAAATCATGGCCTTCTAATGTCAACAATCTAGTCTTTCTTAGTGTTATCCATTCCTTGGCCCTGAGTTGGCTCTAAAATTCTTATCACCTCGAGATCTTATCGAAGAAATGATAGCATTTCCTTTTCTAAATATTTGAAACATTTTTATTCATTTTAAAAAAATCAATGCTATTTTTGAATAAAACATTTGGAGAAAACATAAAATCCCAGAAGGAAAAGTGCTTTGAAAATATGCGTTTGACCCATTGTTCAGTTCATTCCCAGTCAACTCACCTCTGAGTAATTGTGGGGATAAATGAAAGCATGAAACCCCATGTACGTATCTTCTTGAGTGCTTGGAGAAAAAGTCGTTTATCAATTCAATATACAAAAGTCTAAATAAATAATGTCCCCAATTTTTTTAATGTTCCATGATTCTGAAATGTCATCCAGCATGATAGAAGACCAGAAGTTAGAAACAAGAGCATGAAATCAGAGAATAATGCATGTCTAGTGGGACTTTCTTTGAATTATGTATGGTTTAATAAACTTAAAATATTTAGTTAAAATATTTTCAGCAGTATTTCTTCTTCTGATAGGATTTCTGAGCAGTTCATTGGAAATACAAGTGTAGTGCTGTAGCTCTTTGGACACCACCACCACCACCCCAACTATTGCTATGATGTAGCCTGCATTGACTTGTCCAATTTTTTTTTAAAGACCTGAATTTATACAAAGCTTCAAGTTCAGCCTGAGATTGATGCTCTTCCATCACTAATGCCGTTTTGCTTAGAGAGAAATCACTAACCATAAAAAGAACAAACCACATGATTTTAAATGTTCCAAGATCCCTTCCAGGCAAGCCCTGGATTGCTGTGCTATTTCAAAGGGTTTATGTCCTTCCTTCCTCTGCTTTTTTTCCTCTCCCCCTCCCTCCCTCCTTCCATGTATCTATCTATCCATCCATTTATCTCATTCACTTTCTCCTCTCTCCCTCTCTTTCTTTCTCTTTCTTTCTGTACCTTCCTTCCATCCCCTCTTTCTTTGTCTATCCCTTTTCTTCCTTTCTCTGTCCCTTTTTCTTTTTTTCCTTTTTCTTTTTTCTTGTCTCTTCCTTCTCTTTCCCTCTCTTTCTTTCCCTCTCTCTTTCCCTCTCTCTTCCTCTTTCTTTCTCTCTCTTCCCCTCTTTCCCTCTCTCTTTCTCTCTCTCTTCCCCATTCTCTTTCCCTCTCTCTTTCTCTCTTCCTCTCTCTTTTCTTCTCTCTCTTCCTCTCTCTCTCTCTCTATCCCTGGAAGCGATTGCAGTGGGTGGTAAAATGTGGGAAGCAATGTAGCGCACATGCACTATAAGGAGTGACTGGGCAGGGTGGGCGGGAGGAGAATGCCATCAGTGATTGTTGCACATGCATGCAATGTCACACATGCACAATAAAGACTGACTGGGCAGGGAACGGAGGAACAGGCAAAGATGGGTGGGGCCAGCCAGGAGCCCATTTTACTGGTTCCCTGAACTACCGGGAATCATAACAACCAGTTCTATAGAACCGGGCCGAACCAGTAGTATCCCATCCTGGCAGTACATCATTTGTGTTGTGGAAAGTGTCTATGAATGGGGAGGTCATGTGATGTACTACAATGATGAAGCAGTTTTCCAAAAGGGAAGGAGCACCTTCCAAGAAGGGGGCACAAAACAAGAGACAGCCCAGTCCAGAGCTGGATCGTAGGAAAAGGAAGAGATTGTGAATAGCCATTCCCTAGAATCTTCAAATGTATGTCCATTAGGTTAGGGTTTAATCTGGCAAGATTCTGTTTATATAGTGTAGGCAAATAAAGAAATAAACTTTATCTTGATTGTTTTATGTTTTTATTGAGCAAGGCATGACAATTTATTCTCAAATTAACTGAAATATATTCAAATATTGAGGTTGAATATGATGCTCAAACATGACTAGAAGAATAGGGATAAAAATAATAGCTGTGAAAATTTAAGCATTGTATAGTGAGTACATAAAGAGAGGGAAGAAACATCCAATTATTCAACTAGATTATTTCCTGGGTTCACAGTGAGAATCTATTTTAAGTACCCTGAATGATGGACCTGTCAGTACAAAATCTAATGTTTTATTGAAGTGAAGATTTGGCACCAAATTATATATCCTCCCAGGTGTCCAATAGAAAACTCAGTCTCCCATTCTACCACAAAACAGACTAATGAGGTTTCACTATTCATGTTAGGAATATTGACTGAACTTTGTGCAGAGAGTAGCAATAGTAATAGCACTTAGACTTACATATCGCCCCATAGTGCTTTAAAGCACTCTCTGGGTGGTTTACAATGTCAGCATATGGCCCACAACAAACTGGGTCCTCATTTTATCAATCTCAGAAGGATGGAGGATCTGAGTCAACTTTGAACCCCAACAGGATTGAACTCCAGGCTGTTTGCAGAGTTTACCTGCAATACTGCACTTTAACCACTGCACCACTAAAGAGATATTGCTCTAATCACTTCCCCACTTGTTTTAAGTAAAATGGTAACTTCTTATCCCATTCCTATCCACTAATTTATCTATTTTTCCCTTAAAAAAAGAAAGCTCCTTGTGCTGGAAGATTATGGCACCATAGACATTATGCTGCCATTGTTTCATTCCTTTGTTATAACTTTATTTTATGATAATGCAGGGGATTTAGTACCTGATCTTTTCTATCTTTACCTTCATCCAGACAATGTAACACAAGGATTTTGTCAGTAGTTCCTTTACTGAAAGTGGTGGTGGGACTCAGTCTTAGCAGTTGTCAAAACTCAATGGGGAAACACAACAGCAGTAGAATAGAGCATTATTAATATTGGAGAAAGATTAGTTATCATTGCAAGAATTATGTAAGTGAACTCAATGCATTTCAGAGCCCAGTTCTTCATAATGATGAAACCAAGACCAGACAAATAACTTGTGCTCTCTTTCTCTCTCTGGTGTATATTTAGGCCTGTATGTGATTGTGTATATATTATATTTTCATGAATTCCAGAAATGGTGTGGCTCATACTTCAAGCCACTCAAATTACATGCTGCCACTCTTTAATTTAGACTCCTTATAGCATTTGCTGAAAACAACAAGCTAATCCAGCTATATCTACACAGTATGGTTCCTTTGGGATTTAAACATGATTGAACATTCTCTACATTTTCTCTTGCCTGCTTGCTTGTACAGGAGAAACAACTTCTATGCCATAGCAAACAAAGACATGCTAATATTTTAAGTACATTTCTCATTTTAAATAAGATATTGTATAACTCTGTAACTAGATATATCCTTTAAAAAGGACCTAATTTGAAAATGGTATTTGTAAAATGAAAACGTTGTTCTGATTTTCACATGGAAAGTGTGAACTGGAAAAAATAGTAATTCTCAAATCCTAATTGAACAAAATTTCCTCCCATCAGAATTTTTTTCAGACACACGGATACAATAAGGCTGAGTTTTTTTCTTCATCAATTCTATAAATGCAAATTGAACATTGTAAAATCTAGACTCTAGTTGGTTCAGTTTATTACATAGTCATGTTTAGGGAACCAGAAGTGGTTTTTAGCAGGTTCTGACCAGTTCTGGAGAACCGGTAGTAGAAATTTTGAGTAGTTTGGAGAACCGGCAAATACCACTTCTGACTGGCCCTGTCCACATCCATTCTCTGCCTCCTGAGTCCCAACTGATCGTCTGGGTCTTCTTTTGTTGCCCTGCACAGGAGAATGGAGCTGGAAAGCAGGTTAGTGGGGTGGGGAGAGAATGGGGATTTTGCAGTATCTATCCCCTGCTATGCCCACCAAGCCACGGCCACCAAGCCACGGCCATAGAACCGATAGTAAAAAAATTTGAATCCCACCACTGTAGGGAAGGGTTATGAGTTGGGTCAAGACAATAGAAAAGATCTTGTTCTAGTTTCACAATCAGTTTTTGCTTGGTGTGTAATAAGAGATACCCAACTGCTTAATGAATTCATATTAGGATTAATTTGATTTGATTTGCTGCAGCCGAATTCTCCCAGGAAAGTTCCACTAGGATTGTGTGAGACTTTGAGATCAGTGCAGTTGTTCATAAAGTCTACTCCACACCTTGCTCCAAAATAATCATCTAGAAGGATGCTGTCTTTGGTGGCACTCATTCCATATCCTGCTGCTATACAAAGTAGAAACTCTGCACAACTATCATAACTTAGTCTTTCTCTGCAGGATCATATTAGGCATTCCCTTTCTGCGCTCTGCCACAACAGAACTGTTATAAGGTAATGTCTGCAATATTGCTTCTCCCAAAGATAGTGTCAAGTCTACAGATCTGAAGTATTGGGAAAGCACTGTAAGTACGGAGGGGGGTTCAAAACAGAACAACAGAGAAAAATACCATCCAACAGCTTCTTTTAGGTTGTCCTGCTGCTTTGGGAGTGGATTCAAATGCTTATTGATGACAAGATGGCTTTTCAACTTGAAAAACTTAATACTTGAAACTAGCCACCTGTCATGATCTACTGAGCAGACATCAGTTGCGATGTCAAGAATTAAAAACAATAGGAGGGGATGGATGTGGAGCTAAAAATGAGAAGAAAAACATATCAAGACAGAGTTAGGGGGAAATTTACAATTGATTTGAAATTGCTTATGTCTCCTGTCTGACTTATTAAAAATGCACATGCACATACATATATGCAATATACTATTATTTGCAGAAAAGGATTACAGTACAGACGTGAAAGGCGAAATACTGTACCTGTGTATTTTTGTTAATTTATATGTTTTTACAAGACTGTGTGTATTGGAGGCTCACCTAATTGTATTCTCCTAAAAGATTGACAGAGAAAGAGTGCTCCAAAGTCACTTACTAAACTTTGTAGCTTAGTAGAATCTCCAGTTTGTGGCCCTGGCTTCTAGTTCTCTGGCTCAAATCTTGTATCTCAACCAAATTCTGCATGTGGATCTATGTAATATAAATGAATGGAGTTCTGTAATTATATAGATGAGTGCATGGCACCTCCCTATCAGTGGTGCGTTTAAAAAAAAAATTATTACCAGTTCGGTGGGCATGGCTTGGTGGGCACACTTTGCGCGCGTGCACACATTTGCATGTGTGTGCACACCAAATATGCACTTTGCACAGGCGCAGAGGCTTTCCAACTCACCTCCTGCAATTCTGCACTCTCCCTATCTCTTCGGCAGCTGATGCAAAGCAGCAAAGCAGCTGTGCTTCAAAAACAGGGAATAACAGCAGAGCATTGGAGAAAACCAGTTCGGTCTCCACTGCTCATCAGTGCTACCAGCTCGGCAGAACCAGGGTGAACTGGTAGAATACTACCACTGCTCCCTATGTATACAATACTAAAACATTAGTGTCTGTTTCATACTTTGTAACCTTCAACTGGATGAAATGGTACATCATAAAGTAACAATTTTTGAATCAACATACCTCGAATGGGCTAACTAACAGAATGTGTCCAAAACTGGAGATTCATGACTAACATGGGATTGAAATGTGGAAAAATCCAATGCTGTCATGCCTTCCAAGTACACTTCTCAGAAACCCGAAGGTTCTATGCTGCAAGGAAAGATGAGAGGAGTATCTCCATCCTCTGCCCTGCCTCCCACTGAGCCTTGTGCCCAGAATTGCCAACAGGTGAATGGCCATTGGCTGCTTTGTTACTGAGGTCAAAATTTTGAAATCTCTTAACAACAGTGGCCATTGAGGGAATAACGAAGGCATATCTGACATGCCTTCTGCAAAGATGATTAGAATGGAACACTAAAACAGTCCTGGAAAAAAGCAGTCACAAGCTACTTCTCTACTATTACCAAGAACATAATCTCCATGCGATGACCTGGGATTACATTTGACTCTGAGAAAACTTTTGATTTCCTACATTGTGTTAAAATGCAGCCATAATTGTAACTTGGAAGCAGTTCAGCTAGATTTTGTTTCTCTTTTCTTTCAGGATCAGTCTTTCTTGGTCAATAAACAGTAATAGACCATTGAGAACTATGTAGAAAATAAACAAGGGTAGTTCATAAAAAAATATGTGTCATCCGACTCCCAGTGACTCTTTACAAATTGTTCAAAACATTGAAAAACAAGGAACTGAACAAAGAAACACAGAACAAAGAAACAAAAATGGCAGAGAAAGCAAATCCGGATGCAGACAAGGATCAGGAAGAAAAAAACATAAATCATTACAAGGTTGTGTGAAGTGCCATGTTTTTGGGGTCCTTCAAAATGCTACTAGAATGGGGGCCACTTGAATCTAATGGGATTCTATTGTAAAGGTTTTAAAACAATGAAACAAAACACAGCACAGCATAATACAATATAATGTTTACTCAAAATAGTACCCCCTCTACCTATTTAGTGGAATAAATATATTCCATAGATTGCTGCTTAAATATTAAGGTTACTCATTTATTAAGTTGATTTAATCACTTCAAAGCCTTTAGGGATAAGATGGTGAAAAGTATACAGGTGAAACTCGAAAAATTAGAATATCATGCAAAAGTTCATTTAATTCAGTAATGCAACTTAAAAGGTGAAACTAATATATGAGATAGACTCATTACATGCAAGGCAAGATAGTTCAAGCTGTGATTTGTCATAATTGTGATGATTACGGCTTATAGCTCATGAAAACCCCAAATCCACAATCTCAGAAAATTAGAATATTGTGAAAAGGTTCAATATTCTAGGCTCAAAGTGTCCCACTCTAATCAGCTAATGAAGCCATAACACCTGCAAAGGGTTCCTGAGCCTTTAAATGGTCTCTTAGTCTGGTTCAGTAGGAATCACACTCATGGGAAAGACTGCTGACCTGACAGTTGTGCAGAAAACCATCATTGACACCCTCCATAAGGAGGGAAAGCCTCAAAAGGTAATTGCAAAAGAAGTTGGATGTTCCCAAAGTGCTGTATCAAAGCACATTAATAGAAAGTTATGTGGAAGGGAACAGTGTGGAAGAAAAAGGTGCATAAGCAGCAGGGCTGACCGCAGCCTGGAGAGGATTGTCAGGAAAGGCCATTCAAAAGTGTTGGGGACTTTCACAAGGAGTGGACTGAGGCTGGAGTCAGTGCATGAAGAGCCACCACACACAGACGGATCCTGGACATGGGCTTCAAATGTCGTATTCCTCTTGTCAAGCCGCTCCTGAACAACAAACAACATCAGAAGCGTCTTACCTGGGCTAAAGAAAAACAGAAGTGGCCTGTTGCTCAGTGGTCCAAAGTCCTCTTTTCTGATGAGAGCAACTTTTGCAACTCATTTGGAAACCAAGGACCCAGAGTCTGGAGGAAGAATAGAGAGGCACACACTGCAAGATGCTTGAAGTCCAGTGTGAAGTTTCCACAGTCTGTGTTGATTTGGGGAGCCATGTCATCTGCTGGTGTTGGTCCACTGTGCTTCATTAAGTCCAGGGTCAACGCAGCTGTCTATCAGGAGATTTTGGAGCACTTTATGCTTTCTTCCACAGATGAGCTGTATGGGGATGCTGACTTCATTTTCCAGCAGGACTTGGCACCTGCCCACACTGCCAAAAGCACCAAAACCTGGTTCAATGACCGTGGGATTTCTGTGCTTGATTGGCCAGCAAAGTCACCTGACCTGAACCTCATAGAGAATCTATGGGGCATTGCCAAGAGAAAGATGAGAGACATGAGACCGAACAATGCAGAAGAGCTGAAGGCCACTATTGAAGCATCCTGGTCTTCCATAACACCTCAGCAGTGCCACAGGCTGATAGCTTCCATGACACGCCACATTGAGGCAGTAATTGCTGCAAAAGGGGCCCAAACAAAGTACTGAGGTTTGCATGCTTCTACTTTTCAGAGGTCCGATATTGTTCTATGTACAATCCTTGTTTTATTGATTGCATGTAATATTCTAATTTTCTGAGATTGTGGATTTGGGGTTTTCATGAGCTGTAAGCCATAATCATCACAATTATGACAAATCATGGCTTGAACTATCTTGCTTTACATGTAATGAGTCTATCTCATATATTAGTTTCACCATTTAAGTTGCATTACTGAAATAAATGAACTTTTGCATGATACTCTAATTTTTTGAGTTTCACCTGTACATTCTTTAATCTCATGGTCACCTACCATCTTGACATTTTTGAGCCAACATTCCACAAGAATTCCCAGTTTGCTTCTTTCTCCTATATCTGCATGTGTTTGCATCCCCAGTAGCATGGAGCTCTGTGTGGTTTTTATAACATTTTCAAATTCTTAAATCTTGTTTTTTCCTTTTATATCTTCCCTATAAATGTCTCTTCTCAACTTGAAAGTTTCTTTTTTACATGAAGGAATGAACCCTGTTTACCCTATATTCTCTGATAAGCCCCTCAATTGGGTTGTTGTAGTAGTAGAAGTAGTAGTAGTAGTAGTAGTTCTTCTTCTTCTTCCTCCTCCTCTTCTTCTTCTTCCTTTTCCTCCTCCTCCTCCTCCTCTTCCTCTTCCTCTTCCTCCTCTTCCTCCTCCTCCTCCACCATCTCCTCCTCCTCCTTATCTTCCTCCTCCTCCTCCTCTGTCTTTGTCTTTGTCTATCTGCTGCAGGATGAAGGCCTCCTCCACATTTTCCAACCAATACGGTCCTGAACTTTCTTTTGCCAACTGGTACCCCTCTTTACTTATTCATACTCTTTCTTGTTTTCTATATTCTGCTGAAATACAATCCCCCAGGAAGTAGTTGTTTGCAAATCCTTATACATTTGCAGCAGCTTCATTCTTTTCCCCAGCTTTGCTGGAGCATCCTGATCACACGTGCTTCAAATACTGTTTTTAGGTTGAATTGGCACTGATTTGACTTGATACCTTTTATGCAGAGGTAGAAGTAAACACAGTTCCTAACTTGAATGAATTTATAAGCCAAGAATTGTAGGCTTACATGATGTTAGCTATGCAATTACAGACCCTCTGAAGTCTATTTCCTGCAGCTAATTCCACTCTGCTCTTTCCTAATTCACAAGAAAATGCCATATGCTGAGAGGCTATTCGCTCAGCCAGGTAGTGTAAATTGGACTTGAAGGTCAGACTAACACCAACTGAACAAGTGTGTATGGTTTTTTTATTAGAAGGCAAAACCAAAGCTGTTCCGAGTATTAAGCTTTACTGCTGGAATCTATATCTATACATACAGAGAGAGAGAGACACACATATACATTTGCTGACTTATATATTTATTAATTAAAATATTTGCAACACAACACAAAAATACACTGTAGATCTATCCAACAAACTGATAAAATAAAGAATAGGCAGTTCAAGTCAGAACAATAATTTAATCTCATTTGTACGAGCAGATAATTACCCGCCATTCCATGTCTTGCAAATATAACTTACCATTTCTGAAATAAATACTTCACGATCATTTTTAATACATTAACCAGAAAGTTTTCTAAATTAAAAGCTTACAGTAAAAGCTCTGTTGCAAATGATTTTCAAGATGTTCCATTCTTAAATACAGAAATGGCTGTCCCAACTTACTAATATGTATTCCAGCATTTTACTGTTCCTTTGCTTGCAGCCAAACTACATTGTTTTGTTTTTCATTTGGTCTCTGTATAGTACAATGGCCTGCCGCTCGGTGAAAATTATCCTTGAATAACAGAAGAGTGTCCATGAATATTCATGGGGAAGTTAATTATCTGTCTTTTCCTTCAATTGTTTGGCGAACTGTGGGAAAGCTTGCACTTGCCAAATAAAATGTGAAAACGTAGGTGGTAGGCAGCATCAGTCCTATGGTTTTGTGCATAAGGAGTGTCATGTCCTATAAGTGTCAGGGAGAGCAAATATCAAGAAAACGAAAGATTTAGACAAAATAATGATCAGCACAGTGGGTGTCAGAAGCAAACACTAATAGTTTTATATAGAACCTTGAGATCTTTCACACGGCCTGTCTTATGGCTAGCACTCTACACAGAATATTTAAAGGGTCAAGAAGCAGGGCCTTTGTTTGGCAATATGATGAAGGTGACTTACCAAGTGATTGTTATGGCTGTGCTTGAGAATCCGCCTCTCCTCATCCTGTTTAAAGTAACTAAGCAGGAGAGCCAACTTACGTCATGGGTTATTTGCCAG
This sequence comes from Notechis scutatus, assembly GCF_049901735.1. Lineage (NCBI taxonomy): Eukaryota > Metazoa > Chordata > Lepidosauria > Squamata > Elapidae > Notechis > Notechis scutatus. The sequence goes on along the minus strand of NC_142009.1, from coordinate 123,737,792 downwards.
GATTTGTAGCCAAGAGACATAGAATTAAATGGATAGGAAAGAGGCTTACAAAGAGATGTTTAGGTTTACAAAACAGAAGCTGCTATTAAGACATGGGAGAAAAAAATGGCTAAGAATAAGGAGAAGACTTAGGATTGGGAAGTCCCGCTGAGGCCCTAAAGGGGGAGCTGGCAGTGACAGAAACATTTGAAATGTTTGGCAAGTGAGATTTGAGGCTAGATGATAAAAAGTATTTTTTCACAACTTTGTTTTTTCAGAACTCTCTGTTGATTCTAATATTATTATATATCGCTAAAATATATGGACTTGGATATGGCCTCTGGTAATCTTTTGGACGGGAAGTTTGGAGTTTTAAGTTAGGGTAGCAGTGAAAATTTCTGAGCAGAGGAGGTATGAATTAGATGCATCTCTGTAAACATTCAGACTAAATTGATTTATTTTTCTTTCTCATCTCCAATTCCTACACGTTAAGCAATCACACTACAGTTAGCAGGGCTGATGACAAAGAAAAACTTATTTTTAGAAATAACTCAAGGCAGCAAACATATCCAGCACTCCTTCCTCCTCCTATTTTCCCCACAACAACCCTATGAGATTAATGTCCTGCATGGCATGGATTGGGTTATTGGTAAGGACTCCCTCTTCCCAATTTTGTATACCTGTCTGACCAGATCCACTAGAATGGGTAAGTTATGGTGTCTGTCATCCAGGGAACAAGATTTGGTGGGCACTTATGAAGTGGACTTTTTCTGCTGTGTTCCCCACAGCAGAAAAATCTTCTCCCCACAGAGATAATGTTGGCCTTATCACTCCTGAGCTTTTGAAGGTCCCCCCAAACCTGCTTATGCTAGCAAGCCTGGGGACACCAGGGGACAGGTGAACTTGTGAAGTGGCTCCATTATTATTAATATCCCTTTGTCTATTATTCTCCTTTTCCTGTTTTAGTTCTGCTTTTATAGTTTTTCATGCTTTTTAAATAATTATTATATAAAGGTTAGGATTGTTTTATTTATTTTAGTGTTTTCGCTGGATTGTTGTACAATGCTCAGAGTTACTTTCCATGAGATGGATAACCATATAAATTGGATTCATAATAAATCAATAAAGTGATGGAGTAAGAAACAATACAGTATAGGTAGTCCTTGACTTACAACGTTGACTTGAGCCCAAACTACCTGCTGCTAAGTGAGACAGATAAGTGAGTTTTACAACCTTCATTGCCGCAATCGTTAAGTGAATCACTGCAGTTGTTAAGTTCATAACACACTTGTTTAGTGAATCTAAATTCCCCATTGATTTTGCTGGTCAGAAGTTTGCAAAGGGGGGAATTACAAGACTCTGGGGCACTGCAACCATCAAAAATATAGTTACAGAAAATGCCACAGAAAAAGGACATTAAGTTAAAAATGGATATAACTAAACATAAAATGGGATTAATGGAAAAAGAAGAATTAGCACAGAAAATCAGAGGTGCGAAGCAGAACTATTTTGAAGATGCAAATAAACCAGGTAGATGGTCAGCATATAAACTGAGAAAGGAGAGAGAATCAAGGAAAATATTGCAATTAATAGATGATCATGGCCAAGCTTGCTATGGAAGTAAAGAGAAGAAGAAAATCATACGAGATTATTATGGGAAACTATACACACAAGAGAATATTGATGAGGAAAGAGTTAAACAGTACTTACAGAATGCTAACCTACCCCAGATATCTAAAGAGATTGAAATAATGGTAGAAAGTAATATAACGATGATGGAGTTAACAGCACTTAAGAAGCAAAATAATGGCATCAGGCCCAGATGGACTTCCAGCGGAATTTTACAAGACATGACAAGAATCGTTGAATCTCTCATTGTCAGAAGTTATGAATGAAATGTCAAAGAAGAGGATACCCAAATCATGGTCAGAAGCTTACATTATACTTGTCCCAAAAGAAGACGCCGACCCATTACAAATTAAGAACAATAGACCTATTTCCCTACTAAACTCAAGATTATAAAATCTTTGCTTCAATATTGGCAGAAAGACTCAAAAAATACTTAAATAACTTTATCCACCCCAATCAAAATGGATTTCTGCCAAAGAGACAAATCAAAGACAATATGAGAGTAATTCTGGACACTTTGGAATATTACGAGGCACACCCTGAAAAACAAATGGCTTTGATATTTTTAGATGCACAGAAGGCCTTTGACAATGTGAATTGGCAATTTATGTTATTACAGCTGGAACAGATGGGCTTTGGTAAAAAATTTATCCATGCAATAGAAGCTATATATCATAAACAAACAGCAAAGGTAATGATAGAGGGAGAATTGATGGATTCTATTGATATAAGAAAAGGAACAAGACAAGGGTGCCCACTGTCACCTCTGTTGTTTGTGTTAACCTTGGAAGTGCTAGATAGAAATATTAGAGAAGAAAAGGATATAAAAGGGATTAAAATTAATAAGGAAGAATTTAAACTGCAAGCATTTGCAGATGATCTGGTTTTCATTTTAAAAGATCCACTAGAAACAGCATTAAAACTAATAGAAAAGATAGAGGTATATGGAAAGGTGGCTGGTTTGAAAATAAATAAAGATTTAAAAAAAGATTTTGACAAAGAATATGTTATTAAGACAAAAGGAAGAGTTGGCGAATGTATTGAAAATTCAGGTCACAAATAAGATCAAGTACTTGGGGATACATTTGACAGCAAGATGTAGCACACTTAAAGAGAATAATTATATTAAACTCAAGCAACAGATAGCGTTAGATTTGGCGAAATGGGAAAACTTACAATTGTCATTAATAGGGAGAATATCAACAATCAAGATAAATATATTACCCAGAATTTTATATTTGTTCCAAACAATTCCAATTAGGCTTGGAAAATATTATTTTGAAGACTTAAATAAAATTGTGTTTAAATATATATGGCATGGTAAGAAAGCAAGAATAAAACTAAAAATCTTGCAAGATGCTAGAATAAGAGGAGGATTTGGTTTGCCTAATTGGGAGTTGTATTACTAAGCTACAAATCTGATGTGGGTTAAGGAATGGATAACATTAAGAAATGCTAGATTGTTGACACTAGAAGGACATGATCTGTTGTTGGGGTGGCATGCCTTCCCATGGTATAAAGGAACTAAATCACAGGGGTATTTTAGAAGACATTAAATACGGGAGTCTCTGTGGTTAAACTGGGAGAAGACTAAAAGACAATGCTATTTGAAAATTCCAGTCTGGCTATCGACTATTGAAGCATTTTCTTATCCTATAATATACAAAAAGGAACAAACAGATATGGTGAAATATTGAATGAAAAGGGTGAACTTAAATCTATGCAAAAACTAGAGGAACAAGGTATAAAGATGAATTGGTTTTCATATGTGCAAATACATTCAAGGTATGATAAAGATTCTAAAACAGAAGGTTTCTATGATAAATTGGCTGATTTAGATAAGATTTTGACAGGAACTGATGAAAAGGTGATTAAAACATTGTATGGATATTTATTAGAAATTAAGCTAGAAGAAGAACAAGTCAAAGAAACAATGACTGCTTGGGGGAAAAATTTGGATATGGGATTGATTTAGAGAAGTGGCAAAAATTGTGGTCTCAAAATTATAAAATGACAATGTCAACAGCATATAAAGAAAAATTGTATAAGATGTTTTACAGGTGGCATCTTCCCCCAACAAGAATAGCAAGAATGTTCAAGAACAAATCTGAAAAATGTTGGCAATGTCATCAGATACCTGGCTCATATTACCATATGTGGTAGACGTGCGCAGATGCTAAAAAATATTGGACTAAAATCCACACTTGGTTGGAAAAAATGACAAAAAAGCATATAGACTTGAAACCAGAGATATTTTTATTGGGAATTTTACCTGAAATTTATAGTAAGGAATTGAAATATTTGATTGTAAATGTATTAATCGCAGCTAGGATTGTATTTGCTGTTGTAACTTTGAATAGTTACTAAGCAAATGGTTGTAAGTGGAGGACTACCTGTATAATGTCTGCTAGATAGAGGGTCTGAAAGGACAATCAAATATACCAACATGATGGGTGTAAATGAGTGATTAAACTTACCCTTTTTACATGTGTGTAATGCATGAAGCACATGTTTAAATGGATGGGACCATACTGATGGTGTGATTCAAAATATTTTACTACCGGCTTGCTGGGCGTGGTGTGGCTTGGTGGGTGTGGCAGGGGAAGGATACTGTAAAATCTCCATTCCCTCCCCACCCCACTAACCTGCTTTCCAGCTCCATTCTCCTATGCAGGGCAACAAAAGAAGACATTCAGCTGGGACTTGGGAGGCAGAGAATAGATGGGGGGGTGGGGCCAGTCAGAGGTGATATTTGCCGATTCTCCAAACTACTCAAAATTTCTGCTACTGGCTCTCCAGAACTGGTCAGAACCTGCTGAATACCGCCTCTGGACCATACCTGTCATTTTCACTTTGCAAACAGCACCTATAGTTACCCCTGGCTGCAATTCTATAGTCACATCTCCCTTTAGAAAGATTTATTTTTAATTTGACACAAACAGGATTGTGCTTGTAGGATTTATGTTCTATCTTGTTATCTATTCACATTTTCCTCTCCAGCTTTGCTCCTAGATAAACATTTGCAAAGTTTAGGTCACCAATATATAATGGTTTGCAAGTCCACTGATACACAGTCTAGCCCATGCTATTTAATTTGGTGACTGACTCCTTGTATTATAGTTTCACAAATGTCATGCAGGAAGATGAGCAGGGTAAAATTTCATCTCCTTTGTTAGCATCCTTGTCACCTTTTCAAATTTGCCTACAGCTCAGTTTAATTAAAATTCTATTCATAAACAATTTCCTTCTTCCTTGGACTCTTCTCCTTAGAAAAGGCATGGAAAGTTATGAAACTTTCCTTAGGTGATTTACCTGTATTTGGTTTATATAAAATTGCTTGCTTCCAATATTCATTATTTCTATGTGATATCTTGCTTTTTTAAAGCCACAATGAAAGAATAGAGTAAGTATATACCTAGAGTAGTCAGTTTCTCACTCAGGCTAAAGAATTCTGGGAGTTAAAGTCCACACATCTGAAAGGTATTGAGGTTGACAAACGGTGCCCTAAACTTGCATTGTTCCTTTCTCCAAGAATTGAAATGCTTACAACCAACAGAAAATGCTTAATAGAACTATTGTAGCCTTCAAAAAGTATCTGTATAAGACTGTCCCATTCAGAAAATCCAGCCATAGGTGTGTTTTCCTTCTATCCCAAATGCAATAATTTTAAGGAGTTGTTAACACAACTCTTGAAGTTGACACGTTGTTGTTGTTTTGCTCATATGAAAGTCTGGAAAATGAATTCATGAAGACCAGAAAGGTGATGTGCTCCTACAAGGTTTAATACAGTTCTGAATCATTTTTTAAAAGACTATGGTTGAATATAATGATAATAATTACAAGAATGGTAATGATAATTAAATTGCTTTCCAATTGAAGCAGCCTGATTCACATATAATACAAACGTATAATATGGCTTGTCAGTTTTTGGTTTATTGGATTATGTAAACCCGATTATTATGCCTTGGCATGATGTTTGAACTTGACTACTTTGCCTGATAAACAAAGTAGGATGAGAAGGAAGGAATGAAGGAAGGAAGGAAGGAAGGAAGGAAGGAAGGAAGGAAGGAAGGAAGGGAGGGAGGGAGGGAGGAAGGAAGGAAGGAAGGAAGGAAGGAAGGAAGGAAGGAAGTCTGTATGAGCAAATAGCTATTGCATGGTATTGATAAGGTCTGTGGATGTTCAATAAACACACACACACACACACACACACACACACATTTTTTTTAGTCCCTCAAAGCCTCTTTTGTGCATTTTAATATCTCATATATGAATCTGATTTCTACTGCCCTATAGACAATGTAGAATATACTTTTCGAAGTTTTTAACATTTTAAATCTCCTGTGGATCATTCGTTTGTTGCCACTTGTATTTTTGCTATTTTGTTTCTCAATTATAATGGAATTTATGTGTATAAGTAGATATCATCATCATCATCATCATCATCATCATCATCATCATCATCATCATCATCATCGTCGTCGTTGTCCCAGTCATTGTCTGCAGGAGGAAGACCTCTTCTTTATATTTCTAACCAATACCATCTTGAGCTTTCTTTTGCCAATTGGTCCTGCAATACTTGCTGATGTTGTCACTCCATCTTCTTTAGGTCTCTTTTGTGGATACTTTTTATCAAGTGGAATCCATTTTATCACTGCTTTGGTCCACCTGCCATCAGTTCTTCTTGCTATATAAGCAGATCTATAACAGTGTTGCTTATTTACTGTGACAAGCCTTCTCACCACCCCTGACTTTCAGGACTTATTTCTGGAAGGGGCCCCGTCAAGAGCAAACAATAGATACAAACTCAAGGTTAATCGCACCAAACTTGATTGCAGGAAATACGACTTCAGCAACAGAGTGGTCAATGTCTGGAATACTCTACCTGACTCTGTGGTTTCTTCCCCAAACCCCAAAAACTTTAACCTTAGACTGTCTACTATTGACCTCACCCCTTTCCTATGAAGTCTGTAGGGGGCGTGCATAAGCACACCAATGTGCCTACTGTCCCTGTCCTATTGTTTCTTTTATTTTTCTTATATGTATCCATGTATTCATAACTATGTTTTTACTTATACCTATTATCTTGTAAGCAATTGAGAAACCAAATAAAACAAATAAAAAATAAACAAAAGATTGTAGTGTGTAAAAGCTGAATGTTTGGACAGTTTTGTGCTGCCAAAATAATGTAACCACCTTTGGTGACATGGAACCAGTTGTGTGTGATAATGGGTTATTGTCTGGGTTTTCATCAAAATGCTAGAATGTCATATCAGGGGTTTTCAATTCAACGTGAAGGATGTGAAGGATGTGTTTATTTTCATAGTCATAATGTACACTGAAGATGGTATTTAATTTCATTGCACGAGGTGCAGTGACAATAAACTAAAATAAAATAAACTGTAGGACATAAAGGGTGGCTTATATTTGGGTCTGCAAAGCAGGATCAATGGCATCAAAAAGGTGTGGTCACCAAGGAATTAGAGGCCCATCCTTTCTTACATCTGAAGTAAATGGCACATATTAAAAGGGGAAGGGTTTTAATAACCTGATCATACCTGCTCTTTTGACATTATTGATCGCCATCCTACTGTCCTGCTGCAAAGACTATTGACAGCAATCAATATGTATTATCGAAATGTCTTTGCACTGTTCAGTTACTTCCAAAAAATGCAACTGATTCCAAATGGTTGACCAAAAAGAAACTTGGCGAGAAGTGGTGGAATTCAATTTTTTTTACTACCGGTTCTGTGGGCATGGCTTATTTGGTGGGCATGGCTTATGGTCATGTGACTGGTGGGTGTGGCTTAGTGGCCATGTGACTGGGTGGGCATTTCTTGGTGGTCATGTGACTGGGTGGGCGTGGCCAACTCAATGTCACTCACATCAAGGGGTGCCTCACCTGGCCCCTCCCCTCACAGCCATTCCTTGTCACCCAGCCTCAACTTATCTATAGTTCTGTAAAAATGTTGTTCTCCTTTTTTGACTTGATTATCTGCATACTATAGATGTCCTTTCATAGATGTACCTCTGAAAGGAGGAAATGGCTCACATGCTTTACTCAAGAGTGTGATAGGCAACAGGCTTTTAAGGGGCTGCCACAAAGAAAGGGGGACAATGTATTTTCCAAAGAAGCAGAATGCAAACAAGAAGCAATGGATGGAAAGTGAACTAAAACTAAGGAGAAACTTCCTGTGAGTGATAACAATTAACCAGTGGAACTGCCTGTCTCCAGAAGTTCTGGGTGCTCAATCACTGGAAGTTTTTCAGAAAAGACTGGACAGCCATTTCTCTGAAATGGTATAGGGTTCACCCCAAGGTCCCTTCTAAGTATTATTCTGATGCCTTTCCCAGGATTTCTACTCAGTTTGGCATCCTCAGTTTTCTTGCCTGAGCTGGGGGTTGGACTAGAAGACCTCCAAGGTCCCCTTCAACTCTTGTTAAGCACATGTGTATTTTATGCTCTGGACTATTGACACTGAATGCATGAAAACCCTGAAAAATATGTGGTAGTCCTGGGCAAAAGAAAGGCAGAAAAATCACTCTAGGGGTAGGGACAGTGTAAAATATTAACACACGATAAATAATGGAACAATTAAAAATAATAGCACAGAGTTTTATCTCTCTCTCTCTCTCTTTCTATTATTTTTCTTTCTCTACCTTCCTCTTTCTTTCTTTCTTTCTTTCTTTCTTTCTTTCTTTCTTTCTTTCTTTCTTTCTTTCTTTCTTTCTTTCTTTCTCTCTCTCTCTCTCTCTCTCTCTCTCTCTCTCTCTCACACACACACACACACACACACACACACACAGAGCACTTAACAGACAAGCATTTTGGAAGCAACTCCTTTAAATTTCTCCAAGGCTTGAGTGGATTTCCCCACCCGCTCTGTCAGACCACACTCCTTCTCACTCCAGCACTTTAATTCACACGGGGAAAGTGATACTTGCAGTGTCCATGCCTTTCTTCCTTTTCCCCAGGGAGAAAGAGGACGTGGGGAACGGAAAGCTAGGAGAGCGATCGCAAGTGAGCGATCGGGTTGGGGGCGTGGCCAGCCAGGGGTTGCCATCGGTTTGGTGACCCATGCCAAATAACTGCTACTGGTTTGCCCGAATAGGTGCGAATAGCACCTCTGTTGGTGAGGCTGTAAATTCCTGAAAATTAAGAAGGTGAGGATAGGCTAAAGCTTGTTTAATAAGGCACACAGTTTCTCATATTTGAATGAGCACAGCCTGACAATAAAGAGTGATGGGGTGTTATACACTGAATTTACCTATAAATTATATGTGGCACAAAGATCAGCATTACCAGTAGTTAAATATATCCCTCCATCCTAGCTTTATTATTTAGCAGTTCTTATTGAGTCATAACCCTTATTTCAGGAGCTTTCCTGCTCGTGATTGGTATAAATATTCTGGGAGCTGGGAAACTGACAAGGTAATAGATCTGCTTGAATCATACAACCAGGAAAGGGTGGAACTCGTTACAAGGGATAAAGATTGCCATTCACTTTACCATCAAAACTCCTCTTCATAGATTCTTCTTTAAGATGGGCATGGTGACTTAAAAGTGGGGTGAACATTAAAACACAAATTATTTGTTGGCTCCTATTTTTACGTGTGCTGAAGAAAAATTACTTCTTATACTCAAGCCAGCCTCAGAACAATTTCCTAAATAATCCATCATAGAAGTGGCATTGACATCCCATTTTTTTGGTCTCCCTTCTCAGTTCCATTTATTGATGGCCTCTTTTGAATAAAGTATGGAAGCATACAGACTCTTTGGAGAGAAGGCTAGTAGCCAATACCAATTTTGGGAACTGCACAGAAATGATCCAACATTTCTTTTCCATACATTATGTATGCTAGAATCATATTTTCTCAGAAGCATAAAGTCAGGCTCTTAGAAGTGACAAGAAACTTTTAAAAAAAAAAAGTGCAGATGACTTCATTCTCTTAGGAGAGAGCCAGTAGAGGTACATTTAAGATGGTGTGATATCACTGGGGTTACAATTTATTTATTTATTTGATTTGTCAATCGCTTACAAGAAAATAGGTATAAGTATAAACATAGTTATGAATACATGAAATGGATACATATAAGAAAAATAAAAAGAAACAATAGGACAGGGACGGTAGGCACTTTGGTGTGCTTATGCACGCCCCCTACAGACCTCTTAGGAAAGGGGTGAGGTCAATAGTAGAAGTCTAAGGTTAAAGTTTTTGGGGTTTGGGGAAGAAACCACAGAGTCAGGTAGAGTATTCCAGACATTGACCACTCTGTCGCTGAAGTCGTATTTCCTGCAATCAAGTTTGGTGAGGTTTACCTTGAGTTTGTATCTATTGTGTGCTCTTGTATTGTTATGGTTGAAGCTGAAGTATTCATTGACAGGTAGGACATTGCAATGTATGATTTTATGTACTATACTTAGATCGGACTGAAGGCGGCGTAGTTCTAGGTTTTCTAGATCTAGAATTTCAAATCTGGTGGCATAAGGTATTCTGCAACGAGTAGAGGAGTGGAGAACTCTTCTTGTGAAATATTTTTGGACTTTCTCAACTGTGTTAATATCAGATACGTAATGTGGGTTCCAGACTGATGAGCTGTATTCGAGTATTGGTCTACCAAATGTTTTGTATGCTCTAGTTAGTAGTGTGATATTACCAGAGAAAAAGCTACATAGGATTAGGTTAACAACTCTTAATGCCTTTTTGGCTATGTAGTTACAGTGGGCTCTAGCACTTAGATCATTAGAAATGAGCACCCCAAGGTCCCCAAGTTTGGATCATCAACAAGGTCTTGACTATTCAGCTTGTATTTTATTTTCTGATTTTTTTTGCCAATATGTAAGACAGAACATTTCTTTGTTGAGATTTGAAGTTGCCATTTGTTTGACCATTCTGATACATAGTTGAGGTCTTTTTGAATGGTAGCAGTATTGTCTGTGGTGTTGAATAGCTTTACATCATCAGTGAAGAGAACACAATTGCTCTTGATATGATCACAAAGGTGATTTATGTAGAGTATGAAGAGAGTAGGTCCTAGAACACTGCCTTGGGGGACACCACTGTTGACAGGTACAGAATTTGATAGGACGCTCCCAATTTTGACCATTTATTGTCTCTTTGACAGGAATGCTTCTATCCAGTTATGTAGGTGTCCAGAGATACCATAAGATTTTAATTTTAGGAGTAATTTGTCATGTACCACTGAACCAAAGGCTTTACAGAAGTCTATGTAGATTGCGTCTATTGCTTTCCCCTGATCAAGTTGAGTAGTCCATATGTTTTTGCAGTGTAAGAGTTGCAGATTACAGGATAATTTTTTTCTGAAACTAAATTGTTTATTAGAGAGTAGGTTGTTTGTCTCTAAGTGGAGGATAATGGATTGGTTAATAATTGGTTCCATGACTTTACAGGTGACGCAGCATAAAGAGATTGGTATTATAAATACAAACAAATAAATAAATAAATAAATAAATAGATTGCCCTATCTGGCCTACTAAACTCACCAAGACATCAAAGAATTGGATCCTTCTGTATCTCTTTTCTGCCATCTAGGGATCACCCAGAGTTTTGCAATCCAGACAGAGCAATTCCAATGGGATTAGCAATATCTGGGAAAGGCTAGAATGGAAGTTGTGGCTGGAATATAGTTTGTTTGTTTGTTTATATTCTGCTTTCAATTTTTTCAATAACTCAAAATGGAAAACATATCCAAGACACACCTTCCTCCTTCTATTGTCCCCATAACACCAACACTACGGGGTGAGTTGGGCTGAGAAAGAGTGATTGATCGAAAGTCACCCAACTGACTTTCATTCCTAAGGCAGCACTAGAACTCACAGTCTCCCAGTTTCTAACCTGGTGCCTTAACCACTAGATAAAACTGGCTCTATATACTAACAAAGGTGTTTTTTCAAAAGGCAACTGGACTTCATTTTTCCTTGAAGATGTTTCGTTTCTCATCCAAGAAGCTTCTTCAGTTCAGATTGATTAGTAGAGGATGGAAGGATTTATGTTCCTTGCAGTCATCTGGTCATTAGCACTCTTTCTGAGAGTCGTTGAGGTCACTTGGAAGTTTTCTGTGCCCTCAGCAAGGGTGGGATGCTACCGGTTCGGCCTGGTTCTATAGCACCAGTAGCTCTGAACAGCAGCAGACACCGGACCGGTTCGATGTCTGCTGCTCTGTTTGGCCCAGCCGCCCACCCAGGCTCTTGGCTGTCCTTTATTTCCTGCTTTTTCAACTTTAACTGCTTTGCGTGGCATAGCTGAGGTTGAAAAATCAGGAAAAAAGAGGATTTTGAAATGCTGCGCACCCACGTGCAGTGCTTGTCAGCTGTCCGGGCGGCACAGCTGAGATTTTTTGGAAATGGTCTACACACACATGCAAAACGCACTCTCACCAGGGGTGGGATTCTACGTGCCAGAGAACTGGCAAATCGCACCACTGGCTGGCCCCTCCCCTCCCACTCACTCCTTACCTGGCAAACTTGCCTGCTAAGTTGCTGTTTTTCCTTTTTTTCCCCTTGACCATCAGCTGTTCTGCTGTGCCAGGAGATTTAGATTAGCTAGAAATCAGGAAATCATTGGATTTCTTGCTTTTTAGCTAATCTAAAAGCAGAGCTGAACCTTCTAGGACTGAAGCTTCTATTATTCAGTGCAGATTCAGGGAGCAGATGGCAGAAACACAGATCTCTAAGTGAATCTGTGATTCTGTGAGCAACTCAATCTGCCTGCCTGCTCTTCCTGATTTGGGGTAAAAGTTGCTCTTTTTTAAAAATAAAAAATTCAATATTTACATACATAGTGTGTTATGAGTTAATTTTGTGAGTTTGCTTGCAAGCAAATTTTATGTGACAGACTTAGGTAGCCCATGTAAGAAAGATAGATCTCTGAATGAATCTGTGATTCTGATTGGGTGAGCAACTCAATCTGCCTCCCTGCTTTGCCTGCTTTTGGCTAAAAGTTGCTCTTTTTTAATAAAAAATTCAATATTTACATAAATATTTATAATATTTACATCCAAGCCACGACCACCAAACCATGCCCAGTCTGCAAGCCATGCCCAGCCAGTCACATGATCACCAAGCCACACCCACAAATTAGGCCACACCCACAGAATCAGTTGTTAAGAAAATTGAATCCCACCCCTGGCCCTCAGGGTCACCTGTATTGTGCAAATGGGTGTGGAACCTTCTTGGAACTGCTGAAAGGATGATAGAACAGGAGATAGGTGGTGTCATATCCCTCTCCCTCTGTTGAGAGAGGGCTGTTCAGTCTTAATGTAGATGGTCTCTTTGACCAGTTTTGGTCAAAGCACCTTTGGACCACAATGAGCTGGATGACTGAGAATCTTCATAGACATTTGGCTCTAAATATGTGTGTGAAAACATGCCATTTCTCATTCTTTGCTCCCTATTTTTTTTTAAAAAAATTACTCTTTGTTACATGCCCGACTGCTTATGAGTTGAGTTCAATGTCTTTCACCCTCTGTTAGCATTTTGCAGTATTTTTGCTTTTTTAGAGACTTCAGCTTCCCAGCACCAGTGGCTGATATCTACTGTGGCTAACAGAGCAGGGAACCTGTCTGCAATTAAGCCAAAGGATCAAAGAAGTCAAGATTCTCTGCTGGGTATAAATCCAAGCCGGAATTCATTGGCTTATAGGCACTAAGGTAATTAACTTCTCACCCACACAAAATAGATCCATGCAAACACATACCTATTGCCATCACCATTTGCTATCCCCTCCTTTTTTCAACACCCCCCCCACCCATGGCTTACTTCAAAGTGTACCTCCACGGAAGTCTCCTATCCCAGGAAGAAAAAGAGATGGAGGGAAGACAAAATAGTCTTAAGGAAATAAAAACATAAAAAAAGAACAAACAAGAATAATGATATGTCAGCAACAGGACTCATCAGAAGGTGAATGAGAAAGTCACCGCCCACGCTGGAGGCATGGATGGTAAAGATGATGGCACTCAGTGAGATGGGTCAATTGACGTCTTCCCTACAACTGCCCTCATCACATCTGATTAATGGAGGGGCTCTCTGATGTAGTAATTATTTGAACTTCATTAATAAAACTTTATTAATTCTAATCATTAATTATTAATGATTGTAACTATGATTTATGATCTATAGCCTATCCCTTTGTTATCTGTATTACACTGAGGGTTTATGTACCAGAGACAAATTTCTTCTGTCTAATCACACTTGACCAATAAAGAATTCTCTTCTCTTCTCTTCTCTTCTCTTCTCTTCTCTTCTCTTCTCTTCTCTTCTCTTCTCTTCTCTTCTACTCTACTCTACTCTACTCTACTCTACTCTACTCTACTCTACTCTACTCTACTCTACTCTACTCTACTCTACTGGAATTCCTCCTTTGGCATTTGACCTGCAAATGTTGGAGCTAGCAATAATATTCCCTGACCTTGTCAAACACAAGGTTCAATCCTATCTTTTTATCATATGCTTCACAACTACTTTATAAATTCACAATATTCAGAATAGCGGTTTCAGTATTTTCTTTCTAACTTGTCACCATTTTCAATAAATAACTGATAAAATTATTCAGTTCTTATTCTTTTAATCTAAAGGATTCCCGAAGAAACTGTTCTTGTTTTTCCTTTGTTTCTTATTCCGAGCTTTAACTTTGACACAATTTCAACAGTAACCAGCTATTTTTATGTACTTTTTCTTGGCAACTTGTCTCTTTTCCTATATATGTTTAGATCTTTTTGTGTAGCCACTTCTCATTCTGTCTTCCATTACTGGGATTGTTTGCAGTTTGTGCTTTTAATATCTTCCTTTTCAGGAACTCCTCTGCATTTTGAAATACTTTTTCCATTAGCTTCTCTGGCCATAAAATTTTGTTACCATGTTCTGGCTTTATTAAAACATACTTCACTTTTTTAAGTGCAAGATACACGTTGGAATACATTAGTCTTTATTTGGTCTTGTCAAAGTAAGGATCACAACCCTGGACCTTGGCAATGGCTCAAGATCAGGGGTGTCCCAACGAGGCAACTGTAAGACTCATGGATTTCAAATTCCAGAATTTCCCAGCCAGCATTTTCATAAAAGTGGTCAAGAATGTGGTAGGCAAATCAATTACAGAGGATTCTATTTTCTGAATTCTTCCCTGTTAGTACTGAGACCTGGTCATTCTGGACAGACATTGTCGTTTTGCTTTGGTTTATCCCCTCCTATGTGATTTTGATGTGGAGAGTGTGCCCCTACTCCCAACCCCCGGTCATATTAAACCCAACAATAACATTTGATACCATCAAGTATAGTGTCCTTATGGATTACCAGCAGAAGCTGAGGTATATTTTAATGGTGATTCCATTTCTCCCTTGGTGGGTTTTCCAGTTTGTGATCATGGGGAAGCAGCACTCAAGCCCTTGGGAATTGCAATGTGTGGATCCTTAGGGCTCAGTGTTCTCCCCGATATCAGTTGACATCTATCTGAGAGTTTAGTCATGATACCTAGTTATACCTTGCCACTATGAGTTAAGCGAGGATGCTGTTAAAGCCCTGAAAAAGTTCCTAGAAGTTGTAAATATATCACAATTTTGTAACATATGCCCTGTTAGTCTGGATGAGATAGTTGGTTCATGACTCCTGCTTAAATAACATTTATAAGTTATGGCAAAGTAGCCTTCACATGCTTCAGCTGATGCTTCAGTTTATAATTGTAATTGTACCAAGATGCACTGGCAATGGTACTTCAGTTCTAATTGCACTGGTCTTTGTGACCTTTTACTGGAAAGCATCAGAATACATTGTCAAAGGCAATTTTGCATATCTGGTTGGACCATTTAGAAAAGAATGTTGTAGATCTCCCCTCCTTACACATTCATCTGATGTGGACCAGATGACAGAACTTCTCAGTGGGGCCCTGATTCTTCATTCTGAAATGGAGGCTGAATTTCTGCAAATACATATACATTTTTACTTAAATTAAAATTTAAATGAATGTTTCCTTTGATGTACTGGTTTCTTTTGGTTAATTTCTTTAGATAGATAGATAGATAGATAGATAGATAGATAGATAGATAGATAGAGGATAGGGTAGGGTAGGGTAAGGTAATGTAGAGTAGGATAAGATAGGATAGGATAGGACAGGACAGGACAGGTCAAGTCAAGTCAAGGCAAGGCAAGGCAAGGCAAGGCAAGGCAAGGCAAGGCAAGACAAGACAAGACAAAATAAGATAGTGTATGTGTGTGTTTCAGTGGTGGGATTCAATTTTTTTTACTACCGGTTCTGTGGGTGTGGCTTGGTGGGCGTGCTAGGGGAAGGATACTGTAAAATCTCCAGTCAGAGGTGATATTTGCCGGTTCTTCGAACTACTCAAAATTTCCGCTACCGATTCTCCAGAACTGATAAGAACCTGCTGAATACCACCTCTGGTGTGTTTAATATATAAAAATGTATGTATCTTGTCCAGAGTCCACTAGGATTGATGGAAGCTACAAATATTGTGAAAACGTACAGACAAACAAATGAAGTACATTTAGCATTACATGGTCACTTTCCCTCCATATTCTATTACTTCTTGCTGAACAGTCTTCCCTCTCGGTTATCATCAAGAAAAGTATAGCTGACCCTCTTATAGCCACAAGCTGTTAGCAGTAAATGCTAAAAAAATTGTTTGAAGGATCATGCTTGCCAGCCTTCTTCCAACAGATGGTGGAATAATTAAAGTCTCCTATCTAGTGATTTCATGCTTCTTGGAAATATCTGTGACTTGATTCTGAAAGCATCATGACCTCCTTGGTTGGATGAGCAATAGTGGACACGGATGACTTTGTGATATTACTTTAAATTGCTCTTCTATTTGTTTTGACCCTGTGGGTCTCTCCTAATATAGAGATTCAAGTTCATTGTCTTGAATTGTTCAGAGGAGGTGTGGGTTCATTTAATATTCAGCGCAATGCAGCCTTCTTTTCTATTCCTTCTGTTCTTTTTCAGGAAGTTCTTCCAGACAAGGTTGGCATTATACAGTAGCAATAGGAAATACAACAGCAACAGGCACATGCTGCAACAGATCCTAGCAACAGATGGCAATTTCAAATGAATCACAGTATTGCATACATCACTTCCCAGACAGGAGGGTTTATTGGGGAAAGGAAAAGCACATGTGGGTTATGGATAGGTGTGTTTGCTCTCTCTGCCCCCCAAAAAGCTCTGCACCCAACTGACAATGGAATAAAATAGCTTCCTTTTTCAATGTTCATTTGGAAAAGGGCCACAAAATGACAAATCTGGAGAAGGGAAAAGGCTGCAGGTTATTTAGGTTGGCATTTGGCCTATAGGATACAGGTTTCCCATCCTGGCTCAAGAGTTATAATCATAAGGCTTTGTATGAGTTAGAAATACATATCAATCCATTAACTTATCTCAGAATAAAGACTAGCAAACAAAGCATCTGCAACTAGCATTCAAAGCATTCAAGTCATTATTACAGCACTCAGCATTTGCAAATAATGCAGACTGATACTAAATTGGTGGCAAAGAGGCCTAATGTATATAATTTTTTAAGTGAAATTTGGTAATATTTACGAATGATAAATGGATTGCAATGCGGCCTTCTGTTGCTTTTATGTTTGTTCCTGGACTGGAAAGTTAAACAAGAAACATTAGCAATTAAAAAGAAAATGCTGCGATGCATTTTTGCAAAGCAGAAGTCAATGTGATTGAGTTATAATAGATAGGATAAATAAACTACATGCACTCGAAAATGCTGAGGAAGATAACAGCCTATTGATCTACAATGCTTAATAAAGAAAAGTTGCAGACAAAGGCTGGTTATGCACTTGATATAAGTAGAACATCATAATGGAATGTAAGTATCTGGGGTAATGATATGCCATCTTGGTAAGGTCAATTCCATAGTCAAAGATCAGGCAAGATAATATGGCATTACAGATTAAATATTTCCCTTGTTTACATCCTCCTTTCTTTTTTAAATTTCTGCTTCTGTGAGTGTTCCTCAGTATTAATTCATATCTATCTATCTATCTATCTATCTATCTATCTATCTATCTATCTATCTATCTATCTATCTATCTATCTATCTATCTATCTATCTATCATCTCTCTAGGTTCACCCACACCCAAATCCCAGCTAAATATATAGTCTCCAGTGTTGCAACCCCAACATAGTGGTGTGTGAAGAGCAATCATTACAGATTTGTTAGATGATGTAATAATTGATCTTCAAGAAAGGTGAGTGGATTGACTGTAAAAGCTGAAGGGAGAAGTGGTGCTCCGAGGTGCACTTAGAGGAGCAGATCTGATACAGTTTTTGTGAAGCCCAAACTTTATTTCTCCATTTTATTGTTCACCCTCATTGAATGTTCATTACTGATCCCAAATGATAACATGTTAAATGGATTCCGCACTAAAATTCTATGAAGCTTTACAAAGTTAATGTAGTGGTCCCATATTGTTAAAATTTCAGGAACTGTTAGCACCATTGTGTAATTAAAATAAACTGCAGGCATCTAAACTATTTTTCCCCTTCACTTATAGGAAAAATGCACTAATGTTTTATGCTAGGATTATAGAAATAAAATTGAGATGTAGATAACATTGGTAAATCTAATCTTCTACAGCAGGAAGATAAGTCTAAGAGCAAGTGTTGTGAAATAGTTCAGAGCATGGGTCTGCCTTGGCATCAAACTTCATTAGATGTTGCTAAAAACTGGTTGCCATACAGTTGTTGTGTTCCAATAGGGATTCCACCCTTAGAGTTCCTTTTTAACTCCTGTATCACTGGAGTAATAAGAGAAAGGGTTAGTAATGGAGTCAAACTACAACTTCTACATATAATAATAAGTTTTATTACAAAACAGAGAATGATAACCTGGAGAAAAAGTACAGCAAGTCTTAAGGCAATAGGGCCTGATCTTCAAGTTTTTGTAAAAACCTTAAAAAAAAGGGTCAGGCTATGTGCTAGCTTTTTGCTTAGGATCATCCAATGCAGATTATAAGCCTATGTGGAAATAATGGTGCAAGATGTTTGAGCTGCTGTTAGAAAAACAAAACAAAACTGGGGAATCCAAGACATTATTGAGAATCTCTACAGACTTTTAGTTATAAAATTTGGGATGAACACCCTTTGAATGGTGTAGAAGTAGGAATGGATTTCCAGAGGGGAAAAAATTGCAGACTACAGGAACCAGGTGCACTACTCAGGTGACCCTGAGGACACAGATAAGCCTCCAAGTGTTTCAAAGACCCTTTAAAATGACCCTCTAAAACAGGGGTGCCAAACTCATGTCGTCATGTGACATATCAGGATTTTTTTTCTCCCTTCGCTAAACTGGGCAAGGGCGTGGCCAGCACATGACACATCTGGCCCATGGAGATTGACAACCATGCTCTAAAAGGATGCAAATGACCAGCTCTCTGCAATTAATATAAATTTTTTCATTCCCCACCATCCAGTCAGAGTTGAAGAAGCTTCTTGGATGAGAAATGGAATGTCTTCCAAGAAAAAACAAGAAAGTCCAGTTGCTTCCTGAAAAAGGACCTTTGGGACAACCATGACCTGGATGATTGAGAATCTCTACAGACTCCAAGACATTATTGTTCATGCATGCTGAATAACTGAGAAAGCCAACGAAGAAGCCCAACAACAAAAATCACTACGTGTTTTATTGGTTATAAAAAGGCCTTTGATTGGGACAATTACATCAAGCAGTGGAAAATGCTCAGAAAAATGGGAATTCTAGGATTTCTCATAGTGCTCTGGGACATTGCAACCATCATAAGTAAAAGTCAGTTGCCAAGCATCCAAATTTTGAACATGTGACCATGGGGATGCTGCAATGGTCATAAGTGTGAAAAGTCATCACAACGGCATGTTCTTCAGTCATGTAACTTCAAACAGTCATTAAATGAACTATTGTAAGATGAGGACTACCTATATGCAGATTTTCAAATTCTCACTTTAAAGAAAATTAAATATTACATTATTTCCATATGATACTATAATATACATAAAGATGCAAGCATAAATTCATGAATACAGCACATTTTTAAATAACAATGGATTTTTGCAATTTTTGTTTCCTTTCCTATATATTCACAAAGTTTTTGGAAGGCCCATCTACATTTTATCACTAGTTTAATGCTTGTTTTGAGCATCAAATATGCTGTAAAATTATGACAGTAAACAGGATTATTACTCAGGCCATAAAACTGCCATCAGACTAGCACTTTCATTTATTGAAAGTAATGATTGTATGTTTACTGCTGTCCTCATTGCTTTATCCGTGGGTTTGCCAATTTATGCTTTGAGTTGTCCCTGGATGTATCCTGAAGGAAATTCTCAGCACTAAATTTGAAAATTCTTGCCTCTCTGTAGAAATATTGTCATGACCAAGTTACTAAAAATATTACATATTCATATATATGTTCAACATTTAATCAATTGAATGATTTGCCTCCAGAAATTCTGGTGTTCTATTGCTGGAAATTTTTAAGAAGAAATTGGACAATCATTTGTCTGAAACGGTATAGGGCTGTGATGATGAACCTATGGCACAGGTGGCACATAGAGCCATTTGTGCCGGCGCACGAACTGCAGGCAAACTTACCTCACTGTGCATGTGTGTGCCTCACAACTGATTTTCGGCCTCCCAAAGGCTTGAGAAAGGCTTCTGCAGGCTTTGCAGGCCGAAAACTAGCCCCGTTTTGTCACTTCCTGTTTTTCCAAAAATACTGGAAGTGACAAAACAGGGCTAGTTTTCAGCCTGCAAAGCCTGCAGAAGCCTTCTTGAAGCCTTTAGGAGGCCAAAAAAGGCCTCAAACTGGCTGAAAATCAGCTGTGAGGCGCAGTGCAGGTAAGGGGGTGGCGGGGGTGGGTGGGGATTGCATGCACATGCGTAGGGATCGTGGGGGCGTGCACATTGCCTTCTGGGTGCTGGCACATGAGCGCGAGCGTGCAAGCGCGTGTGCAATTTTTGGCACAGGAGCCCAAAAAGGTTAGCCACCACTGGTATAGGACATCTTGTTTGAGCAGGAGGTTGGACTAGAAGACCTCCAAGGTCCCTTCCAACTCTGTTTTTTTTCTGTTATTCGTTTCTCCAAATTTTGAAAATATGATTTTATGTTTTATACGGTGTAAAATTAGGCAGGATAAGGAAAAGACAGGCAGAGTAGAGAGTTTACCTTGTCTTCCTGGGCTTGTTGACTTTATGCCATGAAGATACAAAGACTTTGATGACTTTGTAACATTCCTCATAGCAACACACTCATTTATTGATTTGTTTTAGGTGAATCACCAGACTAGGGATGAGATGGCACCCAGGCATCTTTCCAGTACATTGTAGAAGTATATTAGTCCAAAAGACTGTGCAAGACAACACACCAATTGCTACATTTTCCCCCTTTTAAATCATATGGTGGAGTGGGGGTGTTAGCTCAAATAGGTGGCAACCTCTTCTTGAAAACACACTTAGGCCAAGATAGACTTTTGTCTGCCTCTGAACTGGAGAACAGAAGAATGTCTGGTTTAAAAAGAGGCAAGGAAGTGAAATATGGGGAATGTTTTTATGAATTTCTGTTTGTTTGATGTTAACATTATGTGAATGTGAATGGGGGCTTTGTTTAACAGCACATGGTAGTAAGTGTGGTAAGATCTCTAGGTACTCTGGCTCAGTGGTGGGATTCAATTTTTTTTTTACTACCAGTTCTGTGGGCGTGGCTTGGTGGGTGTGGCAGGGGTAGGATACTATAAAATCTCCAGTCAGAGGTGGTATTTGCTGGTTCTCCGAACTACTCAAAATTTCCGCTACTGGTTCTCCAGAACTGGTCAGAACCTGCTGAATACCACCTCTGCTCCGGCTGTGTATCTAAACATGGTCAAGCATTTTGACCACTTAGGTAAGATGACCACTTTGTTGTGCATATTCCTTTGAGCATCTTACTTATTTTAATAAAAGTTATCTTGCTGTATATACATTATTTTGCTTCTGTGCACACTCTTATTATTTTTATTAATGATATAATGCATTTTTTTCTTTCTCTGAGCATATTACTATTATTTTATACAGAAAACTATGAAGTCACAGTTGCCAAATGTTTGGCTAGTATTGGCATTTATATGTAATGAGTCCTCCCCAAGAGCCTAGGATGTTGTACTGCGACAGCACAGTATATCTTCAGATTCAAATGTAATTGACAGATGGAAATTTTTATCAATGTGCAGATTTTATCCTTTTCAAGCACAGTTAAATCTGGTGTGTTATGAGCCAAGACTTTATCAGTTTGTATTCTGAAATTCCACAATATTTTAACTTGCTCATTTTCAGCTCTATGTTCCCATCAAGTTTTCATCACTGGCATGTGATAATTTTTACAAATGTACCAGTGAACCACTTTTTCTTGCATCATTATTTATAATCAGTTTGTACAATCTCCTTGCATGAGCTGGATATATGATCTACTTTTTCTTCTCCTTCTCTGCACTTTGAATCATGTGATGATTGTTTTTCAAGTCTGATTACCTTTATTTGAAAAGCTTGCTCTTGAGTAGCCAAAATCAAGCCTCCACTTTCTTTTTTAATGTTTTAGTTGTAAGCCACTGACATGCTTTATCTTTATTCACTTTTCCTTTGGTCTTTTATAAAAATTAACCATGTAATGCTTTTCCTTGCCAGCATTCTGCTCTTATTACTATTCTTATTCTTATTGCAAACCAATCCACTGCAAGATGAAGGCCTTGCATTAGTTGGCAGGTAGAGATTTTCTGACTTCCCAGTCTAAGGCTGTAAAAAGATAGTGACTGGCCCAAACATATTTTTTTGGCTTTTCATGCCAAAGAAAACACTAGAACTTCTCCACTCCTAGTCCAGCACTTTAACCATTGCACCACATGTAGAACTAGAAGAATCAAGTACCTGTACTTTGTAAAACTGCTTTAATAACGCCAGTAAAGACTGAAGTATAGCAAACTGGAGTTCATTAGCTTCTATTATTTTGCACACTAAAATAATTGCAGGCAGCACTTATTTAAGGTAAAATAAATGCTGCTTAAAAGCAATGTGTGAAAATTAATTTTCACTAGGGTTGCACTTTCGAATACCTAGCTTTCTAGCAAGGTTTTAGCCAATCTGTGAGATCCGTTTCTCAGCTTTGCTCAGTCTCCCACCTTACTTACAGGTTTTTTTTTCTGATAACTTCCTGGGGGGAAAAAGAAATATATAGAGAGAACAATGAAAAAGAGAATAGTACATAGGGCTGTATGTATATCCTTCCTGAGAAAAATAGGCTTTGTAAAATGTTGATGCCAGAAATTTTGGGGAAGCTTCTTATCCAGAATAATCCATATGGAATTGTTCAATCACAATACTGGGTGGTGTAAGTAGGCATCAGGTCAGATATTAAATGCTGTGTAATTGACACCAAATGGAAGCATTTTATTATTTAGCAAATGAATCTGCCTGTGTAAACAGTCTTTCAATGTCCTGTTACAAGTGACATCAAGGAGCCATTTTCTGCAGATTCAGTTTATTGTAGCCATGCCTTCCAAGCTGTCCCTGTCATTTGGTTACATTGATTTTCCAGTAATTTGCAGGACTTTGGGGCAATGGAGGAATAAAGTTAGGAGCCCTACAAGAATTTGGTAAGTGGTTCCTCACTTCTTTTTAGCCATCTCTAAGATATTAGATAATAATTCAGTACTAATAGTTTAAGATGAAGACCAATAACTCAAAGTCAGAGTTATATCAGTGGGGTACTGCAAGGATATCACCCTCCCAAGACATATTAATAAATGCTAAGACTGAAGGGATATTCTTATTTCTTACTTTCCCAGATTGTAAGATTCAGAAGCATAAAAATAATCTATATGTAGTCAATGTAAGACAGAGGTAGGCTTCACATACTTTAATAACTGGTTCGCTGAAAATGTGAGTGCATGCGTGCATGCCCCCTTCTAGGAAATCCTGTGCGCTGCAGCCAGGGTGGGTAGATCAGGTGAGGCGCAGAAAGCAGCTGGGCTGCAAGGGTGGGGCATGCAAGCAAAAAGGTGAGATATATAGGACAGGATAGTGCGTAGGTAGGTGGGCGGGCCCAACTGGTGCTCATAACTATTAGTACAGGTGAGCCGGTCCAAACTGACAGCAGCCCACCACTGATGTAAGATATACTCAAACCCAGGTCAGGCATGGCATGAGGAGGCAAATACACACACACACACACACACACACACACACACAAACACACACACACTAGTTGTCACAACTACAAATCAAAGCCTATTACATTTGTATTTGTATTGACATAAAAAGTACATGCAAAGGATTTTCACACACAATCATGACCCCCCATCTTAAATTTTTTGAGCCACCTTGCAGAAACCACTGTTCAAAAACTACGGTCTAGCACATGGGTGTCCAACTTGTGTCATCACGGCGGCATCATATGACGTATTGGGACTTTTTTCCCCTTCGCTAAACCAGACATGGGCATGGCCAGCACACGATGCATTCGGTCTGGAACCTGGGAGTTTGACAGTCCTGCTCTAACAAGAAGTTTGAAGTTCACAATGAAATCCTCAGCAATCTTCACAATGAAATCCTAAGCACATCATCAAGATGACAGAACAGAATTCTATGCCTGCATTATATGATCAGTCTTTCATAAAGCTGATGAGCTTTAACACTTAAATTAATTCTGATCCTTTGCCTTCTGAAACAGGATAGCAGCTATATATCAGAGTTAGTGGTTATTGGCATATGATTAAAATTTCTCTTTATGATTAATTTTTCACTTTAAGCTTCTAATACAGGATAGTGCTTCCTCCCTTTTATTTCAGAAAGCCTTTGGCAATTTAATAGTCTATTACTTTGTGCCTGGTATTTAAATTTCTATATTCTCCTTTGATCCTCATGTAACATTTGCTGTTGTCATGATTGTTGCCTTCATTATTTTTATTTTGTAGTATTAGCATTTGAAATAGCTGGATAAAATATATTTAACAGGAAAAGAGAAGAACAGATAAGCAGAAGCCTTCTCTATTTTGTATTTTTTCTTCTTTGACTATATACTACAATACTTTTTCCATAACTTTTAACTGGATGAAACGATCCATAATAAGGTAAAACCTTTTCAAGCAAGGTACCTCAAATGGGCTGTCTTATAGAATGCTGTGACCATAACACCCAAGGGGATAGAATTTGGAGAAATTATGGTTCTTTAAACAAGGCTACTGCAAGGCCATAGTCAGTTGTGCTTATGTGGACTTCTTTTTCAACATTCCTCACAAGTCCATGGGAGTGCCAATCTGTTGGCATTCATACCACACTCCCTTGGTTCTTCCCCACTTATCTGCCTACTGGGAAGGGAAGGGAAGGGAAGGAGAAAGGGAAAAGGAAAGAGGAAGGGGAAGGGAAGGGGAAAGGGAAGGGAAGGGAAGAGGGGAGGAGAGGGAAAAGGGAAAGAGGAAGGGAGAAAGAAAGGGGATAGGGAAGGGGAAGACGAAGGGAAAGGGAAAGGAAAGGGGAAAGGGAAGGGAAGAGAAAGAAAAGGGGAAGGGAAGAAAAGGAAGGGAAAGGAAAGGGGAGTGAAGTGGAGGAGAAGGAAAAGGAAAGGGAGGAGAAAGAAAAAAGACAGGGAAAGGAGAAGGGAAGAGAAGGGAGGAAAGAAGGAAAGAAGGAAAGAAGGAAAGGAAGGAGGGAAGAAAGGAAGGGTTAAAATCTCAGTCTGAGTAACTCTGGAAAGTTTACAGATGCAAATCATAAAATCATATAAAAAAGACATAATTGAAATATGTATCTACACAGGTGGCCCCATCATGATATTGGACCACCAGCCTTTTCTGGAAAGTGAGAATGGACATCATCCACCGTGAATGCAAGCTTAGTATTTTCCTGCTCTATATTCATAGCAGTGATTCCATCCAGCTCAAGTGTTTCTTGTCTGCTTTGATGCAGCATTTCACCTCCTTTTTGAACAGGCCCTCACATACATGTACTATAAAAGTATAGGCATCCAATAAGACCTACCTGCAGCAAAGGAAAACCATTGATGTTGCCTATCTAGGAATGGACTTTGGGTGGTACACAGCAGAGGAATTGTCCAATGCAACCATTGTAGCCAGCAGCCTGGATTAAACCACTGGCAACTTGCTGCTAAAGAATGTCAGTCTGGGCGTGTTTTTCCTTATATACCTCAGAGTTAAGTCAACTTCAGCAAAGGACAGGGACATTTTAGGAAAGCCATGTTTTCTGATTAAATGATGCAACATTTTAAACCATCTTTTGATCATAAAAAAACTTGAAGATAAGCCTTAGTCATAGGCATGACTTCTTTGTTGCATTGGGCTTTCTGGGTTACAAACAATTCAAATCCACAGAAACTGAGGAATCAACTGTGCAAATCACAAGATTTTTTTGGTGGTGGCTCCAGAAACGCCTTTTGCAGTTTTCCACACACAGAGAATATAAAGGAGCAGATGGCTTTTCTATTTTATGCATTCTATATTTTTCCATTTCTTTTGTGGAATCCTTGCTGCTCTCTGATCTTGGTGATTTTTTTTTTTTGCAGATGTTTAATTACCATAGTAGGTAACATCATCAGGGCTAGTAGGGTATTTCTTTTCTTCCTTCCTTTATTTTATTTGTATTTTCTGAGGCCCTTTCCCTTGTATATCCCCAATGTCACTGAGGGAAAGCCAGAATGCTCAATTAATATATTTTGACAGCTAATCCTAAGAACTCCTATTTGGAAATGGCATTATATTCATTTTTTTTTTGTCCCAATTTCAGTTTAAACAAGGACAGTTTGGCATTATAAGGCTTGCCTGGTGAAATAATAATAATAAAAAAACAGGCAAGACATCACAGAATACCTGATGACTTGAAAACAAACAGGTATTACTGCTGCTAGGTAAACTGATACTCTGAAGTTAAATATGTTTTAAAATAGATTTTAGGGCTTATTTGCATTGTACAGATAAGAACTCTTCAAAAGAAAGGGCTCATTATATTAATTCAGAACAGATTTCCAGGAATAGGACATCTAATCAATTGATTGCCGGTCTCCTTTCAACTGTATGCTGATTGCTAGTTAGGCTGTCTGCATCTTCATAGTAAAATCTTAGCCAATTTGATAGCAGCAGATCAAGATTCAGAGAAGGCTTCCCTTTACGTGGAATACTTTCTTATTCAAACTGGGACAACAGAAATAAGAGATAAGGAACCAATAAATGAGAATATTTGTAGCTCAGGGTTGAAATGAGGGGGTCCTTGGTGCTATCTGAGCTTGTTCTTTTGCAGACATTTCATTACCCATACTAGGTAACAACATCACTGCTAGTAAGGAGTAAACAGCAAAAAGCACTCCTTACTAACACTGATGATGTTACCTAGTTAGGGTAATGAAACATCTGCAAGAGAACAAGCAAACTCAGAGAGCACTAAGGACCCCTCAGAGATAAGGAAATCAATTTTGTATTAGATTGCATATTCTTGGAATAATTTGGGGGGGACTGCACAGAAGTTGTAGATAAATAGATCTAAAGTAGGGAATGTAAAACTTGTCCAGATGTGTCACATTCAGGGGATACACACCCCAGCTCCGCAAAGGGAAAAAAACATCATGAAACATCATGAAACCTGATGCCATGAGTTTGACACTTGTGATCTAAGAAGTCTTTGATGGTACCAGAATAGACTTTCTCTGCCACATTCTGTACCAGCTGCAGTTTCTAGACTCTGCTCTTTGAGGGCAGCAAACACTTAAGTCCTGCTACAATATTTTATTGTGAAATCTTCCCATTAATTTCACTAATATGATTCTTCCAATCCCACCAGCCTCTTAATTTTTGTAGGCTATGCTGAAGAGCTCACATTGCATTAAATATTCAAGCGTTGGGCAATATTTAGCTGAAGTCCCTAATCCCATCCATCAGCGCGTGATGGTACTCATAATCCCCCTCAACATTTTTCTTCAAAACCCAAACCTGCTAGTTTACATTCTTTGTGGAGATCTTAGAGTTTGAATTAATGAATTTGTTTTAGACCTTTCCCTTTTGAACAATAATGTGTTTGACGATTGTGTTGTGAAAGTAAAAGAACGTGTTAACATTCAACAGCTACATTTTATTCTAGCTGCTAATTGATGTGTATGGCTTAAATTGCTTAAATGAGAATGCATGTGTGGGCATTGTATGAATGTAAAATGTGATGCTACAGCAAACTGTGGACACATCATTATAATACGCTTGCATAATTGGAAAGTAGGGATATTAAAACTGATATCGGGATAGAGAGTGTACAGACCTCCACAGACAAATTTTATGTTTCTAGATACAGACAAAACAGAAAAGACACTTGAGAAATTCACTTATCCCTTCCTGATTCATATGGATGATATTCCATATATTTTAAATCTTGATAGCTATACATATTTTCTATAGAAAATATCCTTCAAGTGTAAGCCCTTTTTTCCCCCAATCCTCTGAGGTCATACCAAACGGTACATTTAAATCCCCAGAAATCTACTGATCTTGCTGCCAATTAAGATGGTGCAGAGAAAATCAATTTCCTGAATCAACATTGAGTTTGCAGATCCTCCAAGCAGCGACTTTGTGCGTGAAGGATTAGTTGACATTAGGACTGTGCTCCAGCTTAGCATTAACTGTAGACTGAATGCGGGTTGGAGCAATTCAGTATGTTTTTTAAACTCTGTCAAGGCAGTTCCCATGATTGATTCAAAATCCTTTCCATATTACATATGCTATATGGTTTGGGGACTTAGTTTATTTATTGAATTTATATTGCCATCTAGTCACCCATGGTGACTCAAGGCGTCTTGCAGAATCTAAAACCACATTTAAAACAATAAAACTATCAAAAAGAATCAAATAAATTAATATAGTACAATATAACAAAATCACCCCCATCCCCCACCAACAACAGCAGATCACATCAGCCATTTAATGGGCTCCATCCCTCTCTGCATTCCCCAGGCCCACTGACAGAACCAGGTCTTCAGTGCCTTCCGGAAGAGTATTAGAGTGGGGGCCATTCTAATCTCTGGGGGAATGATTTCCAGAGAAAGGGAGCCACCATGGAGAAGGCCCTTCTTCTGGTCCCACCCTCAAGGATGGAACCCGCAGCATTGTTAGTTACAAAGAGTGGAGTGATTACAAAGAGTAGAGAATGTATGACCACAATTCAGCTGCCTGTTGTGAACCTTCAAACTATTTAGGAAAATATTTATTATCTGTGCCTCTCAAATTGTGCACCTTTTAGAATGCTGTGATGTGATTTGCAGCAGGAGAAAAAAGAAATACATGTCAAACGGGAAATGACTTCATGAAGATCTTAATAGTCATAAAGATCTTTACCTTCCTAAAAAAGTGCCTCATGTTGAAATCCCCACAGAATGTTTAATCGGTTAAAAAAAAGCTAGTATAGTTGATAAGGTTAATTAAAGCAATCAGGCTGATCATATATAGGCGGTCAGTAGAGATGATATTTAAAGTAAATCAGCAATCAAGGATCACTTAGAGATAACTTTCTTCAGTTATTCAGGCTGTTAAAATAGTTGAGATGACAAGTCACATTCAAAAACTCAGCTGTTCAAATTTGTATATGCAGGTTAGAAAAGGGTGAAGTTTCACACATGGCCCTGACTGTCTCTTTTTCTTTTTTTTCACCACCCTGCTGGAGATGCCCCATTCAGTACCTTGTCTGGTGTCTAAATTGGTCAGTTGAGACTGCTTTACTAAATAGCAGATAAGTGCTGTGGTTTCCTATGGTCTAAAGCACTTCTTCCTCATCCTTTCTGAAGCATGCACAGATCTAGTAATCATTAGGATCAGGTTTGGCTTCATACATTTATGAATGCTAGATAGCCCTTTCTTCTACTGATAAATAAGGCTCTGGGTCTGTTTTGCCAAGTGTCTTTATATCGCCGGGGAATTTCTGAATATAAAAGCAGCTAATGCATTTAAAGGTCTGGATCTGAAGCCATTCAGCCATGTTTGAAGAAACAGTCATGCAAATTAGGATTTTCCTTTTCCAGTACTGTTTTCTTACTTACCTGGATGAAGAAAAAAATTGACAATTGAAAAGTTAAATCAACTGGCTGGAATATTTCAAATATTTAGGTCCCTCCCATGTCTTCCCTTTGTAGAATTTGGTTCAACCTGCATCCTTAATTTAAGAACCCAAAAAGTAGGATTAAATAATGTTGCGAATGAGAAAAACATTCTCTGCCCCTATATTTCTCTCTCTGCATGTGTAGGTACATGTGTGTGCGCATGCATGCATGTATTTTTCTTGCTTCATTTTTCTTTCTTTCTTTCTTTCTTTCTTTCTTTCTTTCTTTCTTTCTTTCTTTCTTTCTTTCTTTCTTTCTTTCTTTCTTTCTTTCTTTCTTTCTTT
The DNA here is from genome assembly GCF_049901735.1 of Notechis scutatus. NCBI lineage: Eukaryota > Metazoa > Chordata > Lepidosauria > Squamata > Elapidae > Notechis > Notechis scutatus. The sequence goes on along the minus strand of NC_142009.1, from coordinate 123,707,775 downwards.
CTTTCTTTCTTTCTTTCTTTCTTTCTTTCTTACATTTATTTGCTGCCCGTCTTTCATTGAAAAGGAAAAGAAAAAAAGTACAGCTTGAGATGGCCAAAGTGCAGAATAATTCCATGTTAGACATGCCAAATTCACTTTGTTGAAGACCATGCACAAAAGCACAAATTTTGCTCTGTATTTATAGCATTAGCAAATTACACGTTAATATGTCTTACTCCTAACATTAACATACAATCATTTTCCTACAAGTAATTGTCAACCACGCTGGCTCAGTCTTCTAGGCATCATGTCACTGAAAACTGAAGCAAGTATAGCACCAGTTTCTTAAAGTTTAAGATACTTTTAGTACATTTCTGTTTTGGCCCATGCAGATGTCCATTTTCTATTAGGATTAAATGGTTCAAAAGTCTCTTGCTGAATGTTGCCAATCCCATTTATTAGTTTTTTTTTCTCAAAAGCCTGGTACACCAACACAGGAAATCACTTACACCACTGGAGCACAACAGCACATAAAGTGATTTTAGGCATCATGGCAGTTTCCAGCAGACCAGCACATGACAGAAAGCAAGGCATTTGGTTTTTGTACAGTTACTTGACTGACAAATGACTGTGGAAAACATTACACGGGCTTCTTCTTTCAGGAATAGAAGCATGTCTGCTCTGAAACTCTTTATAGATAGCTTTGGAGAAATGGTTCAGAAGTAACCACAGAGTTGACATCATTTTCTGCTCTGCCTCTTTCTTACTTTACAGGTAGTATTTCCTTGTGTGGCAATTTACATTGTGCTGTGGCTTTGAACATTGCTCCTTTCTTTCATGCTTACCATTTACACCATACCAAAGGCAAAAATGATTCTAAAAACACATTCCAGAATTGCAGTTCTTTTTCGATATATTTTTTCATTGAAATTATTGTTCATAAAATACAAATAAAAATAAAAAGGAAACTGGGAAAAGGAAAGAGAGGGAAAGAGAAAGTGAAGGATAAGAGGGAAAAATTTTTTGACTTCCACCTTTTTTCAGGGCAGTAAAGTAAAAAATAAAATAAAACATATTACAACCTTAACCTTTTAATTTGCCTACTTGATAAGTACTAGAAATTTCTATAACAACAAACTAACTGAATCTGCAGAACCTGAAGTCAAGACTTCATTTTTTTTTCTGTCTCAAGCACAAATAGAACAAGAGACTGCTATTGTTATAGTAGACTATAGTTAGTGCGATACTCCATTTGATGATTTGCATATACTTTTGCCTGGATTTTTAACTATCTTAGCAGGAACTTTTCTTCCTTACCTTGCCAGATCAGGAAAGCCAAAGTAATAAAGAAAACTCATAAGAGACGTCTGTGGAGATTCTCAGCCATCCAGGTCATGGTTGTCCCAAAAGTGCCTTTCCGACTGAGTCAGAACTGAAGAAGTTTCTTGGAGGACAAGTGAAATGTCTTTAAGGAAAAACAAACAAAGTCTATTTGCCTCTTGAAAAATCACCTTAAAGTCATGATAGATATTGTCAGGATACCTTAATAATTCCTAGCCTAATGAAAAGACTGAATAATTTACTGACTAGAAGGCAATTAATTATGTCTGGCCAAAACAGCTGGATTCCTCAGTGACAGAGCCTTACATCTAAGCCCCGAGAGTAATCATATTTATCAAACGTATCTTAGAATCTGCATCCACATCTAAAGAACTGGATTTAGGAACAGGCTGAAGAAAATTCAACAAGCAATAGGCAGGAAATGTGAACATTCAGTCAAAAATGAAGTTCATGATAATGGCTATAAGTTAAGAATGTGATTTTTGGTTAGCAAAACCAAGATTTTTGTGTAATCAGGAGAGGAAATTATATCTCGCATACATATTCCTTCTAAATGCCTCCAGGGCATTAGCGCTGAGAGCTATCAAGGATCATCATTAAACTTCTGACTTTCTGAATTCATGATGGCCAAAAGGCTATTTAAATAGAATTCTGGTTTATACCAATCTTGGTTTAAGAGTCCCTCAGGCCTTTCAGCAATGTGATGTTGTTTGGTTGCATATTAAGGCAGTATTAATAACTCTAGCTCAAAGGGAGCTAGAGGCAGACCAAAGATATGACTGCTCTGCAAGTTTTTATAGTGATTAAAGTTTATAAGCTTCCTCATTTCATTGTCTAGTATTTATTAGAGGAGGATTAGAAGAGGGGCCTTTGTCAGTGGCTCTTCTCAAGCTCCAGAATGGTGGGTCAAGATGAAACCGGCAGATATTTCTATTTAGAAAGGCTGTTTGTGTCTACGATGATTAGTACCAGTCAAGTAGCTGCTATTGTTTATTTCAATTAAAAAAAATAGATCTTTCTTACTGCATCTACATTTATAATTAGTTATCTTGGAAATGATTTGGAAAATAAGTGCTGCATATCAGTAAATTAAAAAAAAAAAAAGGACAAACCTCAGAAACACCTTTATTAATGGATTGCAGTTAGATTTCGTACTCCGCAACATTGGATTTTGCTCTCTTTTTTGTTAGGGGTATCATAAGTGACCACTGGACAGTATTCAAAGTTCAGGAGAACAAAGGTGGAAATATTGGATCTACTCTATCTTGCTAATGCTGCAGAATCAAAGTCACATCAAGTGAGGGTTGAGAAAAAGTGAAAGGGAAGATCCACCTGCCGAATCCTGCCATTTCAGTAAAATGTATGAAATTCTACATCTGTGATGCAATGTATTAAACATTAAAGGTATTAAACTTTTAGAAAAGCATCCCTTCTAATGCCATAGATCACAGGTGTCAAACTCACCATGTCACGTTGATGTCACTTGACGTTTCATGATGTTTTTCCCATCCACGGAGCTGAGATGGGTGTGCTTGCATGTGACACATCTGGTCCGCGGGCCACCAGTTTGACACTCCTGCCATAGATTAAAATTAGAAACAGATTTGGACTAGTCATACTATTCTCCTAAAATCCATTGTCTAAGTCCCCTTCCTTACTTATCTTCAGTAACAGAAGGTTGCCCTCCAGCTTTTCTCTGATTGATCAAAAAATTTAAATGGAAAAACTCTGATCAAAACAGGAATAGTAATTCATGAGGAAAAGTTTACGGGTGTATAGGGACTCTATCATTATTGCACAGGAGCAAAGGGAACATTTGAAGTTTAAATTAAGTACTGTACACCCATTTCTTAGAAAATATAAATAGCAACAGCAATGCATGCAGCTATATTTAATTATTGTAAAAACACTCTGTTTAACACTCTAACATCTTTTTTAAAAAAAAACACCTGGGTAGATATAGCTAGCTGAGAGAGAGATGAGAGAGAGAGGGCAGGGGAGGGAGGGAGGGAGGAGGGAGGGAGAGATGATAGATGTGTGTGTATGTGTGTGAGAGAGTGAGAGTGAGGGAGGGAGAGATGGCTAGATGTGTGTGGTTGTGTGTGTGTGTGTGTGTGAGAGAGAGAGAGAGAGAGAGAGAGACAGACAGAGAGAGGAATGATAGACAAAGACAGGAAGAGAGACAGACAGACGTGACAGACAGATCTCTCTCTCTCTCTCTCTCTCTCTCTCACACACACACACAGAGAGAGAGAGAGAGAGAGAGAGACAGAGACAGAGACAGAGACAGAGACAGAGAGAGAGCTATTTTACTGACTCTTGTTTAAAAATGATCTGTGAAAATTTCTAATTTGCTAAATTCTTGTTTATCATAGATTTGTTAATAAAAGAACACAAATGGATTTGCTGAACTAATTTGATGAGTTGAGATACATTGATATTTGCTTACTTTAGCAATTAAACTTTTAGGATAAATCCTACTTTCTCTCCTGCAGTTCACAGATAGCATTTTGGTGATAGTTTGAAGGGATCTTTCCTGCTGGGGCCATTTTCTCAGGAAATGACCTCTTGTCTGTGACAGGTCAGTTCCCAGCTCTAGTGCCTTTAGAATATTGTAAAAACATGCATTTTTATGTCAGTCCTTCCCCATGTTAGTTCTCCCCAAGAGTTGACTTTTTAATGGATTTGGGTGTGTCTCACTCTGTGTGTATTTTTAAATCATAAGGGTTTTTATAATGTGAAAGATTTATGTATACATAAAAAAATATATTGAGATTGCTTTAATCAAATTTGCAGCAAATATAGTTGGGGAAAAAAACAATGTTTCCCTGTAACTGACAACAACTGTGAAAGACAGTAATTATGAATTAGGAAACCGTATGGAATAATCAAGCATGATAAAAATATATTTATTTCCCTTAGCACAAATCTGATTTCTAAGCCCTTCAGGGAGACACAGAGAGAGAGTGAAAAAAAAGCAGTCTAAATTGTGAAACCTGAACAAATTAAATAGCAACCTGAAAAATAAATATCTTGCCAGTTTTCTTAAGATTACTTTTTTTCAAGGTAGGCTGCCATTAGTTCCACTCTGCAGGTGTGCAGTGCAGGTGTGCAGTAAAAATGTACAATAGTGGAATACCTGAGGCTACCCAGTGAATGCCAAGCTTTATGAGCAGCAGAAATGTGTGATGCAGCTTTTGATAGATGGATGCTTTAAGCCACAGAACAGTGTATGTTTGAAATGGCACATTCTATAAAAATAAACTGCATGTCCACTGAAACCTCAGCACTGTAGTAGAAAGGCTAAGTATGGTTACTTTGAATGGATGACTGTAACTATCAATCTGATACTGAGCATATCATCAGAATGTATTTTTCTTTATCCTGGACTATGTTGAAATAAGCAGATTTTCTAAGATGAGAGGCCTCAGTTATGCTCTACCTCCATAATTGTACAATCAACCCCTCCTTCTCCTTCTCCTTCTCCTTCTCCTTCTCCTTTCTCCTTTCTCCTTCCTCCTTCCTTCTCCTCCTCTTTCACCATCAACTGCAGCCATAAATCTCCCGATCATCTGTCTATTCTCCACCTCGAACACCCAATTTCAGTTATTACCCTGTCTAATCCATAATACTTTCTGCATTGATTTGCCTACAAATAAATTAAGGAAGTTGGGGTAACAGATTGCTCAGAGAATTGCAAGAAATTCTCTCATAGTGTTTAATTATATATAATCGTTCTGTGTATATATTATCTTCTAAATCTCTCCAATCACTGTTTCCTGGACAGATTACAGTGATTGGAATACAAAGATCTGTAAAGGTAAGTTGATTATGGCCCCATTTGGATGTGAATTTAGATTGGAAGCTAAACTTTATACTTCACTTCCAGCCGTGAAGCATCAGATACAATGAATGCTAAAACTTGACCAAAGATCCAATAATAGTTCACAATGAAGTGCCATTGGAATCCTATTTTTCTTCTTATTAATTTCCTAAATGCTTTATAAACTATCACAAAATGAATTACAGTACTCTTTAATAAGCAATGCTATACCCAAAGCGAGTAGATACATTAGTACCATTTATTGGTATAAAAATGATTGACAGAGGTAAAGGAAAAGTGACTTGCTCATGGCTGGTGAGGCAGAAGACATTCAAGACAGTTTCAGTCCTAACTTGACTTACTAGAACCAAGGCTTTCTTGAACTTAGCAGTGAACAGATCACACAGGTAGTCCTCATTTAGTGCTGCCCTGGGTAGCAATCATCCACAATTATGACAGTGATGAAAAAGTAACTTTGTGATTAATGGCTGTACTTAGGGCAACAGAGGTCTTCAGAGTGAAGCTGGTTAAAGTCCCATCAGTGTCAGGCAGCAGCTGCAGCAGGAGGAAAGGTCCTAATCAATGAATTAAGATCACAGAGCTCAGCTTGTCGACTTGTGGTTAGCTCTTTTTAGGGACACATTGTGTGGTAGAGAAAAGCAGTTCAGGAAGAAATAGCTTACTGATTTCCAGAGAAGCAATAGAGGATTGAAGAAGACCGCAGTGGAAAAAGGAGCCAGTGAATAGATCATCTCCTCAGAATACTCCAGAGCAAGGAGGAGGGCACAATTGCCCACACATACTCCATATAGAGCAAATGTATCAATCATACAGCCCATGGGCCAAATCAAGCCCATGGTAGGGCCAGAGATGGTGAGGTACCGGCCCGTGCCACCCTGGCCTCGTCCCACCCTGGCTTCCCAAACAAAATCCTGATACAGCCCGCAATGGAATTGAGTTTGACACCCCTGATATAGAGGGTCCCATAAGAAGATATAAGGTTGCATTTTCTGGTGGGCTTTGGATCTCTAGGAGCCAGAGGAAAATAATCTTGCCTAAGCTGCAGTTTTGCACCTGCATCTGGATATTTCCTTTTGTGAACCTCTTAGGAATTGTTTGTTAATGGCTTTTTGGATGTTAAGAATCTTCAGAAAGACAGGTTTCATTACACTGGGTCAGTTTCTTTCTATCCTCATTGAAAGAAAATTTGTACAACTTTAAGAACTTTAAAGGGGAAAATATTTCTGAATAAACAGCAAAAGGGTAACTACAATATTGATTTTGGAAAATTATAAACAGATTAAAGGGGCCATGACGATGGACTTGAAATAATATTTCCTGTGAGTTGTTTAAAATTTTGCAATAAAGAGAATTTTGAAACAAATGGTAAGAAATCATTTGATGGAAAAGTGCTGATTAGGGAAAAAACAAACAAACAAATGATAAGAGAAGACCTGGGTGGATTAGAGGGAAACAGATAGAACTAAAAATTACATTTAAAAGAGAAGAGATCCATTAATACAATGGAGTAATATTATTTGTCTGTGGAAGAATTTAAGGATATTTGGGAACAATAAACTCAAAAAGTATTGTCTGCTCTATGCAAATGTGAGTTTTAAAAAGTTTATAGAAAAAGAACACATTTTACTGGACAAAACAGAGACTGAGGCTGGTTTGAAGGTGGATTTGAAAGTGCATTTTAAAATGCCAGATCACACGAATGATATTAAAAATGATGCCACACTGGATTTACCAATGAAACTGCCTGTTGTCTTAATAATTAAAAGGAGACATATAAATAATAAATCAGAAACTTGAATAGTGATTTTGTGACTTGGATAGCTTCACTGCATTTTTAGAGAAAGTGATAATGTTATTTCAATCAACAAAAAAGTCATGAAAAAAGAAAAGGAAAGAAATATCAAACTGATTTACTTGATGAAGGTTAAAATAGAAATGTTATTATTTCTGGGGGTTCTTAAAGGACTTTTGTTGATTAGCACTGATTGACAAGATGTTATAATTTGTCTATTGATGAGATATGGAAAGAGCTTTATATTTCATATTTGAATACAGGAAATTTTGAAAATGGAGATAAAGATGAAACCAGAATTTTTCCTTTTGGGCCTAATGGAAAAAGACCTGAAAAAACAATTTGGAACTTTGTTACTATATATGTTGACAGCAGCAAGATTGTTACACACACAAAAATGGAAGGACATTTCGATTCCCACCATGGATGAATTGGTGCAGAAGCTGATGGAATTGGCTGAAATGGCAAAATGGGCTATTTTGATTAAAGAAAAGAATATAACTACTTTTGTTTCCACATGGAGACCACTTCTGAACTTTGTGCTTGAAGCAGAAAAAAAAATGAAATTTTGATTTTGGGTTTTACTGATTAAATTGATAGATCTTTATAGAAATGGCTTGCTTATATTATTATGAAAAACAAAATGTTGTGATTTGATGGTAATGCTTTATTTTACTGCAAGAGAGAGAATCGGAGGTCAATGTTTCTTTTTCTTTTTCTTTTCTTAGCATTAGAATAGAATAGAATAACAGAGTTGGAAGGGACCTTGGAGGTCTTCTAGTCCAAACCTCTGCCTAAGCAGGAAACCCTACACCACTTCAGACAAATGGTTATCCAACATCTTTTTTTAAAACTTCCAGTGTTGGAACATTCACAGCTTCTGGAGGCAAGTTGTTCCACTGATTAATTGTTCTGTCAGGAAATTTCTCCTTAGTTCTAAGTTGCTTCTCTCCTTGATTAGTTTCCACCCATTGCTTCTTGTCCTGCTCTCTGGTGCTTTGGAGAATAGCTTGACTCCCTCTTTTTTGTGGCAGCCCTTGAGATATTGGAACACTGCTATCATGTCTCCCCTAGTCCTTCTTTTCATTAGACTATACATACCCAATTCCAGCAACCATTCTTTATGTGTTTTAGCCTCCATTCCCATAATCATCTTTGTTGCTCTTCTCTGCACTCTTTCTAGAGTCTCAACATCTTTTTTACATTGTGGCGACCAAAACTGGATGCAGTTTGTGGCCTTACCAAGGCATTATAAAGTAGTATTAACACTTCACGTGATCTTGATTCTATCCCTCTGTTTATACAGCCTAGAACTGTGTTGGCTTTTTTGGCAGCTGTTACACACTGTTGGCTCATATTTAAATGGTTGTCCACTAGGACTCCGAGATCCCTCTCTCAGTTACTACTATTGAGCCTTCCTCACTTCTCTTCCCCTCTTCCTCCCCACCATTCTCCTATTTACTTTTGTATTATGTATCTTATTTTATCTTATAACTCAATAAAAATGTTAAACTATAGAAAAGAAAGAACAGATATTTTACTGAAATATCAAGGAAAGTGATTGTTTGTACTTGGCTTTGAGGGAGAGGAAGCACGCGCGCAGCGCACACCACACACACACACACACACATAACCAAAGGGAACGCCCCAAAAAAAAAGTCTGATACAGAAGGACACTGTATGAGAGACTTTTACTTCAGATGAAAACCATAAGTGATGTTTGCATTTCTCTCAGCCATATGGTTCACATAGCAACCATTTCCCTGGACCCAATTGTGGTCACCATATGAGGACTACCTGCAATTTAGTTCACATTTAGTAAGGAGTTACCCCAAAAGAGCAATCTGAACAAAATTAATTAAGAAAACATTCTTTGTGCATGGGCAAATTCCTTTGTCCTACAAGTTGTTGTCCCCAATTCGGGTCTGAGCCTGGTGCCAATGATAGACACCAGACATGAGATGCAGGTTTTCTGATTGCTTTTTATTGGAGTACTCCAAGGAAAAGGGCTCCTGGTCAAAATGCCAAGAGCCAAGAACAAAGGAATGAGTAAGTTTTATACATTTTCACTAAGGGAGAAGGTGGGTAAAGTGAGATAATAAGAAATATCATCTAATAAACATTTTAGTAATAATTCTACAATTTGTTCTATTGATGTCTAGCTGTCCCTATTCCCAAATCTTGGCTAATGAATGCCCTAGGAACTATCTAATACACATTTGATTTGCCTAACTTTTAGCTAAGGTCTGCAAGTTGGCTAACTTGTATTACTTTTATCAGCTTTCCAATTAGCCCGGATTGTTACAAGATTTACACATGCATATCTCCTCTGGATAAGCATTCTTTCCTCTTGCCAGACAGACTCCACAATTACAAGTTTCCTGATTTACTTTGAAGTGTATGCCATGACCTGGCTTTATTTTAGCAGATGGCCCATCAAAGTGTATTATGCAAAGAATGTTTTTCTTTCTTCTGTTCGGTTGTGCCTGATAGTTAGAGACTACTTGAAGAAGAGCCTGCAATTTTATTGGCAAGGTTTTTAAAAAGTGGTTTGCCATTGCCTCCTTCCCAGGGCCCAGAGAAAGGGACTGGCCCAAGATCATCTTGCTGGCTTTGTGCCCAAGTTAGGAATAGAACTCAGAGTCTCCCAGTTTCTAGCCTGATGCTTTAACCATACACCAAACTGGGTCTCACAAATCTAATGGAACAACCCTATATTAATGGTATAATTATTTCATAGATAGTATAATATTGTACAAAAGAAAAGCATCATATTGTCTCACGATTTACAAATAAACTGACCAAATCTGCAACTTTATGCACATTTTCCAGTCCTAGTGAATTCAATTCAATATTTATTTATTTATTAAAAAAAAAAAAGCTCAGAAATGAAAACGTAAGGCACCCTGATTTTTTTGTATAATGCTATTAGATCACAAAAGCCTGTGGAATGTTATTAATAATAAAATGCTCTGCTAACATTTGAAATTTAGGCTGCATTACAACAGAAAACCAAACAGTCTTCTGATAAAAACAGAGTTGCACTTTTTTCTGCTTGCCATGACTATGTGCCAAAATGGAATTTAAATGATAAAACTACAGCCGTGCTGTTTTGTAATCGAAAGATAAAAAGATTTTCCAGTGAATGCAGAACAACACCCACTCTTTGATTTGCTGCAAAATTATTCCTTCATATAAAAGAGAGGAACATGAGGGGAGAGGGATTATTAACAAAATCAACATTTCTGCTTTTTAATCAGCTATATTGAGTATATTTGCTGACTTCAAATGGATAGACTCATTCATTTTCTTTCTCTGTTTCATACACTATCTTTTAAAACACCAATGTCTCACTGCACTTGAAAACAATACTCTCCTTAAAATCCTTTTGAAGGCAAAAAGCAAAAACGCACCCTCAATCCAAACCATTTTTCCTTCATTGCATTCTAACCAACCTCCAATCACAAGAGCTTTCTGGAGCTTCTCACCACCAGCTGAGCGTGAAAAATGATTTGGGGCCTAGAATGTGTGGCAACGGCAAGAAATCTCCCCAATGGGGAAAAATCAAAATACATAATAAACACTTTAGAACTTAGAACTTGTGTTCCATTCAAGGCAAAGGACCAGAGAGGGTAAAAGGTCTCTGAGGTTGGCAGATCAGCTAGAGCTGTTTGCTGCTTGCAACAAACCTCTGCTGGTTTGAAGCCAGAGCTGTGTGATTTTGTTTTCCAATTGCAGATGTAGAGAAAAATCTTGGTGTGGTAAGACACTATATCACCACATATTTCCCAGGAAGGAGATCATGAAAAAGATTCATAGATGTGTCACAGTTCTACATTGTCTTACGCTGTGTTGTTGGAGTTCCTAATAAATCCAAAAGACAGATTTGCTCTAAAATTAACTTTACTGGTCAGCATGACTCAATGCACTAATTTTTAATGAATTCCAATTTACTATTGACTAATGTACAATAAGCATTTTATTGGGGAGGGGCATGAACACTGCTTTGATGAACCAAATTTAAAAGAGATTCTTGACCATTTATAAAGGTGGGCTTGATTTATTCGTTTTTGGAAATGAAAAGGAGGGGGGGAAATCTATACAAACCCATGAAAAATTTCCCTATTACCTTGTGATCTGCAGCTATTTTTGGTAGTTGATAGATATTTATGACACATTGCCATAGCAACAAAGAACTATCTGAATATCTGTATTATTTGGCAGGAAGAATAATGTTCCAGGCAGCCTTTTGATACAATAATCATTGCTTAAAGTTATAGATAATGTATTAGGAAGATAGTCTGCGCCTACCTGCATATTTCTGTGCATAAACAAAGCATTTGTTTTGGGGATGGGGATAATCACACAATCTTACCTGTGATGGTTTTCAATACACAGCAGTGAGGCCACTAGATGGTGCATTTATCGTTGCTAAAATTAATAACAAGCAAGCCTATTTTTCACAAACACTGTTTTAAGTACAGTTCTCTCCCCCCACAAAAGGAAAGGAGGAGGAAGAGGAAAATCATATATATTCCTTCAAGGATTTCTGTACTTCTCGAAAGAGGCTGTTTCCCTTCTTGTGTAGTAGAATATCCCATTTCTTTCCAAGTACGGAGTAAGAGAAAAAGAGGACGGCTTCATTTTTTGTTCATGTTTTGCAGGGCTGCTTTTAAAATCGTATGGATTTCTATACCTGTCATTCTTTACACATATTAAAAAGCCCCTGATAGGAACCAGATCTCATTTCTATGGCAAAAGATTAATACCATGTAAATATGACAAAGAGAAAATAAAAGATAACGAAGTCAGAGCAGAACATGGAAGCTTTAGAAGGTATATTTATAGATGTAGAGACTATATTATCGTATGATCATGAAAATCAGCAAATACGCCATTGCCTTAGGAAAAAAAAAAGAATACCAAACATAAGGCTGGGCTAGACCACTTTAAATGTGCTCAGATTATGGCCTTGAATCAGAGGTGGTATTCAACAGGTTCTGACTAGTTCTGGAGGACCGGTAGCAGAAATTTCGAGTAGTTTGGAGAACCGGCAAATACCACCTCTGACTGGCCCTGCCCCCATCTATTCTCTACCTCTCGAGTCCCAGCTGATCGTCTGGGTCTTCTTTTGTTGCCCTACACAGGAGAATGGAGCTGGAAAACAGGTTAGTGGGGTGGGGAGGGAATGGAGATTTTACAGTATCCTTCCCCTGCCATGCTCATCAAGCCACACCCACCAAGCCACACCACGCCCGCCAAGCCATGCCCAAGAACTGGTAGTAATTTTTTAAAAATCTCACCACTGCCTTTAATGCATATAAACTGTGCAACCACAGCATGTCTGCAGGAGCATCTTTGCAGTAGGAATAAACAGATCTGGTTTTCAGTAGACAACCAAACCAGAACGGCTTTCAAGAAACTTGCTTGTGACAAGGTAATGCAGGCATGCTCGGATCAGTGCTTGCAACAAGTCCATCATTTCAAGCCTGCTCAAATGTGCAGCTGTTTTAAAAGAAGCTGGAAATAATTCTGGCATACGATGCCGATGTCAGTTAAAAGCAGAATCGGAGGAAAATATCAAAGGAGCATGTCTTTAACTTGGTCCTCTTTGGTGCCTAATGGATCAGGGAGACAGGTATGCCGAGTTCACTGCCATGTAGATTTAAAATCAGATTTCTTATCGATTATGCACATAAGTGTCTAAGAGTAGAAGCGTTTAAAGGGGAAGAATGAGTCCAATTCTGGCAAAAATCCAGTCGAAGGACTGAATAGACATTTTCAGAAAGGGCAGATTATGTAAGTGCCAAGAGCATGAAAGCTTACAAATAGTAGTTCAGTAGTTCAATAATAGTTAAGGAAGAGAGAAGAGAAGTCCTAACATTCCTGGTCCAGTAATAAATTTCTGTTACGAACAGGAAGAAAAGAAGGAGTAGTAGTACTGTAATAGTACTAGTAATAGTAGCAGTAGTTTACAAGTAGTCCTCAACTTACAATCACAATTGAGCCCAAAATTTTCATTGCTAAGTGAGACAGTTGTTAAGTGAATCACTGCAGTTCTTAAATCAGTAACACAGTTATTAAGTGAATCTGGTTTCCCTATTGACTTTGCTTGTCAGAAGGACACAAAAGGGGATCACATGACTCCAGGACACTGCAACCATCATAAAAAGGAGCCAGTTGACAAGCATCCAAATTTGGATAACATGACCATGGGAATACTGCAACAGTCGTAAGTGTGAAAAATGGTCATAAGTCACTTTGTTCAGTGGGTCCTAATGACCTGGGTCATGGGCTGTGTGATGACCTTCTGAGTTCTATTGCTGTGATATCCTGGGTCTTGTGCTGTAATCTCCTGGGTCGTTGGCTGTGTTGCAACATCCTGAGGTTTTGTGGTGTAACCTCCTGAGTTCTGTGATGTGATATCCTGAGCGGGTGGTTGTGATGTGATGTTCCGGGTTTTGGTTTGGCTCTGAGTTTGAGGCCTGGATTATATGTTCATGGCATGTGCCCATTTGCTTGGTTTGGGGGTTGGGGTGTGTGGCAGCTGGTGATGCAGCTGTGGTCTGGTTTCTGGACGGTGGTTGTCTTTTGTCTATGAGATGGGGTTGGGTATGAGTCTGGTGAGGGAGAATGGTGGTGGTATCATGTGTTGTTTTGGGTCCAGTGTTGGTTTTTGTGGCTGGGACTCGTTTGTTGATAAGGGCTAGTTTCCAGATGCCTGGTAGGCGGGAGGCATCGTACCGTTTATTCATGTTATGGGGGTGTTTCTCTATTTCGATGGCTTCCCTGATTATTCCCTTGTTGAAGTGTTCAGTATTGGAGATTAATTTGGTCCCCTCAAAATTAATTTCATGTCTTGTGGCTTTAAGGTGCTGGAAAAGGGAGGAAGTATTTTCTTCTTTTCTGACTGCGTTCTTTGTTCTGCAATGCGTGCATGTTTAATTTTTTATGGCCATCCCCTCCCCCAAAGTGCAGGTTTCTATATCTATTTTTTTGAAATATGCTCACACAAGACACAACATCCCCAGCAGCAATTATTATGACTAGCATAATTAAAACTACCCTATTCACTCTTAAGCCCCAGGTGTGCCAGGTGTTTGTTATTTTGATTGGTGGTTAACCCAAATAGAGACTCTGACTATTAGTAACTATGATTTGTTCTTCCAAAATTAAATCAAGCAGCAATATCTATTCCCACTAAAAAAAATTGGGAAAAAACAGCTGTTTCATATTTTATTTAATTTAAGAAAATGAGACCCTTTTCTGAGGCAAAATTGTTGGAAACAATGGTTGAATAATCTCTATTTCTGATGTTTTGGCTCAGGGGGCTAATTGGAAATAATCAAGAAAGAAGTTTCTATCTTCAGTAATTAGCTGGCATTCTATAACAACCAACCAGAATTTAGTCTATCAGGTTATTTAAAAAAAAAGAGAGAGAGAGAGATTAAATTGGAAAAGTTTATGTTCATTTCAATATGGGAACAGAGTCTCAGGTATTCTAATTGGAACCATTGGTCCAGCAGCATCTGTAACAACCATAATAATGGCAAATGATGACAAGTGCACAATATTATCATACAAATGGTGCAATTATGCACTTGCATCATGTCTTCCCAGGTATATAATAATGATGTCATGATGCACATATCATGATTTCTCCCTTCCCTTTACCAATTATCTCACAGACATCCATGTAAATTGGCATGTAAGTTTTAAATTTCAGCAGGTTTTGTCTGATTGTGATCCTAACATTGGGTCATCCATGATCGATACTTGTGGTAATTGTTGGAATAGAATGATAAGTACTCAGTCAACATTCCAATTTATGTTTTATTCTTTTTTCCCCCAGCATTGGTCAATAAGTACAAAGTCATGGCACAGCTGAGAGGCACCAAGGAATGTTCAATTTACATTAAAACAAACAAGCAAAATACAAACATCTTTGGCTACCCAACTTTGGCTAATCACTGTCAATCATGTGGGAGGCAATTTCAATACTTTTGAAAAAGAAATATGTAGAAAAGTAGGTATTTCCTGCATCATTATAATTTCTTCCTTCTTGTTGTAGATAAAACATGGACATGGTCTTCTCATCCAATCCTGCTTTGTTCTGCCTATTGGCTTTCAATTTCTCACACTGTTTCATCATGCCCCAAAAGCTGTTAGAAGAGATGATTTGCAATACCTTCCAGTTATGTGAATGAATTATTATTTATTGATTCTTCATCAAATAGTATCACACACAGTCCGACGTTAGATTTAATCCTTTTGCATTTGAGTGCAAATTAATTAAATCAGTCCAAGTACGAATCATTCAATCTTCTCACATCACAATAAGCTTTTAGTTGAATTGATAAATGATTAATTCATGTTTCCCTGATCCTTTTTTTTTTTCAAAAAGATGAGAAAAATCTTCCTGAGGTATGAACTTCAAACTTCTTTCACCAGCTCTGGAAATAACAGCTTTTGTTTTAAGGTTGCCAGAATTTATTGACTATAGGATATCCTTTCTCTTGACAAATATTTCTCATAATATTTCATACATGGTGGACATTAAATGCATGAGAAAGTATATTACTATTGTTATCCAGCATAGGAAAAATATATATTTCCCCTGAAGTACTATTTTCAAATGTCCTTACATTTATATATTCCATAAACTACAGACTTCAAACACTGGAAAAAGAGTTTGGAAGGTAATTAGATCTACATTGGTTGTTATATTAGCATGTTGTAATTAGTATACGACTTGTGCAGCTTACCTCAGAAAGGAATACGGTCTTTGAGACTTCAACGAATGCCTCAACATGGCTCTCAAGTTGTTACATACATCCTCTCTGTCCACTCAATTGTTTCTTCCTGATGCAGAATAGTATGCTATCTCCACTTCTATTCTGTTTTGTTATGTACATATAAGGCATAAGGTTGGAATGATTAAGCTTGAGACCATCCCTGTTATATTGTTTCCAATTGTGCTGAAACTTCTCTTTTGTGATATAGAAATAGATAATAGAGATGGTTGATATTAAGCTCTTTTTATCTCTTGCCTGGGTATTTATGTCTCTGCTTTTGCCTGCTGTTTTGTCCATTGTTTGCAAGCGTTCCAATATTTGCAGTTTTCCAATATTTGAGAGGCTGCCATGAAGAAGAGAAGGCAAGACAACAAACAATGGATGGAAAATAATCAAGGAGAGAAGCAACCTAGAACTAAGGAGAAATTTCTTAACAATGAGGGCAAATTAACCAGTGGAAAAAGCTTGCCTTCAGAACTTATGGGTGCTCCATCACTGGAGATTTTAAGAAGGGCCGCAACGAGAGGGGCTGGTTTGTCGCCTGGTTTAAACGGCATCTTTAATGAAAGAAAGTAGTCTGTAAAACAACTTGGGGAAAAAGACAAGACAGAACACCAGAACGGTGCCGCTTGGCATGAAGCCTCTTTGCAGCCGACCCTGAGAGAGCGGTCCGGGAATCCCATCTTGAGCGGGCTTCCTTTTGTTGGGTAAGGCGATCGAGCGATCGGCTGGGATCTAGCGGGCGGCCTGGCGAGCGCGCGCTTGAGAGCCTCTGCAGCCCCGAGACGCTCAGAAAAACTTTCTTCGCCGAGGCTTTCTTGGAGAAGTCCCATTTTCCGGTTGCTAAAGGCAGAGGACAAAGCTTCCATTTGCGGGGCCACCTGAAAAGCCGATCTGACCCGTGGGGAGGAAAAGCGCGAGGGGTTCCCAGCGAGGGATTTTGCATTTCTTGGACTTCCGAGTTCTTTGCTGCTTCTCCCGGAAGGAGGCGATTCCTTCGGCGCTGAGCCCATCCGCGGCGCGGAAAGGAAACAGCCCCAGAGGGAAAGTGAAAGTGCCGGAAACGATCGGGAAGGGCCGGCAGAATCATCTCCCCCAAGAGAAAGTGAGGACTGCAGGCGCTATCTCTGCTTGGCGCCCTCGGGACCCAGACTCGAATAGAACTAGTTTAGAGTAAATGTTTGGCGGATTGCTGGCCTTTCAAAAGATACAACGATTCGTTCGTGGCACAAAGCGAAGCGTTCTCACGACCCGCGAAAGAGCGCTAACAAACAGCCCGGAGGCACAAAGGCAAGCGGGCGAGGGCCATCTCATTCATCAAGGGAAAACAAAAACAAATAGTTTCCTGTGAGCTGTTCAATCTTTCCTTCACTCAGATAAAAACCCTTGGATCATTGTGTTACAACTTCCTGTTTACAGAGTAATAGCGATCTGCTTTTCAAACAGCGATAAATTCCTCTCTGCCAGTTAAACAATTAACCCGTTCCTTGCAGACTCTTAATACTACCTCATTACCTCAAATCTTACAACTTTTCTACCTCATCAGCTATATCAACGATTAGATAATCAATTTCTATAAAATATTTTATTAATGGTTTAACTGATTTATTGTTTTTAATTGATTAGTGTGATTAGAGTGTTTAGTGCAAATAGTGTGATTACTGACTAGTTTAAAAGATCAAAATTCATGTAATTTAATTGAATAGCAAAATCATAGATCTAGTGAATTTAAATGAACAGTGTGGTTAATGATTAGTGTAATTAATTGATTAATGATTAGAGTAATTAACTACTCAGGCTGATTGTTGCTCAGGAATATTATCTAACTTGAGAGATTACTGCAATTGATTGTTTGATATAATATTGGCTATATAGATTACCCAAAATTGTTCCTCTAATTAATTCAATCAACGTACTATTTTAACAATCCTACCATGCCAAAAAGAAAATCCTACGTCAAACCACAACCTAAAGAGAAGATGATCCCCACCAGTGAACCACAAGACTCCTGCACATGCCTTAAATGCTACAAAAATCTAAAGGATAATGAAAACTCCATCAAATGTTCTCTGTGTAAAAATACACTCATCATGACTGCTTGGGATTACCTGAGCAGATGATTCAATACCTAAAATCATCCAATGAGTTTCCACATATCTGCAAATCATGCAGACCCAAACTGGATCTGCCTGAAAGAGTTGATACCATTGAAACCATTGAAACATCCCCTCACCATCGAAACCATTACAACATCCTCAACATCATAGTAGCATCCCTGGACGCCGTAAAAGAAAGAATATCCAACCTTGAAAAAAAGGACACAACGCAAAAACCTGAACATCCAATAGCTACTAACCACATCTCTACCAATCAACCACAATCCAATCCACAACCCAATCCACAAATAAACACAACCCAGACAAATATTGATATCCCAATTCTCATCAGAGAAGCCGTTGAGCGTGAACGGAAACGCCCAAACGCCATCTTATTTGGTCTAGAAGACATCAGTGTCAATGATGACATCACAACTGTCCGAAACATCATCAGAAATTATCAAGCATCAACCATCTCCGCTGATGAAATACTTGACATTTCCCGCATTGACCGAGAGCTCAAAAATAGAGATGGCTCTGTGGCCCCACGCTTGTGCAGGGTCATTTGCAAAAATGAATCAAGCAAACGTAAATTCATTTATACTATAAACTCACTTGCCAAAACCAACACCATCCATAAGAACCTCCGTTGCCGCTTCTGACCTAACCATACAGCAACGTGCCCGCTCCCTGCACTCCGATCGAACTCAAAAACCGTCTAGATAATGGAGAGAAGGACCTGTACATTGACTACCATGCTGACTGTATCAAAAGTAAACCACTCAACCCAATACTCAGCTTTTACCCTCAACCACAACCCTACCTCAACCCATCCACCATCACCCAAGACTAGGCACGCACGCCCCAACTACCTCAATTCCAACTTCTGCCGGCCTTAAATGCAAACTACTCAATGCAAGAAGCCTCGTGAATAAAATACCTGAATTTCTCTTCCTCCTAAATATGGCTAACTTCGACATTATATTTGTCTGTGAAACATGGCTCAATGCATCTCTCCCGACTCCATTACCACAGTAAGAGACTATCATGTTTACAGATCAGATCGTGAAAATCATCGAGGAGGTGGAGTTGCTATATTCTATAAAAAATCCTTACATCTAAAAAATATCCAAGTTACCCAGGAGTTTGCCCTTCCTGAAACCATCATCTGTGAACTATCCTCAAATATCACAATTCGATTCTTACTATGTTACAGAGCACCTGATTATGACATCGAACATGTAAACAACCTAAATACATTACTAACATGGGCTGCATCCTGCCCATACCCTTTATCCTTCTTGGTGATTTCAATCTACCTCATATTAACTGGACCCTAAACGATTGTACAACTGAAATCATACACACAACCTTCTACAATGCTATTACAAATCTGGGACTGGAACAACTAGTAACCAACAACACTAGACTAAACAACTGCCTCGATCTCATCTTCTGCAACAGTTTGAACCTAATCTACGGAATACAATCTAAAGAACCCTTTTCCAGTAGTGACCACAATATGATCGACTTTTGTCTCAACATACATCCACACAAAATCACCACAATGATGTAATCCCCTATTGTAACTTCAAAAAGGCAACTATGATCTTATAGACAACGATCTCTCATCCCTTGATTGGCAATCTCTATTCACTGGATGCAATACTGTTGAAGACCATTATAACATATTTTTACTTGAAGTCAAAAGAGTCATCAAACTATATGTACCAACAACAACTCCCAAAACAAAACAAAAAAGCAGATTACCCATATCAATAAGGAAACTTCAATCCAAAAAGAGATCACTCTGGCGGAAAAACAAATCTGGTCACGTTGCCAATTTCAAAAACCGATACAAAAATCTATGCCACCAGATAAAGACCGAATGCACCAATTATCACATTAAACAAGAGGAAAACCTTCTAAGCACCAATTCCACCCGCGCTTTTTACAATTTTGTAAACAACAAACTAAAAGACTCAAGGTCCATCCCTCCCTTGATAGGACCTGATGGTAAGACTGCAACGACGACACCATTAAAGCCAACATCTTTAACACATTCTTCGGCTCAGTATTTGTAAACAGCAATGGATCATGCCCAGTATTTCCTAGCCGTACCACAGATAATAACAATGATCTAATACATATCGATTTCACAGAAGACAATGTTGAAAAAGCAATACGCAACCTAAAACCATCTCTATCTATTGGACCGGATGGAATATGTGCCTACTTCTTAAGAAAGCTATCCTCTGCCATAGCCAAACCTCTAAGCATAATCTTTGAAAAATCTTTCAGAACCAGCTCCTTGCCCAACCTATGGTCACAAGCCACAGTCATCCCCATCTTCAAAAAGGGAGACCCAAGCCTAGTTGAAAACTACAGGCCAATCTCCTTATGCTGCGTCACCTGTAAAGTCATGGAATCAATTATTAACCAATCCATCATCCTTCACTTAGAGACAAATAACCTACTCTCCAATAAACAATTTGGTTTCAGGAAAAAACTATCCTGTAATCTGCAACTCTTACACTGCAAAAACATATGGACGACACAACTCGACCAGGGCAAAACAATAGACGCAATCTACATAGACTTCTGTAAAGCCTTTGATTCAGTGGTACACGACAAACTACTCCTAAAAATAAAATCCTATGGTATCTCTGGACAACTGAATAACTGGATAGAAGCATTCCTGTCAAACAGACAACAAATGGTCAAAATCGGAACGTCCTATCAAATCCAGTACCTGTCAATAGTGGTGTTCCCAAGGCAGTGTTCTAGGACCAACTCTCTTCATACTCTACATAAACGACCTCTGTGATCATATTAAGAGCAATTGCGTTCTCTTCGCTGATGATGTAAAGCTGTTCAATACCACAGACAATACTGCTACCCTACAAAAAAGATCTTGACTATGTATCCGAATGGTCAAACAAATGGCAACTTCAAATCTCAACAAATAAATGCTCTGTCTTACATATTGGCAAAAAAAAAATCAGAAAATAAAATACAAGCTGAATAGTCAAGATCTTGTTGATGACCCAAGCTCTGTAAAGGACCTTGGAATACTCACCTCTAATGATCTAAGTGCTAGAGCACACTGCAACTACATAGCCAAAAAGGCATTAAGAGTTGTTAACCTAATCCTACGTAGCTTTTTCTCTGGTAATATCACACTACTAACCAGAGCATACAAAACATTTGCTAGACCAATACTCGAATACAGTTCATCAGTCTGGAATCCACACTACGTATCTGATATTAGCACAATTGAGAAAGTCCAGAAATATTTCACAAGAAGAGTTCTCCACTCCTCTACTGCTGTAGAATACCTTATGCCACCAGACTTGAAATTCTAGAACTAGAAAACCTTGAATTACGCCGTCTTCGGTCTGACTTAAGCATGGTATACAAAATCATACATTGCAATGTCCTACCTGTCAATGAATACTTCAGCTTCAACCATAACAACACAAGAGCACACAATAGATACAAACTCAAAGTAAACCGCACCAAACTTGATTGCAGGAAATACGACTTCAGCAATAGAGTGGTCAATGTCTGGAATACTCTACCCGACTCTGTAGTTTCTTCCCCAAACCCCAAAACTTTAACCTTAGACTGTCTACTATTGACCTCACCCCTTTCCTAAGAGGTCTGTAGGGGCGTGCATAAGCGCACCAACGTGCCTACCGTCCCTGTCCTATTGTTTCTCTTATTCTTTTATTTTTCTTATATGTAACCATTTCATGTATTCACAACTATGTATACATTTATACTTATTATCTTGTAAACAATTGGCAAATCAAATAAATAAATAAATAAATAAATAAATAAATAGAAGAGACTGGATGGCTACTTCTCTGGAATAGTATAGGGTTTCCTGCTTGTGCAGGGAGTTGAACTAGAACACCACCAAGATCCTTTCCAATTCGGTTATTCCATTAAGTTAACTATTATTTTAATGTTTGCCATTGTTTAATAAACAAATATCAAGTTATATACTTGCTAGTTGAGTAGAGAATTGTGTGTTCTTGCTCTGATCTGGATGTAGGGATTGACCTGGAATGTGCCAGGTGGGAACCAAACTGGAAGTTATCCATAGTAATTTCCCAACACAAACAAACATATCTTGGATTAATACAGTTCTGAGGTTAGGGATTTGAATAGTAAATATTTAATGTATAATTCTCAGGTATAAATATTTGGTTTCTCCAAGACAAAGTCATAGTTATATAGAGAAGAAACATGTTGTTGTCATTTTTCTCAATAATTCATCTCTTATCTTTTCTTTCCAAATTTGCATTTCATGCTATAATACCTAGCTTTTACTTACCAGTAAGAAATCGGGATTTGAAAAAATGGCTTGAAAAGTCTACGCAGAAAGCAAGGGAACAGACTGGGAATTAAACCACACATTTGGATGTAGTTGTTTGTGGCCTAATCCTAGTTAAAACCAGCACATAAACATAAATAAATAAATAAATACTGGCTGTAGACAAAACAACTTATTGACTGATGAGAGCAAATGAAGCAAGCAACTCCTGCTTCTGAAACTTTGCTCACTGCTGTTATTTGCAAGCTTCAATGCCTTTCTCTGCTCTCAAGCTTGGTCTGTGCATTAGCATTATGGCAAGATGAACACAAGACAAACAAGCAGGTGTCTGGCTGACCTTTAGCTAAAATCTTATTCAGGTTGTTTCCCTTTCTTCTGGTAATGCCATAGTGATGGCCATGTGGAAGGGGAAAAAAAGATGCCAAATTTGTAACAGCATTTGTAATAAATAAGATTCAATGCTCTTTATTAAAAGAAAAGAATGACACTACAGTTCATATTTTATATCGGACGCTGGAACTTTAAAGTCTTGCTTATAGTGGCTAGAAAAATGTTTGTTGGTTAACGAGGAGTCCTGTACAAAAGCTCTCCCTGCTGGTTTCTTTCCTTTCCACCAATTAGGAACTGGTTTCTTTCCTTTCCACCAATTAGGAGCTTCCTAAGCATCCATACAAAAATACTTGAAAAAGTTTCCTGAGGATTTGGAGTGCATTGTTTTGAACAGGCATTGTTTTGAATATGGTGTAGGAGCCTGCTATGGCAGTGGAATGATTAACGGACTGAAGTTTATTTCAGATAAGTTCTTTAGCAAGAACTTCTCTTAAAAGATCAAGTTTTTAGCTTGGGTATCTTCAGTCCCAACAGGACTACCTCTCCAAATAAACAAAGAAACAAATAAATAAGTGTGGGAAATAAATGTATTTCTAGTATCCTTTGTGCTTATACAGCACTCCCAGCTGTTGTTATGCCTACTGGCTTTTTATATCTACTGGCTACATTTTCAGAGTTAGCTGCAGCTCCACTGTTTCATCTAACGTTTCCCTCCATTAGTATCAACATTTTGCAGAGAATATTAATTCTATTATTCCTAATAATGTTCATGTGTGTTTTTACCAATGTTTAGTTAAAGCTCATAATAAAAACTGCATGCGGGCTACAATGCTTGATGTGCAAATTCCCCCTGAAGATGCATTTGTACTAGACAGGAATACACAACTGTTGTTTCTCTCTGCTGGAAAATTGCAGGAAATCAATTTTTATTATTTATAAAAGCTCTCTGTTAATTCCCTCTTCCTATCGGTATGTGCTTTTATTTGCTACTGCTGTGATTCTTGGTTCTTCTCTCCCCAGCATTGGTCAAATGCCCCCCATGGCATTCTACTACAGATGTCCACATCTGCCCAATAGTGGTTTTCCCTGTATGGCCAGTACGGTGAATGCCTTTGCATTCATTTTTGGGAGGAGAAAATTTGAAAAGACCTGTTACAGTTTTTAACATTGTTGGCTTGAAGCCACTTACTATCCAATGAAAAGTTAGGGGACAAGTAGAAAAGATGCAAACTTTTTTTTAATTGTAGACTTTTTAAAACAAAAAATATTTGGAAGCCACTGCAACTTTTTAAAACAGGTTTAAAGAACTGAATTTCAAAGCACCCATATTCATGATTTTAAACATTTTATTAGTACGTGCATAAGACATGCAGTATACATAACTGAAACCCTAAAAACCAATGTGTCATATAATTAACTCCTTCATTAGCAGTAGCAGTAGCAGTAACATTGTCATTCAAATTTCATAGCAATCGCAATACCAATGATTAGGGGACCATTAAAGAATCAGTTAACTATAATTATCTTGGAATAAAAACATATTAGTGTGGCACCTGGTGCTTTCCTTAATGATATTCAATCTGATCTCCTAAATTAGAAGATTTTATAACCTCAGCATCACGACTGAGAAATCTGTTTCTTAGGTATTATTCTCATGGAGAAATAAGGCCAATCTTGGTTTTAAAACTATTGTAGAGTTGTCAAGAGAGGAGCTCAAATGATTCAGAAGATACCATCACTATTTCTTAAAGTATTATTTCATGTGAACTAAGTGGCACGAGAGTAGGGCGATTCCTCTTGTTCTTTTGCTAGGCTAGTTTGGCATCAATAAGAAATAAAATGAGATGTGATGCATTCACTTTTTTCAGGATTTCTAAATTGTAGACTGCAATCCCAAGGAAATTTTGAAGCAGGTCATGATCTGAGGAAGGGATGGAGGGTGGGGAATAGGTAGACACAAGCAGATATGAAACACTTGTATTAGGGTTGTCCCAAAGATCCTTTTTTCATGAGGCAACTGAACTTTCTGGTTTTCCTTTGAGGACATTTTGCTTCTCATCCAAGAAGCTTCTTCAGCTCTGACTGGATGGTGGGGGAAGTGGTGGGGGAACCATCCAGTCAGAGCTGAAGAAGCTTCTTGGATGAGAAGCAAAATGTCCTCAAAGAAAAACCAGAAAGTCCAATTGCCTCTTGAAAAAAGCACCTTTGAGATAACCATGACCTGGATGACAGAGAATCTCCATAGACATGTGTTAGGGTTGTAGCTTGCTTACGTCCCAATGCTAACCTCTTTAAAACTAAGTATTTGTTGGTTAGTGGTGATAGTTGGGGACTATCACAGAAAATTATCAAATATCATTGCAATTTTAGAGAATCCCTGATTCAGTGCCAGGATGGCCTTAGAGATTAGATCCCATTGTACAAGGCAGGGTGGGGATATCTATTGAGGTAGTGAGTTATATATATTAAAAAATAATAATTTTGGAGATACTATCTGAATTAATTAGATTCCTATCACTCAGATTTTCTCATTCTTACTTGTTTTCTCATATGTGGGTTTTTTAATGCTTTTTTTAAAAAAACCCTGGTCTTTATTAAGAGGTATATCAGTAAGCTGCTTGCCTTTTTACAGGTGTTCCTCAATTCTGCCACCAATAATATAATTAAGTAATTTATTACTAAATTATGATAGACAGTTCAATCATAAACCAACTATTTCACACATTCTGCACCTGGGTCCTAAGTTTCAAGAGGCCAGGACAAAAAAAAAAAAATATTCTGTAAGGCTGGTCTTCCATCATTTAGAGCAGGGGTCTCAAAACTTGACAACTTTAAGACTTGTGGACTTCAACTCCCAGAATCCCTCAGCCAGCATAGCTTGGAGACCCCTGATATAGAGGTAAAGCAAAAGGGGACCCGAGAAATAAGTCCAGAATCTGGACTCTCTCACTGATGAGCGCATTAGTCATTAAAGCGATGCATCTTCAATCTAAAATAGAAGAATATTCAGCAGGAATATTGTTTTCATTTTTTTAAAAAATCATTCACTCATTCAATCATTCATTTATTTTGTATTAGTCTTGTTAATGGGAAGCCAGCTGCAGTTTAAATTATTTAAGCAGTTTCGGGAATGGCAGTGAAAGACAGAGCAAAACATATTTTATGGTTTGTTCAAGGCTAGGCATTTACCCTGCATTTAATCTATCTTTCACTTATGACTTCACCTTTCCTTCTTTCTTTTCCTTGCTAATTACACAGAGGACCTCATTGAACTTATGCCTCCTAGGAGGAGTGTAAGCACATCCTCTCTGGACCCCATGACATCTTATTTAGTGCTACATTTATATATTCTCTGACATACTGCATATTAATCTCTTTCCCATCATTTATCCATTTCATTTTGTTATTTCTCCTTACTATTTAAAACGTTCTACATAATATTTCATGTTACTCACCCTATATTGGCTTGCCTGTATTTTTTTTCACTTTCACAACTTAATTGTCCTAAGCCACTGAAATCCACCCAAACCAAAGCAACTAAGATATAGAAGAGATGATGACTGCAGTAGCCATAACCAGGTTTAGAAACTGTACTATTCTTGGACAAAATCAGTCATGTTGCTTAAAAGTTATGTTACCATAACATGCTCATCCCAAACGGCCACTAACAGCCTTATTGAAACTCTTTATAAATAGTTTTGGCAAGAAGCCATTCCTCTAACTGGGTCAAACTTCATCTTCTGGTAATACAAAGTCCAGGAAATTCCTGATTTCCCATGAACTCTTGAACAAGTAGATGTTAGTTTCACCCAGCAGCTAATTAGGGAAGCTCTAAAAAAAAAATCCTAAAACTAGTGATAAGTAATCTTTATTGAAGGCAGCTTTAATAAAGCCATATGAAAGGATTCTAGCAATTACTGTGCTTACAAGTGTGGGAAGCGCTGCCCCCTTCTAGAGAATGAAATATTTTGGGGAATATTAAAAGAGGTGGAATATTATATTTCCCCAAAGGAGAAATGGAGAAAATGTTTTTTTTTTCATCAAGCTAATTTGTCAGCTGTCCCAGAACCACATGCTGTTTCTGCTCATCAATAAATGGAATCCTTCTTTCCAATCAGCCTCCATTTTATTTCCCGTGCCTTTCTCCCAGCTTGGAACTGAACCAGATAGATTTTTCTTCCTACACAAGCAACCCCTGTGTAATGCATGAATCTTTCTGGTTTCTTTTCTCCCATGTAATGGATCACCTGGCCCTCTCTTTTATATGAGTGGGTGGTTTTTGTTAGAAATGCTTCCTTTCACAACTGTGAGATTTGCTATTGTGCTGGTTTTAATTGACAGGAAAGGTAGATAGGATGCAGTGAGCATTGCAAGTGATGGAAGGAAAAACAAACAAACAAGAAAAACCACAACAAAACCAGAATACCTGTGCTCCTAATACTAATGCACAAGATTATTTGACAGCTTTTCAACAGTCTCCTCTTTGGCAAACATTCTTCCCTTGAGAATGAGCTTTATCAATCCCAGTTAAGTATCACTTTCCCCACCAATATGGCCTGTGCTAGGATAGTGATGCTAGATTCATTCAATTAAACAATGCCATCTATTGGAATCCCAGAATTGTCCTCATCTGTTGCAGTGCTTCCCTTCTGGAATGAGATTCTTGTTGACATCTGAGTTGCTCCCACCCTACTGGCAATCTGGAAAGCCATAAAGATCTGATTGTTCACCCTGGCCTTGGGTTAGCAGAGAGGCCCTACCTGGATTGCATGTAGATATGGTTGACTAGATTTAACACTGGTTCTTTTATTATTTTGCAATTATTGTATTATGTTCTTATGCTGTCACTTTTACAGCATGCTATCCAGAGTTGGTTGTAATCAGATGATGCCTAAATTGAATAAATTAATAGCTGTGGACCCTAACAGATGCAATAATCTGGAATCCACCCAGAAGTGAAAATGACTCAATTCAGCAGGACTGTGTTGCAGATTTTCCAAGAGAAATCAGGATCTTTGCAGGATCACGTTGAGGATTTGCAGAATATCAGTGTGTTTCTTTTCATCACAAGGATAAGGAAAGAGAATGGAAAGGATAGAGGCATGGTGTAATGAGAAGGAGGCAGGATGATGGTGTACTAAGAGAGTCTTTGCAGAGACATAGAGAGACCTAGCCTTAGAAAATTGAGGAGGAATGACAGCAAGGAGCAGGTACTATTGCAAAGAGTGTGTGGAGAAGAAGCCAGAAGCATCAATAGTATGAGGGAGAAATGTTGAGGTGTGGGCCTTGCTGAAGTTTGAATATCATGCCACCCTGAAAACACCACGTCTCTTATATCATCAGCAACATTATTGTCTTCCACTCATCACCATCTAGAGAGATATTCCACCCGGTATACATAATTTGCTATCATTCTTGTGGGTACAAATGGAATGATGTATTCTTATTTTTCTAATGCTAGCTAATAATAGTCAGGCAAGATATCCAAACAGAAAATATATCTATCCACCAGATCCCCATTTCTTCTGGCATGCTACTTTTTTGTGAGGGAATTTGTTTACTTCTATCGAGTGAGTGAGGAACAGATATTATGCAGTAGAATTATGAGCAAAGTAATATTATTTTCTGCTATGAACCAAAGTGAAACCAACAAGATTATTATATGGTATTCACCTGCACCACACCCTCTTCTCAATGAAAACAACAATAACAACTTTTTGTCATTGTCCAGCTATGAACAATGAATCAAGAGTTCCATAGGATCAGGTTGCACTGGAAGGGTTGAAAAGCAAATGGATGCTAACATCAAACCATTTTGGAGTCAGAAAGATGGGAGTTATAAATTCTATAAAAACTATAAATTCCAAGAAACAGTGTGAAATAAATAGAAGGATAGAATTGGTGGTGTCCATCAGCATGATTATCTTGTTTTGGCAGGTGAGAAGAATTTGGTGGTATGGGTCTATGAGAATGGATGACCAATGAATTGATCTTCCCTTTGTCTTGAATGCCATTGTCATCGTCATCATTATCATCATCATCATCATCATCATCATCATCATCATCATCATCATCATTCTAGCCATTGTTTCGCCACTGCAGGATGAAGGCCTCTCCCACATGTTTCCAATCAATACGGTCTTGAGCTTTCATTTTCCAATTGGGCCTGCAATGCTTGCTGATGTCTTCTTTTAGGTCTCTCTCTCTTTTTTAAATTAACAAAAGTTATTGTACTCCAAAGATACATATTTTTCTCCATAGACATCCATCATACACTGTAACAAAAAAAATGAAATAAAAAGAAAAAAGGAAGAAAGAAAGAAAGAAAAAGAAGGAAGGAAGGAAGGAAGGAAAATAAGAAAGAAGGAAAGAAGGAAGGAAGAAAGGAAGGAAGGAGAAGGTTGGGGAAGGGGAGAAGAGGAAGAGGAAGGGGAAGCTGTGTACATGAAAATAAGAAAATAAATTAAATCTAACGCAGAAGGAAAGAGGCCATTTGTGTGTGTGTGTGTGTGTGTGTGTGTGTGTGTGTGTGTGTTTTAGAACTTCAGCAGAAGAACTGGGAAGCTTCTGATCCGAAGAGAGGAAAAATTTCAAGGAGTTTTCATTTTAGATGAATGTGGGTTTGTGTGTATGTGTGTGTTTTTTTTCATTCTCCCTCCCCTTCCCCACATTTAATAAGAGTGAGGGGGAAGCCTATCGCCAGACAGTGAGGGTCTGAGGGAGGCTGCTCATGATGAGAAGTTTATAAGAAGCCCACCCAAGGGTGATTGGAGTGGCTCTTCCAAAGGATGCTTTTTATCAAGTGGAATCATTCTATGGAATCCATTATATACATTCTATAAATGTATCGGGGTGCTTCCTGTTTATGTGTGTTTGTTGCAAAGCATGACTGGGAGAGAAGGTAAAAGCCATTTTCCACCAAGCAAAGATGTAATCCACCATTGACAGGCATGTTGCTGCTTTGACTTTCCTGGTTCATGATATAAACATGGTCCCTAATTGACCCGCAAGACTAGCCAAATGCTCAAGAAAATCTATGTCCTAAATAGAATATTACTCTTGAAGACACAACCAGAATTTTTGGTTACTTCATTGCTACAGACTAATATGATTCTTTCAACCTTGCAAGCCTAATGATACATTTGAGTAATGTTACCCAGAGCATAAATCTGTATCATAAAATATGCTTTGTGAAGCTGATAGGGGATACGCAAATGGTCAGTTACGTCCTGTCCCATTGATTTTTTTTTCTTGCACAAGAATTTTCTAAATGTGTCATATTCCATTATGTGCATGTGAAAACTGTAAAGCAATTGATTTAAATATATTCTGTTTTATGGTACTTTGTCTTCTATAAAAAGGCAGATGCGGGGAATAAGAATGTACATATCTTCAAAAATCCACTTTGTTCTACTATCCACTTTTTGGTAGCTGAACTAAATCTAACATTCTTTTGAAAGGATTTTTTTAAAGATTCAAAACAATATTTGCAAACTAGAAAAAAAAGAACTGTAGTGTATAAAGTGGCTACAGGATTTCCTTCAGCTTTACTTAGCTTTTTGAAAGCAAAGGCATCACAATCTTTGCATTGACTTTACTCTTTCACTGGAACTTTCTTTTGTGTAATTGTGAAATGCCATCTCATTGGTGCTTGCCATATACATATACTAGTGTTGTTTGTGCTCTGGCTTTGGATGTTCTTGAAAACAAAATTGAGATAAAATTATTTTACAGTTCTAATTAGGAGTAAAAAGCACATACATCATGACTCTCCTTTAGCATATCTAATTTAGCAAGTGAATTTTTCTCCTTCCATAACTGAAATATGCCCTATTTAGTCTATATGTGCTCTTTTTATGAATGCAATGTGTCAGTTCATCTCTACTTTCTCATTATTGCAAAAAAACAACAACAACAACAATAAAAAGCAACAACAAGCAAAAGCAACAACAACAACAAATACACAACTTACAATCACAATGGAGCCTACAATTTATATTACTAAGTGAGTTTTGCCCCATTTTACATTTTTTTGCCACATTTATTAAATGAACCAATGCATTTGTTTAATTAGTAACACAGTTGTTAAGTGAATCTGAGTTAGTTAATTAGAGTTAGAATTCTTTATTGGCCAAGTGTGATTGAATACACAAGGAATTTGTCTTGGTGGAAATTCTCTCGGTGTACATAAAAGAAAAGATACATTCATCGAGAGTCAAGAATCATAAGGTACAATACTTAGACACTCTGGCTTCCTTATTGACTTTGTTTGTCAGAAGGTCCCAAAAGATTATCCTGTGGCCACAAGACACTGCAACTGTCATAAATGTGAGTCAGTTATCAAGCATCCGAATGTAAACGATGTGATCATGGGAATGCTGCAATGGTCATAAGCAGTGGTGTGATTCAACCAGTGTAACAACTGGTTCGGTGAGCGCGTGCTTCACGTGCTTTGCTGCTCTACATTTTAAAAAAGCCCTTTTCAACTCAATTACTTACCTTCTACCAAAGCCCCTGGGACTAAAACAGCTGAGGCATGGCAAACCACTCTGCCACGTGAATCAGCTGTGCTAAAAAACCAGGAAATAAAGCACAGGAAAGGGCAGGGGCAAATGGGCAGGGCCAAATGCTCACCTGAACTACCAGTTCACCCGAACCGGTCTGAACCGGTAGAATCCCACCCCTGGTCGTAAGTGTGAAAAATGGTCATAAGTCACTTTTTTTCAGTGCAATTGTAACTTCAAATGGTCACTAAACAAACTGTTGTAAGTTGAGGACTGCCTATAACACATTCTCCTGAACTCTTGGCTCCTGCTCAAAGACCAGATGGTATTTGTGGTTAGGAGAGCTTTCGCTCAACTTTATGATGTGTTCCTGTTATGTCCCTTCTTCAATAGGGAGGCTCCTCACTTACTCATGCTCTGATAATCTCCCATCTGGACTATGGCAATGTGGTCTACGTAGAGATATTGTTGAAAAGCATCCAGAAGTTTCCATTGGTGCAGAATGCAGCTTCGCAAGCAATCTGAAAGGGAGATGGGCAGTTTCTAAATATGATGTATAAATATTGAACAAATAAACAAAAAACAGGGAATTCCAAATCACATTATGTCTCTTCCAAAACGGAGGTGGCTCCGTATTGGTCTTCTTTTTTTTTTTAATGACAGATACAACCAGAATAGGGACATATATGGCAAAAACCTGCCTGAGAATTGTCAACAACTACATTTTCTAGACTATATCTTCAAATATAGAATTATTTTGAATCTTCCAAAGATCTTGTTAAATTACCTCAGCTACTGTTACTATGATTCTTCTTGAATTCTCCTTGAGACTGGATAGAATTATCCCAAGGTTAGACAATTTGTGATAGTCCACATGTTGGTGAAGTACAACTGCCAGAAGCCCTTGCTGTTGGCATTTCTAACAATGCTGGGAGCTATAATACAGGAACATCTGGAGTGCCACAAATTGCCTGCCTCTGGGCCAGTGCATATATATCTCCCTTTGTTGCTTTTCAAGCAAAGAATAGAGATAACAATGCAGAAAGCAGCAGAAAAGAACAAAAGAAATGTATTTATTTAAAAGATGTATATGGATCGCTCTTAACTCCTCCTCCTGCTCCTTCTTTTTTCACTTCTGTCAGCCTCAACTACTATTAATTAATGCTATAACAAACATAAAACACTGATGATGTTACCCCCGTTTGTAATGAAACATCTGCAAGAAAACCACAAAGTTCATAAAGCACCAAGGACCCCACAATCATAAAATAGGAAATCCGAAAAACAATAAAACAAAAACTCTGTACTTTAATCATGCTTTTGGGATGGCCCACAGCAGATCAGCTGCCCTCCTTCCATACTATCTATGGATGCAATCCAATCCCAGCTCTTTAGTAGAAAAACAGGTTTGAACAGCCTTCCAAAAGGCTAGAAGAGTGGAGGGCCTGTCAAATCACCTGTGCAGGGATGATCCAGAAAGTAGGGGCGGCCACAGAAAATGGCACAATTTCCCACTAGATGCAACAAGATGGAACATACCCAAGCCTATATGATCTAGTGGGATATGCAGATAGTCTTAGGGAGGGAAAGTCCCACAAATAACCAGATCCTGTGCCACGTAGGGCTTCTACCATCTTTATGCTTTTTAAAAATAAAGCACAATTGAGATGTATGTTAGAAGGTAAGGTATGTATATATTTATGCATGCATGTATGTATCTATATCCAGTGGTGGGATTCAATTGTTTTTACTACCTGTTCTGTGGGCATGGCTTGATGGGTGTGGCAGAGGAAGGATACTGTAAAATCTCCATTCTCTCCCCACCCCACCAACCTACTTTCCAGCTCTGTTTTCCTGTGCAGGGCAGGCCAATCAACTAGGACTCGGAAGGCAGAGAATAGATGCAGGCGGGGCCAGTCAGAGGTGATATTTGCTGGTTCTCCGAACTACTTAAAATTTCCTCTACCGGTTCTCCAGAACTGGTCAGAACCTGCTGAATACCACCTCTGTCTATATCGCATATTTCTGAACCATCCATCTCCCTCACCCATGTTGACAGGAAAAGGATAAAGACTTTGCATCTAGATTCCAGTGTAACTTTTTTATAAACTATTATTGCAAGCTTTTGTAAAAATCAGGGAAAATGTACACCTTTGAGACACAGGAAACTCTTTCCAGTCTAGCAGCCCATCCTTCTTGTAATGCAAGGTTTTTTATGTATTTTTGACTACATGCTTAAAATGGAATAACAAAAGACGGGAAGAATAAAGAAAAAAAAATGACCCTAATTAAACATCTACCATTCCATACTATTTTTAGCACTTGCAATCTCTTACGCATCTATTCAGAACTAAGTCTATTTATACACACCTAGTAGCCCGATAATAATTTTGATTCTTTATTAAGCACTGCGGAGTATAACTGAACCCTGGCATATAATACCAATAAGCATTTCAAGCTCTTAAAGCAGATCAACCAAGTATTTTTGGTCAAAAACATACCCTCCCCTCTGCTCCCCGCCCCCCCCCCCAAAAAGCTTTTAGCCCTCCTTCCATACTATCTCTTTTCTTCTTTTTAAATGTAACCATCGGAATGTGATTCTCACACCAGGTCATTGCTTTTTTCCCCTTCTTGTCCATGTGCTGAAAATCCTCTTTTATGGCAGCACTATGACATGTATTACAGTCGATTGGACTTCTCATTGTCATGAGCAGAAAGCTTGAAAGGGAAAGTCTGAACTTGCTGAACTCTGCTGGGATACCACTTACAATGCCCCTTAGAGGAAAATAACAGCTCTTCAGTCTGTGACATAATATCTTAATTTGAAAAGGCACATTGGGTGACATTTTTTTTTTGACAGTCTGGCACATGTATCATATCTATAGTTGAGTGCTTTCGGGAACTCTTTCTCTCTCTGAGGATTTGTTCACCCCACGAGAGTCTCTATTTATAGCCCTTTGTCCAAATAATATCCATCAGGTTTGCAAGATGACATCATTAGCGCGCCTTAGACTCGGCTGAATGCTTGCAATATCACCTTTTTTTAAAAAAAAAAATATTATTAGGGCATTTTTTCCCCCTCTCCAGCACCGAGTGAGATTATTCACTGCCCACAAGGATGTGTCAAAAGACAGCGTTAAAGAGTGAAACACTTGAAAGTAATACATAATGAGTGAAAAACCCGAGTCAATAGTACTCTAGCAAATGAACAGGATTGAATTGTGTGGGGTTGAGGAAAGGTTGCATAAACTGAACAGAAAGCTGTTTAGGATGGTAGTTTAGGAGAGGGGGCATGCTGCTACCAAATAGCTCAGGAGCATGACTGTAGTGTATTTAAATAAAGACTTCTAGGGCGACGTTCCTATTGGTTAGCAGAAGCAACAATACGATTGGTTAGTAACGTTAGTATCTGATTGGCCGCCTATAGCGGCGGGAAGTTTAAATAAATGTCATTGGTTACGAGCCCCGGAGCAGCCGCTATAAAAAGGGCTGCCGCGGCTCGACTGCAGTTGAAGTTACTGATTGTTATTAAAGAGCTGAGTTCAACTCCGGTCTGCGAGTCTCTTTACTGGCGACAGAACAACGACAAAAGGAGGAAGTTGTTTTTAGGATGTCCATCCAGTGGTGGGATTCAAATTTTTTTACCACCAGTTCTGTGGGCGTGGTTTGATGGGCGTGGCAGGGGAAAGGTACTGTAAAATCTCCAGTCAGAGGTGGTATTTGCCCTGTTCTCTGAACTACTCAAAATTTCCTCTACTGGTTCTCCAGAACTGGTTAGAACCTGCTGAATGCCACCTCTGTATCCATCCCATCCAGAGAGCTAGAGAGCAATTATTAAGGGTCCTTATCTGGAGATGAAACAGAAAAGGAGCTGGGCATTCTGGGTAATCTATTTGGCCACTTGCCTCCTGTGAAAGGTGAGAAATGATTGCCACTTTGAGGAGTCCTTGGTGTTCTCTGAGCTTGTTTGTTTTCTGTCAGACATTTCATTACCCAATCTAGGTAACATTATCAGGGCTGATGATGAGCACTAATGATGTTGCCTACTTTTGGTAATGAAACGCCTGCAAGAAAAAAACCAAAATCAGACACCAATAAGATCCCTCATTTTATCCCTGAACTGTAAATATTCTCGTTTATTGATTACCATTTTTACAGCTTTCCAGAGATGGATGAACATCTGGCTTTTCCAGAAGGCCTTTGGGGACTGGAACCACTAGCATCCATATATTGCACTTAACTGATTTAACCACATAGGAAGCCTTACAAAGAGAGTATTTATTACTCTCTTGAATATTTAGGAGCCTCCCACCTTCCAAAATTATCAAGCACAGTGGCTTAAAAGATACTGGAGTAGGTCTATGCTCTGGCAGTTTGACTCCCACCATCGTGTAATGGAGTAAGCTCCCATCACTTGTCTCAGCTCCTGCCAACCTAGCAATTTGAAATCATGCAAATGCAAGTAGATAAATAGTTACCCCTTCAGTGGGAAGGTAATAGCGTTCTGTATTTTGTCCTACACTCTGCACTGCGGCATGAGGTCATGCTGGACACATGACTGCATAAACATCTTCAGACAGTGCTGGCTGATTGGCTTACAGAAATGGAGGTGAGCACTGCCCCTAAGGTTGACTATGACTAGTGGAGTAAAATCTGCAGAGACTCCTTTACCTCTTTTGCCTTAACAAAGCACCACTAGTAAAAAAAAAATGTGGAGCTGACTAGGGTTTGTTTGTTTGTTTGTTTTTAGCTCCATATTGTCCAAGGGCAGCAGCAATCCATTTGTGTTATTTTTCTGAATTTTTAAAAAACCTTGTTATCTTCTAGAGGAGACCTACACAGGATTTCAGATCACACTGCCTGCAGCCATGCACATGGCATACGTTCTTTGCATAGGCCAGGGAACATTATATAGTCTGAAATGCTTCAACACCATCACCACCCCAAACAAAAATAACAATATAAAGAGAAACAGGTTGTATTCAGTGTGGACATGGCACCAAGACATTGCCTGGACAGGCCTCTGCTGTTGTGAAACAGTTGCTAGATTGGAACCGTTAAAAGCAAGTGCAGAAATTGCAGGGCAGTTGTAGCCTGGGGATGTAGTTTTAGCTAGGTAGAGTCATAAATGTATTGTAGCTTTTGTGTCTTGTTTAGGACAAGACAATAAAACCTTGTCACACTTCTTGGCTAGTATGTCTTCTAACCTTGTCATGACATCTCTTCTTCTTTTTTATTATTAAGGAGTGGATACCTTAATTACTTCTTAAATAAACTCAATTGGCAGTCCATACAAACTGCTCTGGAAAAGCATTCCACATCATTGTCTGCTTTTAGTGAGAGCTTGGAGAAAAATTGGAAGAGTTCTTTAAAGTAACAACTGGGGTTTCTCGGACCAGAGATTGCTATTATTATTTTACCTCTTTTGGAAGGAATAATACACTTCCTAGCTGCTTTGTAGTGATCCATTTGTAAGGGCAGCAGCTTAGGCTGCTTTATGAGTCACCTAGCTATCTAGCTATCTATCATGTGTCAACAGACAATAGATATGCTGTTATTCTTTTTCTCCAAATGTATATTCTACTTTCATAATAAGTGCCTTCATAAATTGGATTACAGTTTACTTTTTCTTCTTTTTCACAAAATATATCATAGCCCTTATAGCTGTGGGAAGACAGTTGTATTAACTTTAATCACAAATTTACTTAATAGTTGTATTGCAGTTGTTTATTTCCCCCTTTTTAGGATCACAACCCTTCCAAAGTGGGTTACAAAAAATATGAACAATTGTATATAAGCATGTGCCATACCTTTTAACAAAACCCCAAGCTTTTAATATCCTTTCTCCAAGCTGTTTGACCATAATGAAACAGGGAGGAGAAAAAAGAGTTCAACCAACAAGTGGCATTCCTCTTTTCTCTTTGGAGATCTTAATTTTGAGTAGCCTGATTGGGTTTTCCAACCTATATTTCTCCTCAGGAGAACTTTATAAGTTTCCATGAAAAATAAGGCCAAAAAGTTACAAGATTTCTAAGGTATAGCAGAATGTCAGTTATCATTCAGAAACTCAAATGGCAGATAGAATAGAGTAGAATAGAATACTTTATTGGCCAAGTGTGATTGGACACACAAGGAATTTGTCTTGGTGTAAATACTCTCAGTATACATAAAAGAAAAGATACATTAATCAAGAGTCAAGAATCATAAAGTACAACACTTAATAATAGTCATAGCAATCAAATCATACTAGGAAACAGTCAATATAAATCATAAGAATACAAGTGACAAAGTTATAGTCATACAGTCACAAGTGGGAGGGGATGGGTGATAAGGAGTGATGAGAAGATTAACAGTAATATTAGTGCAAACTTTCTAATAGTTGAACAGTGTTGAGGGAATTATTTGTTTAGCAGAGTGATGGCTTTTGGGAAAAAAACTGTTCTTGTGTCTAGTTGTTCTGGTGTGCAGTGCTCTATAGCGTCCTTTTGAGGGAAGGAGTTGAAACAGTTCATGTTCGGGATGTGAGGAGTCTGTAAATATTTTCACAGCCCTCTTTTTGACTTTTGCAGTATACAGGTCCTCAACTGAAGGCAGGTTGGTAGTAATTGTTTTTTCTGCAGTCCTAATTATCCTCTGAAGTCTGTGTCTGTCCTGTTGGGTTGCAGAACCAAACCAGACAGTTATAGAGGTGCAGATGATAGACTCAATATTTCCTCTGTAGAACTGTATCAGAAGCTCCTTGGGCAGTTTGAGCTTTCTGAGTTGGCGCAGAAAGAACATTATTTGTTGTGCTTTTTTGATGGCGTTTTTGATGCTAGGTGTCCATTTTAAGTCATGTGATATAGTAGAACCTAGAAATTTGAAGGTGTCTACTGTTAATACTGTGTTGTCTGGTATTGTAATAGGTTGTAGTATGGGAGGGTTTCTTCTAAACTCTACCACCATTTCTATGTTTTTGAGTGTGTTCAGTTCCAGATTGTTCCGGTTACACCCTGAGGCAAGTTGTACAATCTCCTGTCTGTATGCGGATTTGTCGTTGTCTCGAATGAGACCAATCACTGTTGTGTCATCAGCAAACTTCGGTATTTTAACAGATGGATCATTTGAGATGCAGTCATTGATATATAGGGAGAAGAGAAGTGGAGAAAGCACACAGCCTTGGGGGCAGAGGTGGTATTCAGCAGGTTCTGACCAGTTCTGGAGAACCAGTAGCAGAAATTTTGAGTAGTTCAGAGAACTGGCAAATACCACCTCTGACTGGAGATTTTACACTATCCTTCCCCTGCCACGCCCACCAAGCCATGTCCACAGAACCGGTAGTTAAAAAAAATTGAATCCCAGCACTGCTTGGGGGGCCCTGTACAGGTATCAGATGTGATTCTGCCGAGGTTCACCTGCTGCTTCCTGTCTGTTAGGAAGCTTATGAACCACTTACAAGTGTGTTCAGGTACCGCTAATTGGTTTAATTTACTTAGAAGAGTGTCTGGAATGATGGTATTGAATGCTGAACTGAAGTCTACAAAGAGGACCCTTGCCTAGGTATTTGGAGATTCAAGGTGTTGTAGGATGTAATGCAGAGCCATGTTAACAGCATCGATCTATTTGCTCGGTATGCAAACTGCATGGGATCTAACAGCGGATCCGTGATGGTTTTCAGGTGGGACAGCACAAGCCTTTCAAAGATTTTCATAACTACAAATGTTAGAGCAACTGGTCTGTAGTCATTCAGTTCCTTGATGGAGGGCTTCTTTGGCACTGGGATGATAGTAGAGCATTTGAAGCAGGAAGGAACATAGCACATTTCTAGTGATCTGTTGAAGATTTGGGTGAAGATGGGGGCAAATTGGTCAGCACAGACTTTTAAGAAAGAAGGAGTTATCTTGTCTGGCCCTGGTGCTTTTCCTGGCTTTTATCTGTGAAATAGATCTTGCACTTCTTTTTCTGTGATCACCAGAGGTTCTGAACCCAATGGGTTGGGGCCAGTTGTAGGAGGCTTGGCTGTTGTTGGTATGTTTGAGATGGGGGTTGTGGAGATAGGTGGCTGTAGTTTCCTTTCAAATCTGCAGTAAAACACATTCAGGTCATCTGCTAGTTGTTGATTTCCTTCTGCCTGGGAAGGAGGCTTGCTGTAGCCAGTGATGTTTTTATGTTTTCCACATGTTTGCTGGTTCATTTGATGAGAACTGATTCCTTAACTTTTCAGAGTAGCTGCTTTTTGCTGCTCTGCTCTGTTTTGTTAATATGTTTCTGGCCTAATTGTATAGCATTCTGTCACCTTTTCTGTAGGCTTCCTCTTTGGAATGACGTAGCTGCTTAAGTTTAGCTGTGAGCCAAGGTTTATTGTTACTATATATTTGCAGGTTCCTTGTTGGTACACCTTGTTGTGAAGACTTTAAAAGTCTTCACAGAATGATGTTACAGTATCTGTGAGCTCATCTAGGTCTGCAGAGGTATCTTCAAAAACATTCCAATCAGTGCAATCAGGGAAAGCCTAGAGCTTCAGCTTTGCCTCATCAGACCAAGTCCTCACAGATTTAATTGTTGGGTTTTTTGTGATTTTAAGTCTTTGTCTGTAGGCAGTTACAAGGTGAATCATACAGTGATCAGAGTGTCCCACAGCTGCTCATGGTAACGACCTATAAGCACCTTTTACTGTTGTGTAGCAGTGGTCTAAAGTATTTTTGCCTCTGGTGGGACAATTTACATGCTGGAAATATTTTGGGAGCTCTTTCCTTAAATTTGCTTGATTGAAATCCCCTAAAATGATGGGAAGGGAATCTGGGTGTTTGGCTTCAGCCTCCATAATTTGATCAGCAAGAGTTTGTAATGCCTTGTTTACACAGGCTTGTGGAGGAACATACACAGCTATTAGGAGAAATGAGAACTCATGTGGAGAATAAAATGGCTTGCAGTTGATATGTAAAGACTCTAAGTTTTCATCACAGAATTTATATATTATAGTTGCTATGAGACCAGCTGTTGTTGATATATAAACATAATCCTCCACCCTTTGTTTTACCGGATGTCTCTTCAATTCTGTCTGATCTAAATGTCTGAAATCCTGGGATGTATATGGTGTTGTCCCCATGAATTTGTGGATTAAGCCAAGTTTCAATAAAACAAAGAACAGCTGAATTATGAAAATCAGAATTTCATCTATTTAAGAGATGAATTTCATCCATCTTGTTAGCCAGTGAGCACAAATTAGTCAGAAAGATTGAAGGGAGAGGAGTTCTTCCCCCCCTATTCCTGAGTCTGTTTAAAATTCCCGCTCGTTTACCTCATCTCCTTTTTTGGCACTGCTGCTTCGTTGCTTTCTTTGTTGTAATCCATAGCACCGGGAAATTAGTTAGAATCTCCTTTGCATTTGCAAAGACAAGTGGGGTGAGGAATCTGAAAGCTGCTCCTTAAGGAAACATTGCCTAATTCTTAGCAGATGGTCTCGTGAGTATGAAATCCGTCATGAATTACAGATAATAATAAAGAATAAAGAAACCATTAGAGAGCATTTCACTGAGGCAGCCATTGTCAACACCATCTTGGATCAAGATGGGCATTGGTTCTCATGATTTCTTATTGCTTTGTCTCTTCATTAGAAATTTTGTGTTTTTCTTTTTAAGCTAACATGTTTTGCTGCTCAAAATAAAGTTTGAAAACTCCCAATCTGTGCTCATGAGACATAAAACAATTCTTTTTACAAAAAAATAAATAAATTCAAATGCATTTTAAAATTAAATTTGCTTCCAAAGGCAATTCTCTATTTTTAAAAATGGAAGGCAGATAGGCTGCCAAAGATAACTGAAAGTTATAAGAATTGCTAATTGTTAGAATTGGAAGTCATCATGTGGACATATCGTCTTCTCCTATGTGATGGTGTGGTAAGATGTTGGTGATGACAGTTATGCAAAACCTATAGCTATATTTCTGCCAATTGATTTATTATAGTCATGGTGATGCAGTGGTTAGAATGCAATATTGCAGGCCAACTCTGCCCACAGCCAGGAGTTTGATCCTGGTGGGGCTCAAGGTTGACTCAGCCTTCCATTCTTCCGAGGTCAGTAAAATGAAGACCCAGATTGTTGGGGGCAACATTTTGACTCTGTGAACTGCTTAGAGAGGGCTTTAAAGCACTAAGGTGTGGCATATAAGTCTAAGTGCTATTGCTATTGTTATATTTAGATGCCACCTGTCACATTCTGCAAAGTGACTCAAAACCATTTATATCCAACTTTTGTACACCAAACTGGAAAATGTATAAAAATAAGCCTTTCTGACTTTTTTTTTTTTTTTTTGGTGCATTGTAATTTCTCAGTGACTTAAGAAAAATGTTTCAGTGACCTTGACCATTTATATAGTGTGAGCTCCTCAATTTTAAAGTCTACATGTAAACTCTGAAAATGGTTTCAATTTGGACTTACATTTGCAGT
Source organism: Notechis scutatus (assembly GCF_049901735.1). NCBI lineage: Eukaryota > Metazoa > Chordata > Lepidosauria > Squamata > Elapidae > Notechis > Notechis scutatus. The sequence continues at coordinate 123,666,325 of NC_142009.1, read as the reverse complement.
TACTTTGATTCTCAGGGTTTATATTTATATTGTATTCAAATTGTCTTATTTACTGTAAGTCATACAGTCAATTTTAAATCAAGGGGTGGAATAAAAATGGATGAAAGATAGAAAAATTCTTTCCTGGTCTATATTAATACATCAACTTATAATGATGAAGCTAACTGCTGCTCTCTTCCTTTGATACTGACACTGCTGGGTCAAGTATTTTACAAGTTTTTTTTAAGTGGTTGGTGGTTAATTTAGTATGTTCCACCAAGGACTTTTCACTTCCAAGACTACCTTATTGTTTATCTATTAATCATGATGATGGAGCAGTAGAAAACACATCTCTGTTGAGTATTTACCAGATCCATTTAATTAGGCCAGTGCCTGCCTACCTAATAATTCTCCATAAAATCTAATACTCCCTCTTGGAGATTAGTGCTTGTTTATTTTTCTTTATTTTTCCTTTTCTATCACAAACAAGAATTGAGAAAATAATCGTGGATTGAGGGTTTTTTTAATAGTGTGAAGCACCAATAACATATTTCCCTCTTAAAATACTGTGGGAAGTGAGCATTTTCTAGTGTTCCTAACAGCCAGTGACTTTTATTGACTTATTATGCCTGGAAGAAAATTTAGCAGAACGTTTCTCTCAAAGTGTAACATTGCCAATGTTGTTTTCTTTTATTAGTGTTTTTCTTCTATATTTGGCGACGGTGGATATCATTGCCTTTCACTTCGTATCAGTGAAGAATTAAGTCCTATTTTCCCTCTAGATATCTGGGGCTATAATCTCTTTCAATGAGTATCTATGAAGTCCCCTTACCACAGGCTAGGTCAAAAAATAAGCAATTCTCTTTTTCTAACCATTTTATGTTGCTTTGGTCATAAACAGAACTTTGCTAGTGTCGCTCCTTTAGTGGAGACAGTTTGAAAGAAAATAAGGTTCTTGTTTTTGACAGAGTTGCATATTTTAGGATATTTCTTTTTTGGATGCCCCTATTCATTTAACACCTACGAGAGTGCCAGTCTCTAATGGCTGTTCAGTAATGCTGCCGTTAAATTTCTGGCCTTGAAACGACTCTCTATGGCTTGATTGGACAGTAAAAACAGTGTGGTGGCTCAGTAGCTTAATGATGCTGGAGATTGTCTATGTTCAAGCCCCAGCACTGTGTCGCAGGGTGAACTCCTGTCACTCGCCTCAGATTCTGTCCACCTAGCAGTTTGAAAGCCTGTTCTAAGTGAGTAGAGAGATAGGTACCACTCTGGTGGGAAGATGAGCTGGTGCTTGGTGCAGGCAGTCAGATTCCTGGAGGCTTTGAACTTTCCCAGTTGTGACACCCGTTTGTGAGGCAGCTCCAGAAAGGGAGGGGGGCCTTTGATGACACTTGTCTTTCTCTCTGGTGCAAAGCCAGCTCGCCCTTCTGTGACACACCTTAGGAAGTATGCAAGTGTGTCTTATAACAGGGCTGGTACCTTGCAAGCCAAACTGCAATAGCTGCTGTAACAATTTCATACACTAATAACAATACTGGACAGTAATCCTCATCTTTTCTTCTTTTAAAAAGCTAGCAGAAATGTGGTTTCTGCCTGCCCTGCGCTCTTTGACATGTCATCACTGCTATCTGGGAACTCAGCTTCACTTCTAAGATCATGTATTAATGAGGAGGTAATGATGCAAGAAGTGAACTACCTGTATCTATTAAGATAGCACAGACTCAGCACTGAGCAGCAACCAAAAAGAGCTAACATCTTGCAAAGAATATATCATTATTTTCCGTAATAGGAGGTAGATTCAATTTTTGGTTTTAAAAAAAAACCTTTCTCATAGATAATGCAGATTATCCAAATCTATATCTATCAGGCTTTGGGCATGATAATTGAGATTTTATTTTGCTCAATTTTTAGTCCAGTTAGTGGACAATATAGGCTGGGACCTACTGCTATGTTGAAGGTTTGTTCCCAAGCTCAGTATCACTGAAAACATTAATTGCTATTTCCATTTTTCACTGAAACTGAAGGAAGCTATTCACACCTTAACTCAGTGTCTGGAACTAGCAATGGTTTGGAATGAGAGGGGGAATTTGAAGCTTAGTTCAGAAGCCTTTCTGATCATGTACTAGGCGGGTCTAGAAAATGGTGTCCATCTTTTTATTTTTACTTTATTTATTTTTCACATTTTTGAACCACCCTTCTCCATGTGGTCCTACTTGTGACTTTTTCACCTCTTTACCCCCATGGCCAACAAAATCGACAGGGGTGCGTGTCCTGGATCTTGATCCCTTTTGTTTTCGACGGAGCAGCTTACACCATTTACAGAAACTCCCCTGTCTTGCTTCGAGCTGGCCCTGTGTGGTCTCCTAAAGATAAATCACCCAGGCTTCCAGGACAACTTTATCTTGATAGCCCATTCCTCTGGGAAGAAGCGAGCAGAGCCTCTCCGCTTCAAGCTCTCTAAGGTTTCGCGCATTGGTGGATGGAAAGAAGAATCAACCTCGAGTGGTCAGGATTGAACTCTGGCTGTGGGCAGAATTAGCCTGCATTCTAACCACTCTGAGAACAAGAGCATGTCTTATTTTCTTCTTGAACATCTTTAAAAGCTTATGTCCTATGGAAACCAGAGAAGATCTATAGAAGTGGAACAAGCAACAAGGCAGAGTCAAGAGAAGGGAAGAGATGTCTGGGGAGCACTATATTGAAAATATTATTTTAGTTTCTGTATACTTATGACTGCTTTATTGACACTGATGCCCATTGTCACTATGCAAGCATATCCTATATAAAAAAAATGGGGATCACTGTTAGCAGTTCCCCAGATTCTGTATATATTCAGACCACATTGTGATTTGTCCAGGATACCATTATGGGTACCTCTCTATTTAGTGCATCTGTGGAGTAGTTCCCTTTAGCAGTTCCTTTGCCATTAACTGTTTTAGTCAGGTGATCACCTGAACTTAAAAAGTAAAGTGTTGCATTTTCCTCCTCCTTATTCTTTTTGATAACTACTATACTATAAATTGTTCAAATTATCCAGCTTCCAAGAGTTGCTTTGCAAGTGAATGGGTGGTCTCTAAATTTGATAAATAAATAAAATATATAAATAAAATACATGTTCATTTTACTAGTCACATGCTCTAAAAGCTACAGGTCTAGGATCTGCCTCTACAGAAATGAACATTTTCCATTATTCTTATACTTATAAAGCTGCTAAGTAAAGGAACTTCTGTAGCTCTCCTATCAAATTCACATACTGGAATAAAGAGGTGGATGACTTGTTAAAGACATCTCTGAAGAAGGTAAATGTTGGCAACGCATCTACCAAGAAGTTACACATAGTTGGGGAAATGTCAAGGAGTTTTAGTCCTCCACATACATTTTTCATCTTATGGGTTCATGCTTGCCATTACACACATATTTATGGAATCAGTTCTACACTTTCTACACTAACACTGCCCATTTCTCACAATGTCAGATCTGGCAATGCAAATTCCTGAGGGAAACAAAGTTTCTTGGGAAAGAGAATAAAGATGCTGAGTTGGGGGTAATTACTACCTGCTTTTATTATTCTTAATTAGGTTTTGATTAATTTTAACTGATCCCTTTAAATTGTTTACTGTCCTGAACACTGTTTGTAAAAACTGGACTATACATCCTGTATCAGAGATGTTTAATTTCAATTAATAAATAAAAATATTCTGTTCAGATGGAATCACATCCTTTTCTAATCACAGATCTGTCATTGCCTCTTTATCTTTACAAATTGAAAAGTTATTTTGATTTGTAGAAGAGTAGAAGTGATCATTGTACTCCATGCAAGCAGTTGTGTGCTATGACTTAACTCATGTTGCTCATTCAATATACCTCATATGCAAATTATCAATATGAACATGGTTTGCATTTCCTTTTTCAGCATTGTGAAAAATATGTTCTGGCACTAAACATGGTTGTCATAGCTGGCACTGAACATGATTGCCATAGCTGCATTTTCAAAGTAATTGTAATAGTAAATGATGATGATGATGATGATGATGTGAACCAAAGTACAGAAAAATTGCTGCAGTCTGTGAAAACAGATAACTTTATAAAAATAACAGAAACAAAGGCAGAATACAAGAAAAAACAGCTGGATGACAGATTAAATGGATGGAAAACCAAAGCTTTGTATGGACAGCACTTGAAAAACATTGAAGGAAAATGTGATAACAACTTGACATGGTTAAGATGGGAACTATCAAGAAAGAAACAGAAGGTTTAATACTGGCTGCTCAAAAACAAGCACTACAAACTAATGCCATGAAAGCGAAGATACAAAAATCCACTGGCAGTCCAAACTGCCGACTTTGCAATGACAAACTTGAAACTGTTTCACACTTAATATGTGAGTGCAGTAAAATCACGCAAACTGATTACAAAGACATGACCGAGTTGCTAGATTAATCTCCACTGGTCATTATGTAAAAAAATACAATTTATCTGTATCTGAAAAGACATGGGAATATAAAGTGGAAAAAGTTGTCAAAAATGAGAAGGTGAAGATTTTGAATACAGATGGATCATCGTTTGGAACACAACACGCCAGATATCACAGTTGTCAAAAACCAAAGTGTACAATTTATTGATATCACTGTATCAGGAGATGCCAGAGTAGAAGAAAAAGAACTGGAAAAAATCATGAAATATTGCAACTTGGCCATGAAAGCTATGCGATTATGGATGAAACATGAAACAGTGATACCCATTGTCATCGGGGCACATGGTACCATGTACAAGAATTTTATAAAATACATCAAGAAATTGCAACTTCTTGCAATAAGACCAGCAGTACTGCAAAAACTGCACTACTTGGAACATCATACATGTTAAGAAAAGACTTGGTTGATACCTAGGATGCTGGCAGCAACCCATATCAACCATTAGCGCCAGTCAATTATATTTTTGATACATTTTTAAATGTTCAGTTGACTGAGTTTCATGTTTAATGAATAAAAGAGATAATAATAGATAATGATAACTGGAGCACCACTTGAACATAATAGGGTATTGACAAATTTGCCATCAGTCAACTGCAGAAGGCAGCTTTACTCGGAACTGCTTCCATCCTGCAACCAATACTTGTAACACCATCAAACATCCAGATTTGCTTATCCCAGGTCCTTGGTAAGGACTCAATAGGTAGACAAAAATGCCAAATCCCAGTCTGAACATCTGGTTGACTATGCAATTATTAATAATGATGATAATGATAATAGCGTTAATAATATAATGTGCTTTTGGTACAAATAGGCACTAGCTTCTCATCTGCATACTGTAGCATGATGTTGTCAATAAGTTATAAATTAATGTTCTTATGTTCAGAGCATTTTTAATCACAGCAGCAAAAGCTGACTTGACTAGGAGCTTGAAGAGGAAATGTGAAAAAATTGGCAGCCATTGGGTCATTAACTATTCAATTTAACATGTTTAACTACCTCAGTTACAGAAGGATGTTATTCTTTTATGCAACTATACAAGGTAAAATATAAAAGGAAATGTTTCTGCAAGAAGTCAATGGGGGGAAGCATCATTTAATGGTTAATGTTGATGCATTTATTATTTACTTATTTGATTGTTTATCTCATCTTTATTACTTTTATGTAACTCAAGCTGGTGAACATACCTAATTCTTCTTCCTCCTCCCCTTTTTTCTCGAGTGGCCAGTGGCTTGAGAAACAGTGGCTAGCCCAAAAATTACCCAGCTGGCTTTCACGCCTAAGGCAAGACTAGAATTCCCTAACTTTGACAATGTGAATTGGCAATTTATGTTATTACAGCTGGAACAGATGGGTTTTGGTAAAAAATGCATCCAAGCAAAAGAAGCTATATATCATAAACAAACAGCAAAGGTAATGATAGAGGGAGAATTAATGGACTCTTTTCTTATATTGATATAAGAAAAGGAACAAGACAAGGGTGCCCATTGTCACCTCTGTTGTTTGTGTTAATCTTGGAAGTACTAAACAGAAATATAAGAGAAGAAAAGGATATAAAAGGGATGAAAATTAAAAAAGAAGAATTTAAATTGCAATCATTTGTAGATGATCTGGTTTTCATCTTAGAAGACCCACTAGAAACAGCAGTAAAATTGATAGAAAAGATAGAGGTATATGGGAAAGTGGCTGGTTTGAAAATAAACAAGGACAAAACAAAGATTTTGACAAAGAATATGTTATCAAGACAAAAGGAAAAACTGCTGGATGTATTAAAAATCCAGGTCACGAATAAGATCAAGTACTTTGGGATACATTTGACAGCAAGATGTAGTACACTAAAAGAGAATAACTATATTAAACTTAATCAGAAGATAGTGCTAGATTTGGCGAAATGGGAAAATTTACAACTGTCATTAATAGGGAGAATATCAACAATCAAGATGAATATATTACCTAGAATTTTATATTTGTTTCAAACAATCCCAATTAGGCTTGGAAAAGATTATTTTGAAGATTTAAATAAAATTGTGTTGAAATACATATGGCAAGGTAAGAAAGCGAGAATAAAATTAAAACTTTTGCAAGATGCTAGAATAAGAGGAGGATTTGGTTTGCTTAACTGGGAGTTGTACTATCAAGCTACAAATCTGATGTGGGTTAAAGAATGGATAACATTAAGAGATGCTAGATTGTTGACACTAGAAGGACATGATCTGTTGTTGGGGTGGCATGCTTTTTTATGGTATATAGGAACTAAAACACAGGGGTACTTTAGAAGACATTATATACGGGAGTCTCTGTGGTTAAACTGGGAGAAGACTAAAAGGCAATGTTATTTGAAAATTCCAGTCTGGCTATTGACTATTGAAGCTTTTTCTTATCCTATAATATACAAAGAGGAATGAACAGTTAGATATGGTAAAATATTGAATGAAAAGGGTGAACTTAAATCTATGCAAAAATTAAATAAAATATGGATTATCTTGTAAAACATGAATGAATAATAGTATAGTCAAATGATTGATTAATAATGATATTAATGTATTTAGGAATATTTGATTGATTGACAATATGAGAATATATGCAATGTAATTGTAATGGAAGACTACGAAGTGGAAGCACAAAACAATTTGTAAACCAACTGACACACTGTATGCATATATATGGAAGATGGCTTGATGTTTTTATGTTTTGTTTGTCTATGTTTGTCTTAAAAAACAATAAAACTAAAAAAATAGAATTCCCTAACTTCTGGTTTCTAGCCTGAGCCTCAACCATTAGGCTAAACTGGCTAATTTATAAAACTAATAAGGAAGCAGTTAGTATGTGCTGGTTCTATATTAATAAGCTTTGATTTGATTTGATTTGGAGATTCAAGATAGGGTGAGGCCATGATTCAGTATATGTTTGTGATTCAAGAGGGGTGTGCTTCGAGCTGCTTTGAGAATCCATTTCAGATTTCTCCATAGACCAAAATGAGTAAGCATTTCATCCATGTGGTTTTTTTCATCTTTTTTTAGCCGAGCTTGAAAACTGCAGACCCCCTAGAAAATATTAAATTTGTCCAGTTTCAGCTGGATACCTTCACTGCAATAAATGTTTCAAATTATTTCCCCTGTATCTGTAAGACAGGTAGCAATAACAGAGATGAGGAAAGGATAACTCAGCAACTCCCAAAGTATCCATTAAAGACCTTGAGTTGTGTTGAACCAATGCAGGAAGTATCCTACTCGAACGTAGCAAATAAATAGTGGCTTTTTTTCCCCCCTCAAAAAATATATATGCTATTTTCCACTTGCTTCTCTGAGATGCCATCCTTGATTTGACACTAAAGAATGCCCAATGGCTTGTCCTTGGGGTGCTCTGATTGCAGCTGTGTTTTGTGGGTTGACAGCATTGGCATAGCTGATTGGCAAGCTTGACCCCTCCTGGGAAGAACCCCTCATCAGTACCAGAAGTTGATTGTGTCAGGGTGGTGATTTGCTTGCAGCACTTAATATTACAGTAGTTTTTTTTAGTTTGCAGCAGAAACAGAATGACACAGTGAGGTAAAATAAAATACCAAAATATAGACAGGCTAAAAAAGAAAGAAAAAAAGAATCTGACACAAAACAAGTGGCATTAGTAGTTTTTGTGGATATTTGCAAAATTAATGCAAAATTGGTGCAAGATAAGGGTCAACAGAATTCAGGAGGGGTTGACTTGGAGTACTTGTGTGAGCGCAATGCCTCTAAACTGATGACATGTTTAATTCCACCTCCCAGCTCTGCCTGCTCTTCTCTTACAATATTTTTAGGATTCCACATTGTTTTTTTCTGGCTTTAATTCTCATTTCCAAAACTTATCATCTTTAGAGTATTCTATTATATTGTTTTTCATGATGACTCTACAGTCATGGGTAAAAGTAGCTGGAGTCAGATGACAAACTCTGGACATGTTATTTCTCGGGATATAAGTGATAGGAAGATCACCCCTATTGTCAGGATGAAATGCAAATTTTTATATTATGTTTATGTTAGGATGAAACAAAGAAAAATACAGATGTTTATGTCCAGCTGAAACTATAGCACTGAATGTTCTAAAGGTGCTTTTCATAAGGCAATTGGACTTCCTCTGTTTTTTTCCTTGAAGACATTTTACTTCTCATCCAAGAAGCTTCTTCATTGTATGTCATCTCTAACAATTCTCAAAAGCAATAGAAAACCTATAGAATTTATGATGCTTTTTGAAAGCTGTAATGCATTTTAAAGCCACCAACTTTGATTTACTGCTTCAAATCTGCTTTAGTGGAATCATTAATTTATATAATAAAAACATTTAATAAATGAATAAATAATAGTTTTACAAAAATCTAGTCTTTCCCTTGAGTACACTTTCTTGGAAAATGAAGGGCCCATGGGTTCCGATATGATATATTCTAGTTTGTAATGTTTGTGTGTGTATACTCTTATGGAAAAATTAAAATATAATCCTGCAATGGGATTGTAAGATATATGCAGGTATCAAAATAAGATATGTTTCTATTTTTTTCCCATTCTTAGAAGTTTTGTGCATTCCAACCTAATTAAAATTAATAACTGAGTTTTCCTTTAAATTTTGAAAAAAACACATTCAGGATTTCTGATTGTAAAATAATTGGCTACACATTGTTCTTGATTAAACCTTTCTTCTAACGCTCCTAACAATATTTGAAAGCGCTCTCTCCCCTCCTCTCTCTCCTTAAGAACTAGACATATCACATAGGTGTATATACAGTACTATTAAAGATACATTTTTGAATTAATCTTATATCTAAGTCTAAAAGAGGACGGAAGCATTTTACCTACAATAAAATAATTTGTTAATATAGACAAATTATCCTGTTAAATGTAAGGATTTGGGATAGTAATCATAGAAAACCAAAAAGAATGATTAAAAGACAGATATAAAAGCAATGCAAATCTGAGGCCAATTGTTCGCGCACACTGACAATTATTATGCATAACTATTGTATGTTATATATCAGTGGTCCCCAACCTTTTTTGTACCAGGGACCAATTTCACGCAGAAACACTTTTTCAAGGACCGTGGGGGGGGGGGAGAGGAAGGAGTCCGAGTTTGGTGGTTTGCTTGCAGACGTTTCATTACCTGACTAGGTAACATCTGATGTTGTTACCTAGTCGGGTAATAAAACATCTGCCAGCAAACCACCAAGTTCAGGGAGCGCCAATGCCTCCTCATTGCAACCCTGAGCGACATATATTCTCTTCTATTGGGACATTTAAAACGGAGGGTTTCAGCTGCAGATTCAGGAACTGCGCCGGGCTGAGGAGCGCCTTCAAAACTGAGCGCTGGGCGGCGGCAGCCCACGGCTGTCTCCGCGGCTCAGGACAAGTCTCTGCAGGACGGCTGAGAAGCCCCGCCTCTCGGCCCTGCCTCCCTCAGCCTCATCCCTCAGGTGTCTGCCTCGTTCCTCTCTCAGTCGCTCTCTCGCTCCTCCACTAGCCCAGGAAGAAACTGCTTCAAAGAAGCCAGCAGGGTGGCTTTTCCTGTCAGCGCAGCTCCTCCGAAGTGCCCGTTCACCCCCACCCCGCCGCCCGCGGTTCAATCCAGTGCTCCGTTCTGCCTGCCTGCCTGCCTGCCTTCGTTTCTGGTTGTTTCAGAGCAGCTTTGGCTGAGAAAAAGAGGCGAATAGTTATTATTCTCAGCCGAAGCTGCTCTGAAACAACCAGAAACAAAGGCAGGCAGGTAGGCAGAACGGAGCACTGGATTGAACCTGGATTGATTGGCGGTGGGGTGGGGGTGAACGGGCGCTTCGGGGGAGCTGCGCCGACAGGAAAAGCCACCCTGCCGGCTTCTTTGAAGCAGTTTCTTCCTGGGCTGGTGGAGGAGCGAGAGAGCGACTGAGAGAGGAACGAGGCGGGAGGAAACCGAAGCCACTGAGCTGGAGAGCAGGACAGGCTTTGGTTGCTTCCTCCCTCCCCTTCTTTCATTTGTGTCCTTGATCCCTGATCCCAGCAGCATTCACCGAAGGCGAAGAAAGCCGCCATTTTTATTTTATTTTTTATTTTTATTTTCTTTGTGGCCCGGTGCAAAGTGATCCACGGACCGGGACCGGTCCACGGCCCGGTGGTTGGGGACCCCTGTTATATATAATATAACTTACAAGAAATCAGCCCAAAATTTTACAAGCCAACCTGGAGAATACAACAGAGAAAAGATGAAACTGCTTTATGATGTTGTTATAAAACAAACAATATAATTGTATGTGAAGGATGGATTTGACTGAACTGTCAGATGAAGACAAGTTCAGTTAGCTAGAGTAATTTTTCTACATTTCTCATACAGAAGTACAAGGTAAGGCTGTTGAATCTGGACCTTAAAAAATCCTTAGTTTTGATGGGGAGATTAATAAATTTATATAATTAACTAGTTTCCACCTTGCCTTGTTAAATCATGCTGAGATAGTTTTCAGAATAAAATTACTCTCCCTTTGATAATCAATGTCCAGGAGTCATACCATAATTACTCTCTTAGCTTGAGTAAGCTCAAAAAATTAGAAGAAGAACTCTTGTTGTTTTAATTACTTGTGACCATGAAGACTGCAATTTATTAGATGGGATGGACAGAAAAATTCCAACTGGACTATAGGAGGGTGTTAAGATAACCCTTCAGTTCATTTCCTGGGATCTCTTTGTAGAAGAATGTATGCATATAAGAAGAAAAAAAGCCTACTGAAGTATCTAAAGATAGATGCCTCTACAGAGGGCAGCAAGGGTCTCATGTGACATCCTAATGGAAACAGAAAACAACTGAACTTGCATCATGATGTCACTATGCATGCTTCATCATTTTGTCATCAATGTGCTTAGACACCGATGCCTATGGCTTAACACCAGAAAGGATAAATAAAGGGCAAGGAAGTCACAATGCTGTGATTTTTTAAAAAAGTGCATCCTGAAATTTCTATTCTCATGGTGAGAGAATGAAGACAGAAAGGAGATGAAAACCTTTATTCTTCTTTCAGGAACTAGGTTGAAAGAGAAAGTTTAAAAATACCAGTCTTTCAACTTAGGAAACAGAGTGAGGGCGAAGAGAAGGAAAAGTCCTCCGCTTGATAACTCTGTTCCTATGTTCCATCTATAATGTTTGTGCAGCTCCAACTTCATCGCTGATCACAGCAGGAAACCTCATCCCTTTCCTAACCTCTAATTTCAGCAAACATTGCAAACTTTCCTCCATTGTGTGGAGATCACAGAACACAGAATATAGAATAACAGAGTTGGAAGGGACCTCAGAGGTTATCTAGTACAACCCCCTATTCAAGTAGGAGGAGACCCTATATCATTTCAGACAAATGGCTGTCCAGTCTCTTTTTGAAAGCCTTCAGTGATGGAGCACCCACAACTTCTGAAAGTAAGCTGTTTCACTGGTTAATTGTTCTCACCGTAAGGAAATCTCTCCTTAGTTCTAGGTTGCTTCTTTCTTTGGTTAGTTTTCATCCATTGTTTCTTGCCTTGCCTTTGGTGCTTTGGAAAATAGTTTGACTCCCTCAAATATTGGAATACTGTTATCATATTCCCCCTGGTCCTTCTTTTCATTAGACTACACATACCCAATGATGTAGGTTTTTCTCTCTCACACTTTTTTTTTAAACAAAACCAAGATGGAAAAAGAAGTCCCTGAAATGTGGAGGAGGTTGAATTTTGTCTTCATTTTTGTAGGAATTATATCTTCACAGTAGAAATTCATCCAAATGCTTATCATTTATAACCAAGTTAGTATTTTGTGATCACATTCAATGCACAACTGTCATTATTCTTTATTTTATGATCTCGAATTCTTTAACAGAAGGTCAATAATTCCCACTTAATAATTGAAAAATCCATAATGGTTATCATAGCTGTTCCAGTTAATAAGCAAACAATAAATGGATAAACATCAAGGGATAAACATCAAGGGAACTGTGTTGAAGAATGCACTAATGCCCTAATTCATTTTTGACAGTCTGATTTTGTTCCAGTTGTTTATTTATTATTACTATTTATTATGATAAATCACAGCTGCCATAAGAAGAGCAATAGTGAAATGGTATCTTTTCAATGTGTTGATAGGCACCAGAGTTGTCTGTCTGTCTTTTTTCTTTCTTTCTCTTTCTTTCTTTCTTTCTTTCTTTCTTTCTTTCTTTCTTTCTTTCTTTCTTTCTTTCTTTCTTTCTTTCTTTCTTTCTTTCTTTCTTTCTTTCTTTCTTTCTCTTTTTATTTCATTTTTATTTATTTAATCATTGCTTTATAAGTAACTCAAGGTGGCGAGCATACCTAATGTTCCTTCCTCCTCCTATTTTCCCCAGAATAACAACCCTGTGAGGTTAGGTTGAGAGAGAGAGTGACTGGCCCAAAGTAATAAATAAGTGACCATATACATTGATTTAGAAAGACAAATTAGATAGATAGATAAATAGATAGATAGATAGATGATAGATAGATAGATAGATAGATAGATAGATAGATAGATAGATAGATAGATAGATAATGGACAGGTGGATGATAGACAGACAGGCAAAATATATATAAGGATGAATGGATCTAACTTATGGTTGCTATGTAGTGTTGGACAGATTTTGCAGTCCAGATCTGGTATTCCTAAGTATGTATTTGAACAAACTTATTGCTAAATATTGTTAACAATTCTTTCTTGGTAATTAATAAATGATATAAAATATTTTGTTGATACAGTTATTGAAATGTAAGTTTGAGAAATAAAAGAGAGGCCCCTGCCAACATTTGAATGTACCATAAAACCAATGAAAAGCAATTGTTTTTTTCAAATGGCCAGACTTCAGTGGATGGTGTCATTAACAATTTTGTTTATGCTCAGAGCCAATTGGAATGGAAAGGCCTGAAAACGCAAAAGAGGAAGGAAATGCCAGACCAAACAAACAAAGCCCCAACTCATCAGAAGTGTTTTTATGATTTGGCTTTCCTATTTGGAATGTGGCTTAAAATTGCTCTTGAAATTTCATTTAAAGAGCTGTTTTAATTTCTGGGATGCCTCTTCAGGCAAAGTAGGCAGAGAATTAGAGAAGGAAAGATTTAGTTAGAACACCAGAAAAATGGCTATGCTCCCAGCTGTTTCCATTTCCCCCCATAACTTGCTGAAATTAGAAGAAAGTCAACTAGTCATGCTAGCAAAATACCGTATCCTTGGTGGGATATGCACACCGTATGAAGTAGTAAACATAGGGAGTTGACCTGGAAAACCAAGGCATATATGAAGTCCCCTGTGCATCATGCCCTGCCACATACACTGGACAGACCAATAGAAGAATAAGTACCCACCTGGATGAACACAAAAATGCAGTAAAAAAGCTGGAACACACTTCCTCACTAGTCCAACACATGAAAGCCACAGGTTATAGCATCAACTTCAATGGAATCAAAACCCTAGCCACTATAGAAAACCCCAGCCACAAAATTATCAGAGAAGCCATAGAGATTGAAAAAAGATCTGAAAGCATGAATAGAAGAGATGATTCTTCCAGAGTGTCAATTATTTGGAAGCCTGCACTCACAAACAAAAAAATCTCCACACCACAAGCCAGGCAAACACCTGGGGCACAAACAGTATTCCCCCCTGGTACTTCCAGCTCAAACACACCCCAACCAGGCACCCAGATGAAACCTAGCTTTCTAATAAATGATAGCCATCCATTTACTTGGAGACAAGCTGCACTAAAAGCCTCCAATACAGGAACACAATGTTGCCAGCCAATCAAGACCAAAAAAGCCACAAAACAGACAGAAGATATTAGAAACACCAATCAAGCAGAACACAGCAAACTCCAAGACCAATAAACACAGACCAAGACTCCCAACCAATCAGGATGAAGAAAAAACCATTCTGGCACAGTGTAGGCTAGCCTCAAATGTAAAACTGAAACGGCTGTGAAAGTCTGACTCACAGACGAACACAATACAGAAGCCTGATGATGGCAGATGAGATTCTGCCGAAATGTTGCTACAACTTTAAAAGCACAACTATAATGACGTGGGAAAATACCAGAACAAAGCTGAATAACATACATACATACATACATACATACATACATACATACATACATATATATAGGTTTCCTTAAGTTTTCGAGGTACTTACATGTATGGTATTCAGCTTTGTTCGGGTATTTTCCCACGTCATTATAGTTGTGCTTTTAAAGTTGTAGCAACGTTTCGCAGAATCTCATCTGCCATCATATATATATTATATTATATTATATTATATTATATTATATTATATTATATTATATTATATTATATTATATTATATTATATTATATTATATTATATTATATTATATTATATTATATTATAATATAATATATATATATATATATATATATATATATATATATATATATATATATATATATATATATATATATATATGATGTATATGTATATGTATATATATATGATGTATATGTATATGTATATGTATATATGTATGGTATTCAGCTTTGTTCGGGTATTTTCCACGTTATTGTAGTTGTGCTTTTAAAGTTGTAGCAGCGTTTGCAGAATCTCATCTGCCATCATCAGGCTTCTGTATTGATGATGGCAGATGAGATTCTGCCGAAACGTTGCTACAACTTTAAAAGCACAACTACAATGACGTGGGAAAATACCCGAACAAAGCTGAATATCATACATGTAAGTACCCGCGAAAACTTAAGTATATATATATATAAAATAAAAGGCTAAATGAGACCAATTCCTTTCTAGTACACTATTAGGTAGCTCTTTTTCAAATTAGTATTTTTCCATGTTTGGTTATTATAGGGCTGCTTTAACTAATTATGTGCCATCAGTGTCATCTCTTAGCAACCATATAGATGGTCCTTTTTCAGGATGATCTGTCTCAAATTGGGTTCTTCAATTTCCCCCTCATTGCCATTGAAACAAGCAGTATTAATGCAGATAATCCTCAAGTGATAACCGTATTGGAAGTAGAATTTCAATTGAAAGTCAGTGCAATGGTAAATCAAGTCAATGCCTGACTGGACCTGATTTCATGACTATTTTCATGTTGGTTGTTAAGAAAATCACATGCTCAATGGTTGTTAGCAAAGTCATCTGCCCAAATGGATGCTTTTTGCTGGAAATTGGCGAAAAAGTTGCAATTTCAATCACATGAACGTGAGTTGCACATGTGAAGTGGTTGCCAAGCACCCAAACTGTGATCACATGACCACAGGGAGGTTGTGATAGTTGTAAAGGTGTGTACAAGTCATAAAGTGTTTTTTCCAAAACCATCATACCTTAAGATGTAAATGGATTAAACACTGCAAAAATATATTCTTTGTTCACATATTCATTTTCAATCCTTTTATTAATCTAAAGCAGGGTGGGCAAACTACGGCCCGCGGGCCACATCCGCCCGTTGGTCTGTCCAATGCGCCCGCCCTGAAAAAGAATCGCTGCCATTGGTCTGTCCAATCCGGCCCGCCCCTGAAAAAAAATCGCTGGGCGTGGCGTATTGCCCTGTGCCGCGTGGCCCCCAAAGCTGCAAAACAGTGCGGAGCGATCTAGGGGTAGGAAAGAAAAGAAATTTGCAAAGGCCTTGGCTGGGAGTTCGAAATCACCTTCGAGTGCGACCTCTCCGAAGGTGAGTCCCCGCCGATCCCCTTTATTTTCCGGGGCTTCCAGGCTTAAACTTTGCAAAGGCAAAGCTTGCAGGCTGGAGCGTCTTCCCGCCGAGGAGCGGGAAGGGTTCCACCCGGCGGGCGGGCGGGCTGCTTGGAGCCACCTAAAGCTAGGCCGCTGCTGGTGGAGCCTTGCCCTGCCTTGGTGCCCCGTTTCCCGGCTTGGCGGTCCTGCTCGGGCGGCACTTTAAAGCCTGCTCCCAGCACCCGAGCAACTTCCCAGCAACTTTCGGCTTCCTTTTAACTCGGCGCCCGCGCCTGGCCCCGAGCCGCGCGGCGGTGGGCGGGCAGGCTGCTTGGAGGAGGCGACCCGGTGGTGCTCCGGCAGCAGCAACAGGCAGTTTCGCCGGGCTCCGCTCAGGTGTCCGGCTGGGGCTGTCAGGAGTTGCTACCGCCGGCGCAGCTCCGTGCGGCTCCTGTCCGCGTTGCCTTGGGAAGAAAAGGCAAAACCAGGAGCGCGGAGCCGCGCCGGCGGTAGCAACTCCTGACTCAGGGGCCTCCGAGGGAGGGGAAGGAGGAGAAGAGGGGGAAGGGGGCGATTCCCAAAAAATCTTGTGCTGACCCGCCCGTCTGTCAAATTTTAAAAGTCAATGCGGCCCCGAGCCAAAAAGTTTGCCCACCCCTGATCTAAAGCAACCAGTGCATAATTGTATGCTCTATAAAATAAAATGACTTGGGAGGAGCCTGGAATTTCAGATAATTTTGTTTTGTTTCATATGTGTGATATAATATAAAATATTGAATAGGATCTGTGGTGGTGTAGTGGTTAGAATGCAGCATTGCAGGCTAACTCTGCCAAGTGCCAGCAGTTCAGTCCTGACTGGTTGAAGGTTGACTCACCCTTCAGTAAAATAAGAACCCAGATTGTTGGGGGCAATATGCTGATTTTATAAACCACCTAGAGAAGACTATAAACCATTGTGAAGCAGTATACAAGTCTAAATGGTATTCTTATTGTTATAATAAGTCTACCAAGGCAAACATTACTAAAAAAAATTCTCCAAATCACAGACTTAATTCAGAAATGAAAGTATTTGAACAGAAAACTCAAGTTTGAAACTGGTATCCTTGGCACTTATATTGGATTTTCTTGAGAGACTATATAAATGCATTCAATTTTGAAATATTCCGAAAGTTAGTCTTAGTAAAGTATTTCTCTCTACTTTTTAAGAGAGTGTCATTAGATGGCAAATAGATATTTGCCAGCAATTTATGGACTGAAATGCCTGATTGCTTTCAATCTGACGGTTTGCCTTTTACCCTACTTTTCTTTTTCATTTTCCTAATGCTGTGATGCACGCAGAGCATTAGCTGAGGAGGCGGAAAAAAGCAAAAAAAATAAATAATAATTACTGAAATGCTACAGCTGAAAACGGTTCATTTCTAAACTGTACATGGATTTATAGCTTTCATTCTAGAATTATACATAATATCTACAGTTGCGATAGGGGAGTAAATAAAAATTATTTAACACATGACTATATAGATTGAGGATTAAGATAACATCCTTCAAATAAAGTCATTCCTAGCAACTCTGTGGAGGGTTTCCTTGGTAACAATAACAAAATGGTTTGTCATTGCCTTCTGGGATTTTGTTTCTTCTTTCTTTCTTTCTTTCTTTCTTTCTTTCTTTCTTTCTTTCTTTCTTTCTTTCTTTCTTTCTTTCTTTCTTTCTTTCTTTCTTTCTTTCTATGTTTTTTGCTTTGCTTCCCAGTTTTATGTGTAGATCTAAGATATTCCTGGTGGTTTCTAACGCAGTCAAATCTGACCCTGCTTAGTTTTTCAGGGTCAGTTAAATGCTGCCCCTTGTTGGACCTATGAAATATGGAAACATGTAGAAGACAAAACTATTCTTCCCTGTTTCACACATTTATTCACCCACCAATATCTGATTCCTATTTGCTCTATTTTTATTTATTTAATAGAGGAAATGTCCTCTCTTTGGGCAGTCCTCTAGAACAGGGGCCCTCAATCCCCAGGCTATAGCCCAGTACCGAGGACACAGCCCGTTTAGAACCAAGCTGCAGAAGTGGTGGGCGAGCATGTGTGCATGCAAAACTGCATTTGTGAAAGCAGCATGCACATGTGAAAACACCCCCTCTCCCCCCAGCTGCCGCCACCACTGCTTCTGCTGATTAAGTGAGCCAAAAACGTTGGAAACCACTGCTCTATAATTCTCGTACCATTTCAGACACATATGAGATATTTTTTATTGTGGAGGCATGTTTTCTATATACATAACAGAATCAGCATTCTATACTCTGCAAGGTCCCATTACGGTCTCTGCTCAAGAGCTTTCAGGTATTTTCTTTCTTGGAGATTTTACTGCAAATGGAAACAAATAGACATCAAGCTATTGATTCTAGAGAACGGGTAGAACCTGAGAACAAAATGGACACCAACCTTTCCTGTTTCTTTTCCTTGTTATTCTTTCCAACCCAGTGGAAAATGCTGGAAAGAAGCTATGTGAAGAAAATTGGAAAAGGTGTCACTCTGTCAGCATGGTAGTTCCAAAAACTGGACAGAACAGAACCAAATCTGTCTTAGAGGAACAAACAGTCTTTGATTAAACAATTATGAATTTATGATCCAGTTAAAACTGAATTTCCTCAGTGGAGTTTCTTCAGTAGAAGCAAGCTATGTGGTTAATAAGATGACTACAGGTAGTCATCCACAACCAGTGGTGGGATTCAATTTTTTTTTTACTACTGGTTCTGTGGGCATGGCTTGGTGGGTGTGGCAAGGGAAGTACACTGTAAAATCCAGTCAGAGTAGTATTTGAGTACTCAAAATTTCTGCTACCGGTTCTCCAGAACTGGTCAGAACCTACTGAATACCACCCCGATCCACAACCATTCTTTTAATGTCCATTCAAAGCCACAAGAACACTGAAAAAAGTGATTCATGACATATTTCACACTTTTCACATAGACATCCTCATAGACATCCATTTCCAGGTCATGTGATTGAAAATCAGATGCTTGGCAACTGGCATGCATTTATGACAGTTGCACTGTCCTGGGATCATGTGAGTACCATGTGAGTACCTACCCAGCCAGCTTCCAGCAAACAAAGCCAATGAAGGAAGCCAGATTTGTTAATGACTGCATGGTTTACTTAACAACTGTAGTGATTCACTTAACAATAGTGGCCAGAAAAGTGTTAAATGGGGCAAAGCTTACTTAAAACTGCCTTTCTTAGCAATCAAAATTTTGGGCTCAGTTGTCGTCATAAGTCAAGGATCATTGTATTAAAACTTACACGATTCAAAAACAATGAACATAAAAATTGAAATATCTTTGAAATGCTGTATGACTAAGTTATATTAGAAAGCTCTATTTGCAGAAATATTCAAGATGTTATGTTTTGTATGGAGACAAACACAGCAACTCAAGATTATCAGCAAAACTCTCCTCTGCTCTCTTTTTTCATCTTTTCTTCTTTTGAAAAATAAGAATGTCTTATATTACAGAATTTAACTATTTCTATAGCTTAATCTTTTTACAGTTCCTGTTGTCAATAACACTTTTAAGTATTTACTTGAATGCATTTTAAGTTTAAATTACAGGGCCATTAATATTCAAGGCAGACTTAATAGAAAAAGATGCTTATAAACTCCAGACATCTTTGTCACTGATATAAGAGACAATTTTCTTTATAAGTACAGGGAGATAGTTGTGACTGTTCCATGTTGTCTCATTTATCTCTGTTACACTGATGAATTCATTTCATTGACAATGCTTTGTCTGAATAATGAAGAGTAGGATGAGATGGCCTGATGGTTAAGATGGAATATTTAAATTTTATTTCAATTACAGTGCAGTTTAGGTTTAAGATTTGCTTTCAGAAGATCCATCACAGACAGATTTTCTGTTGTAATTTGTATTTTCTGCATTTTTTTTAGCTTTGTTCAGAACCTGATTATCATAATACTTTCTTTTTTCCACAGCACTTAGTTTATAACATGATGAAGCAATCCCTCAGTGGCATATCCATTTTATACCTCACACCATTAATTCTTATAATGTAACTAAAATATATAATTAATGCTTTTAAAGCCAAACCAAAGGAATAGTTAAAGTGTGAATTTTTCAAGTAGCACTTAAACTACTAGTCATTGAGTTATGAATGTAATGGAGCCTGCCAATTACATTTGTAACCCAAGGATTCATAGGAATGAATCATATAACTTGAACGTGATCACTCCCTGCTTCCCCCATGCATTTGCTAATTGAATGTGTGGGTCATTAAATGGACAAGGTATCTCAGGGTGGGATACCCACTGAGATATCTCATGCTTTCCCCCCCCATCCTTCCCAACCGAGTCACTTATCTTACGTAGATCTCAATGATCAAGACAGCTTTCTCCTCTCCAGCCTCTCTGCTGAGGTTTTGCCTTGATGAAGGCTTGCTGAGGCCTGCATGGATGAAAGATTGTGGTCGTCTTTGCAAAAAGCCTTTGCCACCAAGAACAGAGGCCAGGAGGGGCACATGCTTCCCTCTGAGTTTCCGTTTATGGTGGCAAAGGTCTTTCCTCAGAAAATATATTCAAGAAGTAACATGTCAGTTTAAGGTGAAGCTTGTGAAAAAAGCAATTGAAGAAAACAAAGGGATTAATAGAGCAAAATGCAGGCTTATAAATACAAGAAAGGTTTTATATTAAAACATGAAGATGGCTTTGTGTGTTAAAAAAAAAAAACAAGACAGGAAAGGTTAGAAATAATTGGAAAATTCTATTCAGAGCTATACAAAGATCAAGATCACTCAAAAGTAACAACACCCACAAAAGAGGAAATCAGATATCCTAGTGGAGGAAGTATTATGCCATAAAATCAATGAAAATGGCCAAGCTTCAATTGACTGTTGAAATGCTGAAAGCTGGTGGTAACAGCTTACACAAAATTCTAGGATTCTTTTTTAGTTTTGGGAGTGTGGCTCGAGGCTCATGATTTAATTGGACTAACTGCCAGAATCCTGACACTATACTCGAGATGCCTCAGAGAAGAAAAAAATACATGGTAAAATGCTGAAGTGATTCTTATATATAAGAAAGGGGGCAAAGATAATTTAAAAGACTATCAGCCAAAAAGCCTTCTTTCAGTCATTTACAAAGTTTTCAATATAATAGCAAAAAAAATAATTGAGAATATTAAATGATGTACAACCAGAGGAGAAAGCAGGGTTCAGAAAGCAGGGTTCAGCACAATGGATCACATCCAGGTTGTTCAGAAAGTCACTGAAGGGCACAACAAGTACACCATGCCTCTGTGCATTGGTTTCATCAACTACAAAAAGGTGTTTGATCCAATATTCCAGCAAGCAATAATTAATCCATTGTTCAACCAAGATGTAGACACTGTTTACATAAACTTATACAATCAATATGTGAAAAAACAATGGCCTTAATAATTTTAAAGTGAAAATCACCCTAGAATGAGGCATACAACAAGGTGATACAATATCACTTATCCTTTTCTCAGCCTGCTTTGAAGAAGTATTTCACAAACTTGACTGGGCAAAAGATGGAATAAAAATCAGTGGGGCCTATTTAAATCACTTGAGATTTGCAGATGATGTTGTTCTCTTCTCACAAGACCCAGAAGAGTTATAAAGACACATACAAGATCTGCATAAAGTTACTTCTTAGTGCCTACACTGTTAGGAAACTCCAATATGATTGAGACAGAGCCAGTTTGGTGTAATAGTTAAGGTGCTGATATAGAAACCAGGAAATTGTGAGTTATAGTTCCATCTTAGTTATCAAAGCTGGCTGGGTGACCTTGGTATGGTCATTTTTTCTCAGCCCAAATCACCTCACAGGGTTGTTGCTGTGGGAAAAATATGAGGAGGAAGGAGTGAGTGGGCTTTAATGCATAAGGCAAGACGAGAACTCACATTCTCCCAGTTTTCTACCCTGGTGTTTTACTCACTAGACCATGAAGCCTAGAATGTTTGCATAAAAGGTTTTATTAAATGTTCTAATAGAAAATACAACTTTCTTTCCAGATTACTTGAGATGTAATGCAATGACGGTATGCAGGGGTGGGATTCAAATTTTTTAACAACCGGTTCTGTGGGCGTGGCTTAGTTGGTGGGCATGGCTTGGTGGTCAAGTTACTGGCTGGGCATGGCCAACTCAACATCACTCACATTGAGGCACGCATCTCCTCGCCTGGCCTCTCGTGACTGTGGGGATGCTGCAACAGTCGTAAGTGTGAAAAATGGTCATGTCACTTTTTTCAATGGTCACTCCACACAAGCAAAGTACCAGCAAAGGAGGGGAAAAAAAAAAACTCCAGAGAAGTTCCAGAGACAGGAAGTCTAGTCCTGCCAAGAATGTAATAAGGGTTAATGGAGAGGCAGTTTCTATAAGCAACACCAGAATGTTTCCTTCCTGCCTTCCTTACAGGATTAGGCCAGTAATTTTTTCTAACAACCGGTTCTCCGAACTGCTTAGAATGTTAACAACCGGTTCTAGTGAATAGGTGCGAACTGGTAGAATCCCACCCCTGAGGGTATGTAGATGAATACTGTTTGTAAAAGTTTCCTAGTATTTAGACAAAATCTATTTGCTCCATGTTTCCTTTCTTTAAAAAAAATGACAATTTTTCCCCACCATCCACATAACAGATAGTGTTATTTCTATCACTTCTAGATTTTTCTTCATGATAAATACACCCATGTCTTTTAACTCTTCCATCACACATTTGCAGCTTTTCTGTATATATAAAAAATCTTCATGAAAAATGTGCTCATATTTTCATGTGCAGAAAACTGTATTTGAATTTCTGTAAGAAGTCTCACCACCAATATGTATCACTAAATGCTATTTTCTGCGGTGTATATATTTTATCTTCTGTTTCCCCAAATGTATATTTCTGAGGGCATTTTTATCAGGTTACTCTAGTGTGGAATTACCAGATTTGGGCTGTAAAAATCAGGGCAACAGAGATAGCAGCAAAGAAATCTGTATATTTAAAGCAAAATTCTAAGAGAGGTTCAAAAACCAAAGCATAATTATGAAAATGTGAAGCAGGTTGAATCACATTAAAATTCACTCTAAGCTAATGCAAAATATAAATGATTTCTCTTTGTTTCCTGTTATTGTTGCTTGTATTTTTCTCCAAGCAGCAGAGTTGTCTTTTCCTGAATTTTAATTATTTAGGGCTTATTAAAAAAAGCTATATTTTGAACTGAGGATTTGTTTAAAGAGCAGAGTAAATAAATAGGATAATAATTAAAACAACACCTAATGACTAATTAATTCTGGGTACCCGAATACAACATAATTTCTAATCAGAATTCTAATCAGAATGGTGAATTCTGACTATGCTGATTCTGAGCAGGTCAGCATCTGACTTTTCTTTTCTTTTTTTGCAGTGCTCTCTAATTAGTAACTAACTTTATTGTTAGTAACCATCAGCCTTCCCCAGATAGACTAGAAAGCAACATAATCAGATGAACTAATTCTACTTTATTGTAAAGGGACATTAATAGAATCTTGCAGGTCTGAAAGTACAACTCTCCCACCATCTCTTTTACAGTCTGAGAAGCTAGGGAAGGTCCCTTCTAAGTTTCTTTCTTCACCCATTGTGCAGCTTTGGGCTATGCCAGTGATTGTTAAACTTTTTGGGCTCCTGTGCCAAAAATTGTGCGTGTGCTTGCCCTCGCGTGCTGGCATGCCAGAACCCAGATGGCCCTGTGCATGTGCGCACAATCCCCCAACACACTGCCCCTTTACTTTCACTGCACCTCACAGCTGATTTTCGGCCAGTTTGAGGCCTTTTTCAGCCTCCCAGGCTATATAATAGTCCCATTTCATCACTTCCGGTATTACAGGGAGGCCGAAAAAGGCCTCAAACTGGCTGAAAATCAGCTGTGAGGTGTGCGCATGTGCAGTGAGGTAAGTTTGCCTGTGGCTCACATGCTCGCACAAATGGCTCTGTATGCCACCTGTGGCATGCGTGCCATAGGTTCGCCATCATGGAGCTATGCTCTCTCCTATCTGACCATTCCCTGGACATCATTTCTTTGCCCTATAACTCAAGGTCTTTCTCGGATACCATTACATCTTTTTCACCTATAGTGACTAGCAAAATAGAAATTTACAGCATCAGTAGAGAACAGACATAAATAAAATAATAATAATTTTGAGAACCAATTGGGTGTGGTTAAGGCATCAGGTTACAAACTGGGAGAGTGTGAGTTTTAGTTCTGCTTTAGGCACAAAACCTGCTGGGTAATCTTGGACCAGTCAGTCTCTCTCAACCTTAGGGAGCAGGCAAAGGCAAAGCATTTCTAAAATCTCATCAAGAAAACTGCAGAGACTAGGTCAGACAGTTGCCAGGAGTCAAGACTGGCTCAAAGGCAAAATTAATCATGTTTAGAACAAGCACATAAAAAGATAGGGAGCATGCACTGAATAAATCTTGACAAATGGACAGCAGTTCTGGAGAATCTGGCAATAGAATCAAAATTGAGATCTAATTAGCCCAACAGTAGATTATTTTAGTTTCCTTTGCCATTCTCAAGACACAATACCTCCTTCTCTAAAATCTCCCAAAGGGCTATTCCTGGTGGCATCTAACCATAGCACAAAGATGTCTCACTGTTCTTATGAGTCAGAGAAGTAGGAAGAGGAACCAAGGAAGAGATATGAGAGGGGGGGCAGTTCCCCCTGTCAAGCTACAAGCCTCCCTCCATGAAATAACCATGTAGGGTATCCTTGGATGTGGACTAGCGAGTACAAGCTTCCCCTATCTCCATCTTCCCAGGGCAGATTTGAATAAACTGAACATGTTTGAGAGATCAGGTCAAGTAGAGATACAACATTTTTAAAACAAAGATATTTAAAGACAAATGAGCCAAATCAGTTGGAAGTGCCGTCAGACACCTGGATCATACTACCATATGTGGTGGACATGCGCAGAAGCTAAAAGATACTAAACAAAGGTTCACACATGGTTGTGTGATAAAGAATGATAAAGCAACATATAGATTTGAAACCTGAAATATTCTTTTTAGGGATGGTACCTGAAAGCTATAGCAAAGAAAAAGTACATTTAATTATTCATATATTAACTGCAGATATAATTGTATGTGTTCGGAATTGGAAAAGCGAAAAAATTCTGCTAGAGGAAAATGTGATCAAGAAAATATTAGAATGTGCAGAGATGAATAGATTAGCATTGGCAATTAAGAAAAAGAAGAAACTGAATACTATGTGGTATGGGAGCTATTTTATCAATGGTTGGAAAATAAAGAAATTAGTTAAAATTGAGTAGGTGGATATATAGAGAAATAAGTTAAGATTATTATAAAGGTAAAATATGTAAGCGACAATGGTTCATAAAGAAAATGTAATTACTGATATTTTGGCAAGGAAAATATGTTAATTATAATTGCTAGCATAAGGCATATGTACCCAGTCGACACACTGTTTAAATGAAAGATGGATTTGTTGTAAATATAAAATTAAAAACTTAATAATTTTTTTTTTCAAAACAAATGACAGCTATCTTACATTTTGGTCCACTTTCAAATTAAAATACATTAGAATGTTAATTATTAATATTTTACTACTGCAAAATCCAATCAGCCATTATGTTGTCCTGCTTTGACTGGTATTAAGGTAGCCCTTAACTTACGACTGTTTGTTTAGTGATTGTTCAAAGTTATAGCAACACTGAGAAAAGTGACTTATGACTGGGTTTTTTTACGCTTATGACTGCATCCCCATGGTCACGTGATCAAAATTTGGACCCTTGACAACTCGTTTGCATTTGTGATGGTTGCAGTGTCCCAGAGGCATGTGATCACCTTTTGCAAGCAAAGGCCAATATCCAGATATACACATCAAAGCTCAAGGCAGGATCTCCATATCTGAATATCAAAGCCTCTTGTCATTTATAAATATCTACTTGTATATCCCTAATGGGGCAGGCTACCATTTTTGAAAGCTGATCTGTATGCTGTGTCATCAGGAATAAATCTATTCTTTTCCTCTTCAACCGGCAGTCCAATTGATTTCTAGGGCATTTTCTGGCTCAGGAACTGGAATCTTTTGATTTTTCCAACAAAATGAATGAAGCAAGCCCAGATGGTGAAATGGATTGCCTTGATTAGAGACAATCATCTGATTATATTTCTTGCCACTTAGAGACCATGATCAGATTTCTTATAAGACAAGGAGAACATTCAGTTTTTGATTTTGGGTTTTGAGGATTAGATTTGATTTGAGTAGAGAAATATTTTGGATTTTCAGTTAAATGGTTATTCATATTTGACAATATATTATGGCTTAGATTTAAATTAAAAGAAAAATATATTATGAATATTGTCCTTTCAGAAGGTTGATGATTGGCATCTTAAGTTTTTAGCTCTGCATTGGAAAATGTTGGAGATCATGTTAGTTATATATTTGTCTGATGTATTTGATTTTTGCTCAATTTTTAATAGGCCCTGTTTTTCCCTTCCCCTCTTTTATTTTAGTTTGTATTTGGGGTGATGGTGTTGAAATTTAATAAAGACATTTAAAAAAAAAAAAAGGACATTGAAATGAGTATATGAAAAATCTCTTCCCGGGAGGATTGAAACTGGACAAAGTAACTCATTTTTTTATGAAAAGGTTTGAAATGAAGCTATTTCTCCCCATCCCCTCTCATGGATGATGTAGGAAGGGATATAGCTGAAAACATATAGAATCCAGACAGTCATAGGATTCGGGCAAGTACTCAACTCGAATGCTACCAATTCCAATCCCTTAGAGTGTCACAGAAAACCAGATAGGAAGCTGGATGATCTTGGGCCAGCCCCTTCTCTCTCAGCCCTAGGAATGACGCAATGTCAAACCACTTTCGAAAACACTGCCAAGAAAACTGCAGGGAACTATCCAAGCAATCACCAGGAGTCAACACAGACTCAAAGGCACACACATGCACACAAAAAAGAGTCTTATATATAGTCTACCACTACTGCCGACTATGCAAGTCTGCATAGCTAGCCATACTTTCTAATTCAAGTGCCAGTAGGGCTTCTCTCAATTCATCACCACTTGGATTGCATAAGCTTCATCAATACCTGCATCCAAGAACCTAGATTTTGTATGGCTAAAGGCTACCAAACTGAAAATGGCTCAAAGTCTCCCACCAATCCTTCTTCATTTTACTGCTGCTGCTCCATACCTGGTCTCTCATCCAACAACATTTCACCATCATCACCACTCCTTTTGGATATTCTGTAGGCCAGCATGGGAAACAACCATTCAACATCTACCCATTCACTGGTTTATGCCATTTAA
Source organism: Notechis scutatus (assembly GCF_049901735.1). Lineage (NCBI taxonomy): Eukaryota > Metazoa > Chordata > Lepidosauria > Squamata > Elapidae > Notechis > Notechis scutatus. The sequence goes on along the minus strand of NC_142009.1, from coordinate 123,638,892 downwards.
CCCCGCGAAAGCATGGATAGAGGAATGGCCAAGTCAGAATGGCCAAGTCACCTTCTTGTGGCCTGAGCATTAGTGATTCTTCCACCAAAGCACCTGATTTTAATCTGCCTCATTCTATGTGGTTGAAATTGAACAGAATTAGAAGTTCCTCTGTCCTGTATCAATGAGGCTGGAAATATTCTCCTTATTGTGACTATGGTACTAATATGTAAGCTATTAAACATATTTTGCAAGTCTGTTGATGACATGCATTATCTGGTTCCTTAAAAGATCTACATGAAGTAACACCAGAGACAATTGCCTGGATAACTGACCTGGACATCTGATTATGAGGCCATTGCCATACCCCCATAGAAGTTTTCTATATAATTATGGGAATTGTGTGTATATGTTTACTTCTCTTTGTCATGTTCTCATCATATGCTAAATAAATAAGCACATCTTTTTGGACCACCAAAAATATGTTGAAAGAACAATCCAGCTTCCAGGAGCTCATTACATCTACCTATATTTATCACATATAGCTTTTATGTTCACTGACAACTTATGCACTGAAGACAAGTTCCTTGTGTGTCCAATCACACTTGGCCAATAAAGAATTCTAGTCTAGACTAACTTCCACAAATCTATTCTCCCCACTGTCCCCACCAAAAAGTTGTTTTCTTTTTGCTGGCATCCTATTTTTTTATTACTATTTTTTTTTTGTTTTTACAGATGAGAATTCCATTACAGCTAATAAATACATTGACAATTGAAGGAATACGAATGGGCTAGATAACCTGCCAAAGGAGTAATTTATTTGAGTAAGCCATCCTTCAGAACTGGAGGCACATATAGATAGGATCATGCTTCTTTCAAATATTTTTCTTCTTAACTGTATTTGAACTAAACGATATCTTATTCCTATGTCTCAGAAGATAGAGTGCATTATTATCCACTTGCCAATTAACCAAAATGAGAAAATACACTAGTATAACATAAATTTTATCGAAATTATTTGCATTTCTCTGTAGAGATTGTCTTAACAAACAAAACTATCAGCTTCCTGGCATCTTCTCCTTGATAAGCATATTTTAAATCATTTTATGATATGCCTCATCAAGCTTTCGCTTCATTTCTTAGAGCTGTGTTTGGATTTACTACTGAATCCAATTACATTGTATTATCATAAAAAGCATCAAAGTGAAAATTATTGACGGTGCTTGTTTAGCGAGCATGCAACTGTTAATTCTAAATATAAATATTTTAATGGTACAATTTTTCACCATTACTGATGAGGAAAGAGTCATAAGGCTTGTAACACGGCATGAAAAACCGCTCCTTTCAGCTAACCTTTGTTGTCTACAAAAGTACAGTGTATTTCATGACATGAGTGAATTATAAATGTACACATTGTTTATTATCAGTGATTACCTCTGACTTCAGACTTCATAAATAATAATGTGTAAATATAAAGAGCTCAAATAAATCCATACACAAAAATTTCAGCATCTGAAAATAAGCTAGGATCCAATTGTCTTCAGGATTGGGAAAGGAAAGGAAAGGAGAGGAGAGGAGAGGAGAGGAGAGGAAAGGAAAGGAAAGGAAAGGAAAGGAAAGGAAAGGAAAGGAAAGGAAAGGAAAGGAAAGGAAAGGGGGAGACAATTATAAACATGGATGCTATACACATTTTGACCTCCCTGGCAGGAGAAAGAAAGTTTGCAAAGAAATTTTAAGCACAATTTTGTCCTTTCACTTGCAGTGTTTAAAGCAAGGCAGAAACTGACTCAGTACCTATCCCAATTTTCAGTTAGAGATTCATCTTTCTATCTCTCTGTCTCTCTGTCTCTCTGTCTCTCTCTTCTCTCTCTCTCTCTGTCTCTCTGTCTCTTTTTCTGTCTGTCTGTCTGTCTGTCTCTCTCTCTCTCTCTGTCACACACACATTTACACATGAGTTTATTTTTTATTCAATCTAAAGTAGAAGAACCTTTGAAAATGTTATCTTAGATATCTTTGAGGAGAAACCCCCTCTTTTTTAAAAAAAAAAAATTCCAGTCTCACTCAGGAGGAGCAGTGTTAACCATAAAAGTAAGTAACAGTTAAAAAACAGATTCTGGAGTGATTTTTAACTACTTCTTTGGCTTTTGCTTACAGAGCAGTGTTTACTGAACACACACAAAATTATAATTGAGGAATTCACTATCAGTGGTATATTCAGGGGAACAAACTATCAGTTCAGGTTGAGGTTATTAACATTTTTGTAAAAAACATCTTCCTCACAGAAATAAATAATCAATGCTACTGTACATCAGTTAGGTTTACAATGACATGACATGTTTGATTTGTTTATCATTAAGTATGAATCTACTTATGTGGTCCATCTCACAGTCATCCAGATGTTTAAACTTGGCATTTATGTCTGCTTCTTTATATGGCTATTGAGAAGAATGTTAAAAATTGAGTTCAGTGGGACTCTGTATGGGATTTTAATGCACAGTCTATTTTGAATAAAAGGGAGAGTAATGTGCTATTAATCCTTTTTCCTGTAATCATTGTTTTATCTACAGTTTTATCTGTAGATCAGCAATTTGTCTGATGATCTGATCTACTCATATAAAACATGGTGGACAAGGTAATCAACAACAATAACAATAAATCTCAGGTTCCCTTAAATTCTCAGTACCCATTCCTGAGAAAACAAACAGGTCTAAAGGACTTCCCACCCACCCCAAAAACCAAGCAGATCAGAGGAGCCAACCTAATCTCAGGAAAAATGGTGCTCCAAAGGGCATCTGTCAATAAACCAAACCTGGAGCATGCCCCTCCTGTCACACCTGTTGAGGCAGGTAAAGAAAATTTTGAAAAATATCCTGACCCTGTACCATGAGAATCAGCAACATCAATTATTCCTGGAAGCTTATTATGAACCAGTACAGATTGTGAAGCAAAAGCATAACACACAGATGGCAAGACATAATATGGTAGCTGGAACCACCACATTCTGGGCCTGGTTTTGGATCTGCCCAAGCATTACAGTAACTTAGTTGTAGAGAAGAATCTGGTTAGAATCTGAGTCTGTGAGGAAAGAGTAGAAGAGACAATGAGACAGTTTGAAAACATTTTATTTTATTTTTCTTTCTTTTTCTTTTTTAAACAAGTAGGCAGCATATCTTTGCTATATTGGATTATGATTCATCCAGTTGACCTTAGTAAACCACTGTTTTCAGACTCATGAAATCTACAGCAACATTACCCATTTATGTAAGACTTAAGTGTTTGTGTTGTCGCAGGCAAGGAAATCTTTATCTTAAGAATCCTCCTGATTTAATTATTGCCAGAGTAGAAGTTTCTAATATGAAATATTTGCATGAATACACAAAGGAGAGAGTTTGTGTTAGTCCAAAATACTGAATGTCAGTATGATTAATGTTTTTGTAGGGAAAGCAGAGGGAAGGGGTATTAGATATGTTCACCACCTTTAACTGTTTTTAGCAAAGTAATAAAGGCAGCACCACTTGAACACTATCGGCATTGACAAATTCACCACCACTCAGTTGCAAAAGGCTACATTACTAGGAACCAACTACATCCTGTTGACAATATTATCAAACATCAAGATCTTCCTATCCCAGGCCCTTGGGAAGGTCTTGATAGATGGATAAATCCAAATCCAGTCTAAATATCTGGTTGACTGTGCAATGAGTCATAATAAAATAAAGTGGCTCAGAAGGAAATCTTATGAGGAATAGTTTGAAGCATTGGTTATATTTAACCTGAAGACCTGAAGACTACAGGAGACACAATAGCTGTTTTTAAGTATCTGGAGGAGTATCTAGTGAAAAATAAACACAGAAGAAAGAACATGTAACAAAGGAATTAAATTAAATTAAATTAAAAACAATTAAATTAAAATGAAGAAGATTCTGATTGGACATCAAGAAAAGAATTCTAAGAAAAGTTTAATAGTGGAACAGGCTCTCTTGAAAGAAAGTAGATTTTCCTTCTCAAAAGAAAGCAGAATGGCCAGGATGTCAGAATTATAGTAGACTCCTGTCCTTGGCAAGAGGTTGACTTCCAAGGTTTCCTATAACCTTTATATTCTACGATTGTCATTTTATCTTCATGTTCAGAGCCTTGACTACAGGTACGATCACAATTGAGCCCAAAATTTCTGTTGCTAAGTGAGGCAGTTGTTAAGGGAGTTTTGACCAATTTTATGAACTTTTTTTTTTTTGCTACAGTGAATCATTGCAGTTGTTAAGTTAGTAACACAATTGTTAAGTGACTTTGACCTTGCCCATGAGAAGGTCACAAAAGGTAATCACATGACCCCAGGACACTACAACTGTCATAAATATGAACCAGTTACCAAGCATCCAAATTTTGATCACGTGACCATGGGGATACTGTAATGGTCCTAAGTGTAAAAAAACAGTTATAATTTAATCTTCTCAGCGCTGTTTTAACTTTGAATGGTCACTAAACAATGGTTGTAATTTGAGGACTACTTGCAATCATTTAATGGCAACCTATCCAAGTCCACTAAAATAGCATGAAAAGTGCCACTAGAGTTCAGAGTCTCTCAAACTGAGTTAGTCTTAATTGAGCTGAGGGAATAATCTGATCCATATAAATTAATTACCACTTTTGGCATTGTAAATGTCACTTAGATCAATTTAGATACAATCACTTCATCGGAATATTTATATTACTTGATAACCTAGTCTTTTCCTTCTCTATTTTAATGTGGCATCTAACACATTTGTATGTCAAAATAATAATAAAAAAGATGAGAAAATTTAAGATACTCAAATAAATCAGACAGCATAGCACAACTCTTAACATTAATTAATCTGATATATGAGTCAAATTGCAATGCTAAGCAAGTCAATTACTTAAAAGTAAATGACCCTGAAATCTATATGGGTTAAGCATGTTTTATTTATGTATCACGTTCAAGAAGCAGCACTTTTTTACGAGCAAGATTTCATGGGGAATATTAAAATATAAAATCTACCTGCAGTGGGGGGTAAAGGAAAAGTATAGATACTTGACTCATATAGTAGTATGTATACATAATTATGGGATAACTTTTCCTTCCAGATAACATTTGTGCAGTGGAAATGACACACTCTGGAAAAAGAATGGGAGAGAACTTCCAAAAGACTGGCCACTGTTGCCCCAAATTTTAATTAAGTTACACAGAGACATAGGCTCCCATCCCTGTCCTGGCCAAAAAAATCACCACACAGTGATTTCACATAAAAGAAAAATCATGTTTCCTATACAACACTAGAACTATTCTTCCATAAAAGTAGTCTTGCCTGTGGTTTTCCAAATGGGAAACAAAATGATAGTGTCAGAGTATATTCATGAACTGGAATAGAGTATGGTAATAAGGTCAGCCAATGAATAGGCATAGCAATCAAGTCAGCCAATGAGGACTATTTGGAAACTGAAACTAGAAGTAGCCTAGGCATGGCTCTATATTAAGCTCTGCAGCTCTGAAGCTGTTAAGCTTCATGTTAAGCTCTGAGTCTGTCTATTGAAGATGAAACTGCTTCTCTCCTGTGTTGTGTGCTGAACTAAAGAGAAACTAACTTGCTTGCTTGTCTGCTGAAGTTGAGTTGCTTGTAACATGTCTGCTTCTGTTTGAATTTGCTCCATGTTGGAGAAATCTACAACTGGTTTGTAACATTTATTTTATATGTTTATAAAGAAGTTAAATGAAGCCTCAGTCATCTGTGCTTATTTTTCTGGCACTGAATTTATGCTGCAACACTCTGAACAGATAGACCAAATCACAAAATAGAAAATGAAATTATTACCAAAATATGCTTCCTCAAAACTTTATTCCCAGTAAGGTAGAATTTGAAAATAATAAAATCTGAAAATAATTGCCAACTTCATTGCACAGCTTATTGATACACAAAGACATCTTATTTCCCTCGAGGAGGGCTAGATTTCATTTCTTGTTTTTAAGCCCCCTTCCCGTCTATATTCAATCTTCCATGTTGTAAGCAATGGGATCATGAAAAAGTGGGCATTTTGTTCCTGTGTTCCTCTCTCTTAAGAATGATGACTTACTTTTTTCTTAGTTGCTTTTTTGCCTAAGGAGATGCAGCTGCTAATATTTACCATTTTCTTCTCTCTCTTCTGCATCAATGAAAACAGCCAAGCTTGAGATCCTTGTTTTCAACCATCTGGTCTCTCATTATATATCAAGGAAGAATTGATGTCCTTTTATTTATTTATTTATTTTTGAGGACTTAATTGTTAAAAATGTTGCATTTGTTTGCTTTGCCTTTAAAATAAGGGCAGTTATGTCAATTAAGCATCTCTGAAAGTCATAATATTCCAAATTAAGGGACATCATAGAACTGAGATCAATGCTGGGTAGTACAATGATGAAGGCAGAAAGGCATTACATTTTGTCCTAAAACTTGTGATTTATTGAAAATATTCTCAACATTGGTAGATGAAGCCATTGTAATAGAAATCCCATTCCCCTGATCCATCTGTAAAGCAAAGTTGCAAAGTCTCCTCAAGTCATTTTGAGTTGGATAGGTTTATGCATCTGTAGATAAAGAAAGAAATGTACAGTTCAAGAAATCTTTATACATATACTGGGAAATTTCTAAGCAAGGGAATTTCTAGTAGTGCAATAGGACATCATGTTGTACTCCCCCCCACCAGTAATTCCTACTAGAGCTGCCAAATCTTCTCAGAAATATCCCCAATCCTCAATTCAGTTTTGGAGGGTGCATGGGGAAGGAGAGGAGGAATATTTTCTGTAAATGGACACCATTCCATTAGTGACTGGGCAGTACTGGACTCCACCTCCTTGTTTGTAGCTCTCAACTGAAGGAAGAAAGCCTTCCTAGAAAATAATCTTCAGCTCATGTAAGAAAAGATATGCGACAACAGAACAACTGTGCATCAAGATAGTCAGCTCCTCTAATCTTTTACACACATCGTGTTTTGTCTTGATGAAGTGGTGCAGTGGCCTAGAGTTGGAGCTCTCATCTTACAATCAGGAGGCTGTGAGTTTGATCCTAGGTAGTGGCAGATATTTCTTTCTCTGGGCACATTGAGTACTTATCTGTTGTGAACCCTGTATTGGTGACTGGAAGGGCATCTGGCCAGTAAACATTCAGATCCATTCAGTTGCTCTGACTCTACCCTGATGTAAAGGATTATGGGGTCATTAAAAGACAAAAAAAATGTTTTCTCTTGATAGCTTGATTTTGGAAATTTGCTCTAATATTTTTTAAGGAAGATCTGATTAAATGGCTACTCTGGTTTATGCAAAGCAAGATGTATACACTGGCAGAGCCACAAATATCAAGAATGGATCACACATCCTGTAATTGACTTGCATGTTCAATTAACACCGGGAGGAGTGGTGGCTTCAAAAAGCTAGCTCTTCCTATTTGCTTTCTGGAGCGTCATATCTGCTTGCTTACCAAGTGTGAGCCACAAACTAACCAGTTGCCTCTGACTTTAATACGTTAATTGCTGACTGCTTTTACCACCAGCATGGCTTACATCATGCTGCTATAGGCATAACAAGGGACTGTGTAACATTCTTAAGTGGAGGCCCCCCATTATTTGTCTATGTACGGTTTTCCTCTTCTTTGCTTGCAGAGTCTTAAAAAATAGTCTCATTTTATTTTGATTAAGTCCATCCAAACTCAGGTGAGGAGTCCAAGGAGATATGGGAAGGGAGGGGCTATAAATCTGGCTTAAAAAGGTAACCCACTTGTAAGTGGATACTATAACATTCCTTTTTTTTTTGCTGCTGCTTGCTCACTGAGCTAATTGGGAGGGAGTCTCTCCATTTCAGTAAGTGCTCCATCCAGTTCATGTTGGAAGCACCTAAGACGCTTCTGGGTTGAAAGGATTAACTAGTGACATCACCATTGCCTAAGGAACACCAGGTTCATGTCTCTGTTAATGGGCTCAGTGAAGTGGTACCTATTTACTTATGATTGCTTACTTTCAAATTGTTCCACCTGCAGGACTGGGAGTGAATGACAAGAGCTCACCACACCATGCAGCAGCATTCAGTTCTCAAACATGGGCTTGATAACCATCAACTCAGCATCCTAACCACATGAGCCACTGAGCTCCCTATTTTAGCATCTAGACTTTATTAATAAACGTCTATTAATTTTAACTTTCTGCTGTATATTCCTTTTTCGGTTTTCAGCTCACAAATAACTAAAACCGGTAATAACAATGTAAGATAGCTTGGAGTTTCTTTCTTTCTTAAATTATTTTCCATCCCCCCCCCCCCCAATTTTATCTAAGAGCCCACATTGGCAAGGTAAAATACTGTAAATGTAAATTAATGAATGTAATCCCAAAGTGCACAGCTAAATATCTATGGAGATTCTCAATCATCCAGGTCATGGTTGTTTTTTCAAGAGGCAACTGGACTGTCTTGTAAAAGAAAAAACCAAGAAAGTCCAGTTTGCTTTTTTTTAAAAAAAAGACCTTTGGGAAATTAAACGAATGTAATATGAAAAGGCAATAAACATTGTCAAAACAACAGCAACAACCAGTAATACTTATATCAAGGAAAGAGTAAAGAAAGTAATTCAATCAGAAGTTACAGAGGGTAGAAACCAGAATCCCGTATGAAGATTGCAGAAAATACGACTTCAGCAACAGAGTGGTCAATGCCTGGAATTCATTACCTGACTCTGTTGTTACATCCTCAAACCCCCAAAACTTTAACCATAAACTGTATACCGTAGACCTCACTCCATTCCCAAGAGGTCTGCAAGGGGATGTGCATAAGCGCACCAGCGTGCTACCATCTCTGTCCTACTCTGTCCTATCCATTTATACACACTTATTTATTATGCAAATACTTATACCTGTTTATACTTATATGTTTATGTGTTACATTCATACATATACTTTTTTCTTATACATGCTTGACAAACTAAAATAAAAAAATAAAATAAAGATTCACATTTTAAAATGTAAGCGAAGTTGCATTTCTTCACACATTAGGAGAACCCTACAAGCTGCTTGAAAGACTATTGTCTTTAACTCAAGGCAAATTGATAACAGGACCAGAAGTGTGTGAACTACACAGCAAGGAGTATAAATGACTTCTGGCATCTTTGAGAAAACTCTGCTTTTGGAAATCTTCTCTAAAATGATATTTAATCCTGGAACCTGGAGAGAGCTTCAGAGGGGTATTGTTAGAGAGGAGAATCCTTCAGGGAGACTATATGGAGAGATGATAATTCTTCTAACTCACTGAAAAACATCCTTTGTTAACTGTAGAAAACTGACATTAAGAAGCTTCCTTATGTATGAATAATACCTTAATCAGGCAGTCATATAAAGGAAACACATTATAACTGAATATTTCTATCCTGAGGCTTTATCTCTTTATGTCTCTCTTGGGCTGGATCTTGAGAAAAGCAGGCTTGAGTGACAAAGAGCAATATAACTTTTCAGGAGACTGTCCATTTTGCATACCACTGTCAAAATTTGAAAATGTGACGACAATGAAATGGACTGCACCGTCATGATGAAGATCACCAGTTACAGGTACTTCTTGCTTAATGGCAAGTTGCAACAAACAAAAATTAAGTAACTAAATGGACAATAGTAGTAATATGTTTTATATATATATATATATGTATGTATGTATGTATGTATGTATGTATGTGTATGTGTATGTGTATGTGTATGTGTATATGTATATGTATATGTATATGTATATGTATATGTATGTATGTTATTCAGCTTTGTTCGGGTATTTTCCCACGTCATTATAGTTGTGCTTTTAAAGTTGTAGCAACGTTTCGGCAGAATCTCATCTGCCATCATCAGGCTTCTGATGATGGGGAAAGATAGGGGAAAGATAGAAAGGCATCACACTTTAAAAGTGACTATAGGGGAATTTTTTTGTTAAAGAGAAGAGATAAATAGATAATTGGAAAAGAACGGACAAAAGATACAAGTATAATGATTTTAAAATAAGATGAAATAAACAAAATATAATTAAGAGAGTGAAAAGAAGAGAGAAGTTATATAGAAAATATAGAATGGTAAATAAGATATGAATGGTATATAAGGTGAGCATGAATTTGATTTAGGTCTGTAAAAAAAGATTTAATCCGGGGCTAAGCCACTTTCTAAAAAGAAGTTTTGTGTTTTGTGTTTTGGTTAGCTATGTTTGATTGAGAATTAACAAAACCTTGGAGGGAGAAACAATGAGAAATTTGGAAAAGATATGTACAAATGATAACTTGGATAAATTGTTATAAGTTGTATAAAAGAATGTCTTATTTGTTTTGTCAAAATCTACAAGTAGCCTTCAGAAAGGAGGTTTTGTGTTTCTATGTCTTATGTTTTGTTGGTCTTTTAAAAAAATTTTTTGTGCTTATGCTTGATTGAGTTAATCAACCCTTGGGAAGAGGATAAAACAAATCATAGGAAAATATAAGTATAATGAATAAAAACATATAAAATAGATAAATATAGAAAAGAAATATAATTGAAGAAAAGTAAAGGGAGAAATGATGAGAAATTTGAAAGGATATGTATGTGTTTATAAGGAAATGTATCAATGTTGTATAAAATAATGTTTATTTGCTCTGTTAAAATTTACAAATAACTTTCAGAAAAGAGGTTTTATGTTCCTATGTTTTATGTTTTGTTTGTCTTTAAAAACTAATAAAATTTGTTTATAATAAAAAAGAAAACGTCAACATTTTCCATGCCAGTCCACTAGGACTGGTCAGAACCAGCTGAATACCACCTCTGAAGCATTCACATTTTCATGGCATGACCTGGAGAGGACACTCTGCCCCATTTAAACAGAGAGTCTTGGCAGATGTCATGCAAGGCACAGATCCTATTCAGAGTTTTCCAGCACTCCCGGGTGGCATCGAATTATGGGAGACAGGAGGAAGACCCCCATCTTAGGCAACAGTCTGATAAGAGGCAGTTCAGTCCACAGTCCATGCAAATGCATGGGAAGCATTTCAGAAGGGACCCTCCCAGGTTTCTTGGAAACTAAAAGAGAGAGGAGACTAGAATTACTTTCAGTCTTACAAGTTTCTGTGTAATGTCACCCTTACCATAAAAATAGTACTCATGTTGATGTTCCTGGTTGTGCTGATGTTTGTCAGGATTACCTCAAAGAGCTTACAGAAATACAGCACTATGTCAGGCCAGGGATAGCCTTTGAAATGGTCTATATTGGCACTGGAATTAATTTTCCAAAAGGAATAGAGCCATAATAAAAAACTGGAATAAATAATATTCAAATGTACAATAATAATTATTCTAAAAATGTTTGTCACGTGATACAGCCCTGCTTTTACAAGAGGATAAAATGGTTTTCCAAATGAGGCGCTCCTTGTTAATAATTGATCGTAGAAATGCAGTAGAATATGAGGATGTGGCATTCAATTTTATTAAAGTTAACTGCCTTTGAGATTATTGACTCTCTGTCAGCATTAGAAACAGATTTGAGCTGCTTCCTGAGCTCAGGAGAAGAGAGAGTGTGCATCTGTGTTTGTGTTTACCCTTCTTTTTTCTTCTTTTGCAGATCTCATAAAACATTTGCTTTTTCAGCCAGAGTGAGACATGTAGCTACAGGGTTCCTCTTCTTTTAGTGAACCCACTGACTCAAATTTAGTAGAGAAAAGATAGGACTTTCCTCTCTGTCCAATGTCTTAAAGTATAAAGATAGCATAGTTTAATTACAACTCTTTTGCCTCTCAAAACTTAGCATTAGCCAAAGATTAAGCCTCATGAGACATCTGGCATCAAATCTGCACCAGACAAATGCTGAAAAGGAAAAGTAGAAAAGAAAACCAGATTGCATCATTAGAGCAGATGGTTCCTACTTCCTCTTATCACTGCTTATTCTGAAGGCCTCAGGCAAAACTGAGAGGCCTCCTAGTCCACCTGGTTAACAGTAGCATTAAGCAATAAAGCTTCTTGATCTTCTTCTTCCCACTGCAATTGGCTCCAATGATCTTGGGAAGGAAGGAGGAAAAACACACAATTGTTGGTAACAGTAGCAGCAAATGCTTTCCTCCTTTTGCATCTTATATCAGTTTTTGCCATGTTCCAGTTGAACTCCCTTTTTATGACCCTGTAATCCCATAATCTGAGACAGAGTTGGAGCAACTGAATGGATCTGAGCATTTACTTGCCAGATGCCCTTCCTGATGACCATGTGGAGTTCACAGCAGATTTTTTTTCTTTGAGCCCTAGGAGAGAAACATCTGTTGCTACCTAGGATTGAACTTTCAACCTTCTGAGTGGGGAGGGAAGCATCTTTACTTCCTAAGCCATCACACCATTCATCATGTTCCAGTTAAACACTATGGTATAACCAAATACAGTAGAACCTCTGGTCATGAACGCTTCTGACTATGACCAAATTGAGTTGTGACCAAAAAATTTACATTTTTTTCTTGCTGCCCATTTCTCCTTCTGCACCATTTTTTTTATAAGCGCCAAATTTCCAAAATCAGGTTTGGATCATGACCAAATTGGGTTGCGATCAAAGTTATGGAATGAATTAAGGTCATGACCAGAGGTTCTACTGTACAGGGATCTGTTCCCTCTATGCTGGTAATTTCATGTGCTCTATGTAGTTCATTAATTATTTATTGTTTATTGAATATTTAGTTGTCCAGTCATGATTGTTTGCCTTTAAGTTTCCCATATAAATGATGATGACTTCTTCCTCCATCATTGGTAGAGATCTATGTGCAATGGTTCTGTTCAGGCTCATTCACAGTCAATATTCATAGTCAATAAGATATCATGGCTATACAATGAGTTTAATTCAGCATTGATATCCTAAAGCAAGCTAGCATACCATCACCAGATTCCTAGACATCCAAGTTCACCCTTAGTCTTTGTCCTAGACTTTGGGCCAGTCGCTATTTTGCAGCCCAAACTTCCCAGAGAATGTTATTGAATACATGTGAATGAATAAACCAGCGATCTGGGATCATTTTGAAGCTCTCAATTAGCTTGGGATAACAGTCAATCCAGAAGAGTTCTAAAAATCAGCTTTATGCTTTTTATGTTTATTAAGAATTCAGCTAGCCAGATAGCTGTCTTGAAGATGATTCTGAAAAAAGTGAAAATCAGACCACAACTAATAACCTGTTCCTTATTTTTTAAGTAAGGAAGCAATATTCAGGTACATCTGAAAAAGACCAGCAAATGACCTTATCTTGTCTAACTGTTCTAACTGTCCTTGTGCGTGGTGAGTCTCATGTTCTAATAATTTTAGCTAGCAGAGTAGTTCCTGGTGACCCAATGAACTTCCAACAGAGCTGACATTTCCATTAGAAGAGCTGACAACTTTGAAGTTTAAATGACACATAACTGAATTAAAAATGATTCCTTTCATAAAAATGTAATTTTACTTCAGTCTAGAGTGAATCTGAAACTTGGCGTGCTGGGAGTAAAATTTTCATATCACATAGATGGGAATGTTTTATTTTACAGTTTCACCATAGGGAACAGTAGGTAAGTGGAGTGACAGGCTGGATCAATAGGGAAATATTTGGGAAGTAGGGTAATTCATTAACCATTCATATGACCTAATGTAATAAAATTCATAGGTTTTATACATTATAACTTGCTAAATTTGGATAGAAAGATGTCATGTATAAATAGTTTCTGGAAGCATGCAGGGAATCTTGGGACATTTTAAAGACCAATTGATTTATTTTTCCTTAAGATTTTATGAAATATTTTTGATATATTTTTTACAAATGTCAGTGTTTAGTATATCACAAGATTCTTTTTTGCATTGTTTAAAACAATTCTTTGCTTCATATATTATTATACCAAATGTTTGGCAAAAATAAATGGTTTTTTAAAATAGTATTTTGATTTCAAGACAGAAAAAAGGAAGTAGAAATTCACCAGTTTTTCAGAGTCTAGTAGGCATTTATTTATTTTTTATAGTGTAATATCAAGTTTCAGCTTTTTGCATATTCAGTACATCATTTCAGAATTCAGCAATAATCTAATAGATGGTCTTTCACTAATAGGGGTACATCCATGAGAAAATGGTATACCGTTCCATATAAACATTATGACTGTGATTTAAGAGGATTAAACACAATCCAATATGTATAGTTACTCATCAGAGGTTGATAAATGCATAGCTATATGTATTATACAAGTGGTCTTAGATGTTTATACATGGATAGTGATATGGACTATAGAAGTGGTCTTTCAATATTTTTGATTTACTTACAATACCCAAAGGTGTTTTTTCACAAGGCAACTGTTCTGGCCTGCCAGCGGCTAGTGGAGCTGGTGGCAGTCTCGGACAGTGAGGAGGTTGGGGAGGAAGATGGGCCAGTCCTGGAGTCTGGGGAAGGCTCTGATGAGTGCTCTGCATCAGAGACAGAGATGGGGCCAGGGCCAATTGACAGTTACCAGCTTCCTTTGGCATTGGAGATCAGTGGGGCAGAAGAACAGCTGGAGCCTGTTCCCGATGTGTGCATGTGCAGAGCTGCCAGGAGAAGGGAATAGTTAAAAAACAAGGGTTGACTCGGGAGTAAAGGCACAGGTGGACAGGTGACTGGCCCCTCCCATAGGGAATAAAGAGGAGTGAAAGGGGAAGGGTGTTTGCAGGAGACAATTAGTTCATTAAATTAGTGTAAAGATTTGTTTGGGACTCTCAGAGACTCCTTGCCAAGTATTTTCTTGTGCAGCATTGCACTTGGAAGCTATTGGTCTGGCAACTCTCCAAGCCTGATAAGGTCTGTGGTTGTAATTCACCCTTGAAAGACTGTTTACCAGGATTTTGCTGGATGTGAATGATAGGAATTCACATTAGCCTAATAAAGAGGGGTTTTGTTGGGACAAGGAGTCTGCTTCGTGATTTTGTGAAGCCTAGGACAGAACAGCAACTGGACTTTCTCTGTTTTTCCTTGGAAACCTTCTGCTTCTCATCCAAGAAGCTTCTTCAGCTTCTTGGATGAGAAGCAAAACATATCCAAAGAAAAACAAAGAAAGCCCACTTGCCTTTTGAAAAAAAAAGCACCTTTGGGACAACCATGATCGGGATGACTGAGAATCTCCATAAACACGATACCCACTGATGTAATTTCCATAATATAAATGAATGGCATTGTGAGTTTCAGAGTCCCAGCTGAAATGCCTAAAAAAGAAAACCAGGTTGTTTAAGCTAATAGAAGGGCATATTTAAATATGATTCATATGTACCAGATGTGCCTCACTGATTTAACTAAAGTGACTGAATATCTAAAAGAGTGGTACAAATGCACTATGCCTATGTATCCTTCCTTTGCATTTTGTCTTTTACTATAGGATAAAAGGAGTTCATGTAGAAATATAGGTAGTCTTCAATTTACAACCAGAATTGAGCCCAAAATTTACGTTGTTAAGTGAGAAATTTGTTAAGTAAGTTTTGCCCCATTTTATGACTTTTCTTGGCACATTTGTTAAGTGAATCCCTGTGGTGGTTGAATTAATACGACTAATTAAGTTAAAGTGAACCTGTTTTTCCCATTGACTTTGTGTGTCAAAAGGTCGCAGAAGGGGAATTACATGACTCCAGGACACTGCAACCATCATAAATGTGAGTCAGTTGTCAAGCATCTGAATGTAAATGCATGTGACTGTGGGTATGCTATAGGGTTCATAAGTGTGAAAAATTGTCATAGTCACTAGTTATAACACTGTTGTAATTTTGAACAGTCATTAAATGAACTGTTGTAAGTCGAGGACTACCTGCAAACATATACAGTGGAACCTCGGGTCACGAACGCTTCTGTTCGTGACCAAATCAGGTGACGACCAAAAATTTTGGAAAATTGTTGCTTCTGGTCGCGAACAGATCCTCAGGTGATGATCAAATACAGCCATGATGATTTTCCTTTCCGTGCCATTTTTTTTTGTCCATGCATGCGCAGTCAGTCTTGTTTCAGGTCACGACCAAATCAGGTGGTGACCAAAGTCCTGGAATGGATTACGGTCATGACCCGAGCTTCCACTGTAAATCATTTTCAAGATGAAAAGCTCTACATTGATATGAGGTTATTATTTTTTTATCCTCTTGCAAGGTTTTTTTTTTTTTTTTAAATGTAGCTCTGAACTTCAAAGTATTATCTGATTTTATATTTCAATTTGCATCCTGCAGAAATAAAGAACAAAGCCTTTTTAACCTGGCTGGCTTCTAAATATAGCTCAGTTCTATTCCTTAGTACCCCATGTCCCTATGAATGGTGTGCATGTTTTTGTGAGCTTATCATTGCGTGCTTTGAATTTATTTCTCTTCTGTATATTCATTTAAATGGTTTTTCTAAATGAAATGTCATATTAAAGTTCCTATGTCAAATTATTGTCCTCTCGATGACACTTGGTAGATGATGTTCTAATAGGACTTTCACCACCATGAACTAAACTCTTTCATTTATATTGCATTTGATAGTTGTCTGAGACAGGTATTCCATATTGGAACTGTTTTGATGTTCTGTTTCTAATTATGACACAATGCCTGTCAGCAGCTGTTTTCTAACTGCTTAGACAATAAGAGTTATTGCCTAATACATCTCTGTTTGAATTATGTTCCTAATTGTTAAATGGTTATAGATTTCTTCCAAGAAGTCAGTAGGACAGGATAGATAGACAGCAATTCCATATGGGAAAAGAGGACAATTTCTTACTTAGGTAGAAGATTGCCAAATGGTTGATATTCTCTGGTGAGGTTCTCATTACTAAAGAATGTTTCATCCAAGTTTGTTGACAACTTTCAAAGGCAAAATCTCTTTTATTTAGGAAAGACTTTGGTTTATGGAATGACTGGATTTTCTCTTCTGCTTAATGGTTTCACCCATATTTTATTCTAATTGCCATAATTATTTGATAATCTTATCTGATTTGTTAATATGATAATGACACCAGGCTTTTTGTAAAAGTTTGTTCTAAGAATGTTAGAAGAATACATGGAAAACTGGTTCGGTGTCTGCTGCTCTTCAGAGCTACCAGTTCTATAGAACCAGGCTGGACTCACCCCTGTGTCAAACTCAATTTCATTGAGGGCCGCATCAGGGTTATGTTTGACCTTGGGGGGTGGGGCATGGCCATGGTGGATGTGGCCAGCATGATGTCACTGTATCAGGGGGTGACTGTGGTGGCCCAAGTGCTCTGCCAGTGAAAATGGGCTTTTGAGTTCCGTTTTGAGCTGGGACAGCCTCCTGCAACCCTCTGCCAGTGAAAATGGAGCTCAGGAGGGCCATGCACAGCCCTTGCAAGCTCTGTTTTCACTGGCAGAGGCACTGCGGGCCAGTCCTTTGCTGTTTCCAGGGCAGCCCCGTGGGCCGGATTCAGCTTCTGGGCCTTGAGTTTGATGCCCCTGCTTTAAATGTACACTAATCGGCATACATGAAAATAAAATTTCATTGCATACAGCTCTCAAAAGATCACCACCTCCAATGTACACTACATAAACATGACAAAATAAATAAATACATGACATATATTACATGACACAGAGAAACAACATAGTCTACTTCAGATGTCTTTTATCCCCAGAGCTAGGATGGGGCCTTCCTTCCCCAGGATCGGCCCACGGCTTTCCACTGCTCTCCCATTCTCTGCCTTCTGTGCAGGCACATGTCAGGCACTGGACCCAGCTATTCTTCTTCTTCCTCAACTACCTCCAGACTTGGGGACTATTGACTCTCCATGTGAGGGCTGATGGATGGCTCAGGCTCCACCTTTCTCTCTCTCTCTCTCTGCCAGCTCCATTCCCTCTTCCCCCTCACAGCTCCAAGATTGCCCTGATGGTGAACCTAACTCCCACGCCTCCTCCTCCTTCTCCTCTGATTCAGCTGCAGCTAACAGGCCATAACAGAGCTCTAAGCATGTAGCACTTATAAGCATTATCCTGAATATCAGGAAGTGAGCTTTCTATAATCTTCTTGGCTGTCCTTACCACTTTCTGTATGGATCTTCTATCTGAGGCACTGCTGCTACCAAACCATAACACAGTTTGTTAAAACTCAATTTTCTCAATTGTGCCTCTGTAAAAAGCTAGGACAGAAGGAGAAAGGCTAGGGCAGAAGGAGAAAGATGTGCTCTCCTTATCCAATGCAACGAAGACCTTCTGCAAATCTTTCTTGTTAACATGGGGAAGACCATAGACTGAGAATATGAAAATGAGAATATTAAAATTCAGATGTCTGCCTTTGTCCACTAGTTATTTAACCATCATAAAAGCAGGGGAATATTTGCATAGGCACGGTGAGTATTGATTATTTGATCATTGCACATTATTGCATATTAATTCATTGCAATCTATCTATCTATCTATCTATCTATCTATCTATCTATCTATCTATCTATCTATCTATCTATCTATCGCAGTTGTATTTTGTACTGCTATTTGTTTTGCTCTCCCATTTGTACTCCTGTTGTAGGTATGAAGAGCCATGATGGTGCAGTGGTTAGAATGCAGTATTGCAGGATAACTTTGCTGACTGCCAGGAGTTTGATTCTGATTGGCTCAAAGTTGACTCGGCCTTCCATCCTTATGAAGTTGGTAAAATGAGGACTGCAATTGTTAGGGACAATATGCTGGCTCTGTAAACCACTCAGAGAGTGCTGTAAAGCACCATGGAGTGCTACATACGTCTAAGTGTTATTGCTATTGCTATGTGATGATATTTGGATTTACTCACTTCTTAACATAGGGTATTTTGGGAAAGACAACAGCAGATGGACCCAGCAATTATGATTTTTTTTTTACAATTTGTATTCATTTAATTATTGACTTGTAATTGCCTGCCCCTTAAGAATATGGTACATATGTAAATAAACAAAAGTGACTTTTAAAATATTTCTTAAGATGAAATTTCTTATATTTATCAAAATCCTATAATTAACATTTTCTATGCTATCATAGTTTATTTTAGTAAATTTTGTTGTGTGACACTAAATTAGAATGAGTGCTAGTTTGCAATAATTATCTTGTTTTTTTCCCCATTCCACCTCTCTCTTTATTGAAGAAAAAGTGGAGTTATTTTCTGCGTGATATAGCAATGTTAATTTTAGGATACTAAAATTCTGGGCCAGAATCTATGCTTGACTTGGGGGGAAAATAAATACAATTTATTCAGAAAGCCAGCTTTCTGGACTGTGGTAGAGTCTGGTGCTGACTTGCAGGAGAAAGGAATAAAGAGGCAAATCACTACTAAGTCATTGATATGCAGAAAGTAGTCCATAAGAGATCATCTCTAAACCTTCACAGTATTTATCTGATAATTATGCAGAATGTGCTTTAATCTGGCAAGATTCTGTCTATAAATGAACAGCAATAAAGAAACAACTGTTCGCTGTGTCATTCTCGGTTACCTGTGCCTGACACAACTTAGGGCTAGCTTCTACAACCCCTTTACCACCACTTCTGCCTGCTCAGCATGTAGTTCCTTTAGTCATCATTTGGATTATCATCTTTTTTGTGATCAGACTATCCTGCAACACTTATTACAGCATATCATTGAAGCAGGATTATTTTTAATTAGAGCAGCAATTGTACAGATATGAAATCCCAACCATCTAAAAATCTTATAGCTGAGGTTCAGATTGCTATGCATGACTATAAAATTACAACTGTGGTTGCCTCTGCTAGACAAAAGGTTCATTTTTCAAAATGTGTTATAGTATTTTTAGGCTAATTTTTGGAAGATGTGTTTTTGGGTAAGGAAATGAAGAAATAATTCCTGGAAAAATGCCATTAAAAGTAAGCCCATGATACAGACTTTGATGGCAATTGTGCTTGAGGTTATCCAGAAACCAACTAACCCAACTTTTTCTGACCAAACTGAGTGGAAATCAGATGTATACTGGCTCTGTCACTGATGTTTTGTCCATTAGCCAAAATGCTGAAGAAACAGAGACCAGAGGGAAGGCTCCATTTGAAGAAGAAATTATTGCTTTTGCTACAGTATATATAAATTTTGAAACTAATTCATGCAAGAAGTGGTAGTGGTGATAACAATAACCTTTTTTTTTCTAGGAGACATCCAAAATCCCATGTTAATCCAGATCTATCAATTTAGTTTTAAGAGCAATGAAGAGTATCATTGCTATCGAAGGGTCCAAGGTAGCTTTGAAATCAGCCCAATATGTTTTGATAAGCATTTAAAAGATGCTTAGAACCGGAGTGGATCATTGACTTGGGACTTAAGATCACACCATAGATGCTCGCTATGATCCCATTACTGATTGTTATCTCTCATTCAGAACCTAACAAGTGGAAACAACTAATAATAGAGAATCCTCCAAGTGCATATGATGGCTTTTTACTGCTGAGCTATAGCATCAATTTCTGAAATGTCAGGAGTTTCTGGCTACTGTGTTGATTATCCGGTCCTGTACATGAAAAGCTGCTTAACGGCTGACTTAATAGCAGAATTAGAGTTGTATGCAATTCTTCATTTAACTTCAGTATAGCTACATTTGGAGAGGCTATGGGTAAATATTCTATAACCCTAGAAACATGTAGTCATTATTTTAAAATAGAGTTTGTTCCACTTTCAGGAAGTTGACTTTTGGGACACCCCTAAGGACCAGGATGGATCTTTTTAGCTTCTTTGCAATTTATTTTAAGCAAGCCTGGGATTATGTCCTTGGGAGGAATCAGAGTATTCAAGGGCTGATTTCCTCCTCCCTTTTGAGACAGCCAATAAAACCTCCAACACTCTAAAATGTGAACTACCAAGAATAGCATTACTACCTGCAATACAGAAACAGCATAAGTGTACAAACAACCTCACACAAGTACAAGAATTCCTCGAGAAACAATACTGTTGTATTAGCTGTTGAACTAATGGGTTGAATGGCCTTTGCTCTTGCGAAGTTGCTTTCTGCCAGCTCGCAGCTAATCATTCCCCTTTCTCTCCTTCTCATGTACACTGATTTAGCTGTCTCCTTATAAATGCAGTACTTTTAAAAAATGTCATTCATATTGAAACAAACCAACTGGTTTCTCCCCTCCCTTTCTTTCCAAATGCCACGGGGTGTGCATAGCAGGTTCCCCCCCCACACACACACACTCTTCTCCATCTGCCTTTGGGTTAGATCTCTTTGTCCTTTTCATCTAGTCTCCTTTTCTCTTTTCTGCAGTGCCTCTTATCTGTTACAAGTCTCTTCAAATTAATCCTGGGTGAACCCCGTCTCTCTGTTGCTCATGTTTATTTATTTATTTTTATTTATTTATTTATTTGATTTGCCAATTGTTTACAAGATAATAAGTATAAGTGTATACATAGTTGTGAATACATGAAAAGGGTACATATAAGAAAAATAAAAGAATAAGAGAAACAATAGGACAGGGACGGTAGGCACGATGGTGCGCTTATGCACGCCCCCTACAGACCTCTTAGGAAAGGGGTGAGGTCAATAGTAGACAGTCTAAGGTTAAAGTTTTTGGGGTTTGGGGAAGAGACTATAGAGTCGGGTAGAGTATTCCAGACATTGACCACTCTATTGCTGAAGTCGTATTTCCTGCAATCAAGTTTGGTGCGGTTTACTTTGAGTTTGTATCTATTGTGTGCTCTTGTGTTGTTATGGTTGAAGCTGAAGTATTCATTGACAGGTAGGACATTGCAATGTATGATTTTATATACCATGCTTAAGTCAGACCGAAGACGGCGTAATTCAAGGTTTTCTAGTTTTAGAATTTCAAGTCTGGTGGCATAAGGTATTCTACAACGAGTAGAAGAGTGGAGAACTCTTCTTGTGAAATATTTCTGGACTTTCTCAATTGTGCTAATATCAGATACGTAATGAGGGTTCCAGACTGATGAACTGTATTCGAGTATTGGTCTAGCAAATGTTTTGTATGCTCTGGTTAGTAGTGTGATATTACCAGAGAAAAAACTACGTAGGATTAGGTTAACAACTCTTAATGCCTTTTTGGCTATGTAGTTGCAGTGGGCTCTAGCACTTAGATCATTAGAGGTGAGTATTCCAAGGTCCTTTACAGAGCTTGGGTCAT